>NC_141137.1:57282428-57589928 GCF_053477565.2 Lygodium microphyllum
TTGAGGAGGGACGATCACAAAGACATATTGTTGATTTGTTGATTTTTGCAAGCCTTTTGATATTGTACCACATGCAAGACTCATGCAAATGTTGCGAGCCATTGGGGTCCCTAAGGATATGCAGGGGTGTATTTATGCATTGTATGAAAGTGTAACAGGGAGAGTATGAGTGCCTAGAGGTACAACAGATAGAGTGTCTAGCATGGTTGGTGTAAAGCAAGGCTATCCCCTCTCTCCTTTGTTGTTTGGACTACACATTGATGAGATTTTTGATTACATACAAAGATGGGGTGGTATGGGAGTCAGCTTGGCTGGGGTACTGATACCAATTTTGTTATATGCAGACGATATGGTACTTATTTCAAATGCACCCGAGGGACTACAATGACATCTAGATTCATTGCATGTGTTTTGTGAAGATAAAGGTCTCAAGATTAATCTTGGAAAGACTAAAATTATAGTTTTGTAGCTAGGTGACACATTCAGAGTATCACTTTATGTATGATGGTTAGCCTGCGGAAATGGTTAGACAATATGTATACATTTGGGTCACTTTCAAAGGGCCACAGTTTTCATGGAGGGAGACTTTAGAGGCTAGGCTTGCACGAGCAGCTTTGGGTACCCTAGAGCGACAGTGTGCACACATACAATTTCAACAGCCTCATACCAAATTGTGGCTTTTTGACACCTTATTTATGCCCACACTACTCTATGGGGTAGCCATTTGGGGCCCAAGCCTTTATCATACTAGATGGATGCCACTTATGGACTCAGATGGATTGGAAGCCACAACATTATGATGGTTGGGAACATATGGAAATATTGTTGGTCATGATGATAGCACATATGATAAGGGCAAAGGCCTCGGTACCATAGAAGGGTAGAATTGGGAATTGCATCCATGGTAAATGAGGCATTATTCCAAGAAATTACTTTCCTCCAGAGGATATGGCAACTCCCTAAAGATCGATACCCTAGACTAGCCCTGGAGTCTTCAAGATAGCTTGCAGCAGAGGGAGATAGACATTGTGGGTATGCACATATGAGCACGTGGTTGAACTTACATGGCATGAGTACAAACAAATTTCCACCTTTCGTTTACAACCTTGATTGCCCTACTTTGAGTCTCAATCATGTAGAGATTAATAGTGTGATCATAATAGATATCACTAAAGTGGAGAGAGGAAGGACTTGGTCCAAGCCCCCTTTTCCATTAGGCACGAAAATGGAACAATACCAATGCCACTTCTTGCAACTCTTTCATGATGGTTTCATAGTGAGGCCGAGATACATGGATGCTCAACTCTCCAATGGACTCCAAGTTGCTATTGGTCAGATTTGCACCTCATCGCATCAGTTGTTGATTGAGACAGGTGGATGGAGCCATATTGCAGACATCCAATGAGAGGATGTGCTAGCTTTGTGGATGGGAGCCAGAAATAGAGGAGCACTACATCTACAGATGTACTGTATACTATGATATCCGAGGCCGCTATCATTTCCTCTTTAAGGAGGGCGTGAGACCACTAAGATGGGTGATGGACTATGAGGATGTTTGGGTCTTTTCTCATTGGAGCTCTAGTGGTGCAGAGCAGTTTTGTTACGAGATAGGAGGTGACCCCAACCTCATCCACCCCTCCAAAGAGCAGTTATAGACTTTTTCAATGTAGTTGAACCCCCAGGTGCTGCCAACCCAAACACTATATCTCCTACTGATAGGCGTCATCGAGGGACATCATTAGGCAGCATCACAATTGACACAGCAATAGCATTACGTAGAGCACGATGCCCTAGAGTACCTACTCAGCAACATAGGCATGCCCATATGCGTCACATTCGCATCACGATTGCTCGTCATAAATGCAAATTGGCGTGCCGACGGAGTCGAAGAGGTACCTTGTAGAGTGCTTACCTGGAATTTCTCTAAGGTGCTCATCGCGCAACCGCGTGACATATTCAGGGCGACGTTCATTGGACGTAAGGCTTGATCGGAGCAAGAAGATATATATATACATATATATGTATGTATGTATGTATGTATATGTGTATATACATACATACATACATACACACACACACACACACACACACATATATATATATACATATATATGCATGTATGTATGCATGTATGTACATATATACATACATACATATGTATACATATATATATATATATATATATCGGGCAGCCCAAGAAGAAATTAAAATTTACAGAGTGTTGCTTAAGCGACTTCGTCGCTTAATCGACACCATTCATATTGCAAATGTTGCTTAATGCATCGCAATTATGCGTCGCTTATTAAGTGACTGCATTTGCGACATAAAATTATGTCACTTATATGACACTTTGAATATCACTTAAGCGATGCCCACCAAAAATTAAAATTTTAAAAATGGGTTTTGCATAAAATTTATCATTTTTTGTTGCGTCTCTAACACCCCCTCTTTCTTCTAGTGATTGAATCTTGGCCTAACAATTTCTATCAAGATATATTGGATCTATCATGATACTTTTTGGTATACACTCACTAACAAGGTCTTTATTAGCCAATATTCAAAAACCACCACTCATTGGAAACTCCCAATAAATGCACCACCCATCAAGAAAAAAAACAAGCCCGACACTAGCCGAGAGGCTCTAATCGACCTCCTACACTCTTGAAACAATCCTCATGGCCTCACAACCAAATGCCTCTGGATACTACAAAATGATTTTAAACTATAGTCTGATATACTGCCCATCCTGACTCCAAGTAGAGGGAGTATCCCATGCATATAGATAACTAACATCTCCTTACACACACAAAAAGAGCACTCCTCCTTTAGCTAATTGTTGTGGCTCCTATGGGTCTCCTATACCCTAGGAATTGGCCCTAAGATACACCTCTTAAACATAAAGAAAAAATGTGACATAATCTCTCATTATGTATATAACGATCCAATAATATTTTAGCCTCATATAACATCTCCCTAAAGATCAAAGGCACCTCACACTCTTAGCATTGGTCACAACTGGGCATATAGATGCTATGCATCCAGAAGTCTTTCATTTGATACTATCCTCAAATGCCAATGCAACATGTATGACTCATTGTGCTCAAACAACTTTAACTATAAATCAACCAAGTGTTATGCAAAAACAATCTTTCCATGATTTCTTTTCTCTAATATTATGCTGTGTTGTTGCAAAGGGAAATTACCAAGCTAACAACCTGTACTACTATTCCTCTTCAAACTTAAATAAACTAAAACTTATATACCATAATATGCAACTAAATCATAACTTATTCAAATCTTATAATTTCTTTTTAGCCCTTTTTTCTCTATCACTTAGGTTTTGCTTTTGTGCATAGGTGTAAAAGAGCTTTGTCGTCATTTGTTTTATGAATAAGCAATAGATATGTAATTTTCACACATAAATGGAGGTGGACCAAGGAAAATCCTCATGCCCTACGCTCATTATACATCCACATAGACACTCTTAATTTTTGATAATTTATCATTTATTGAAACTAATTTTTTCTTAAATTTATCCTTCAAAAATATTAATTTTCATGATTTTTTTCATTTTTGAACATAAATTACTCATTTTTCTTGATTTTCTAATTTATGTGACTAGTATGGATTGTGATCTATCAGCATATCAATTATTGTCCCACATGTGAGTAACATTGAACCCTCAAAATCCAACAAAATCTCCATTTCTATATTAGATCTTGCATCTCGGGTTTTGTACTTTTAATCTTTTTTATGTAAACAACTGAAAGTGGCGAAGTATTTTATGATTTCAAACATTAGCAAATATAACTCAAGCATTTTCAACCATGCTCCACGATAAGCACAAAGAGATATGATATAGTATGTGATAGATCAATACTTATGCTAAATCCCAAGCATGTGACACATCATATTTCAAAAACTGAAGCCGTGATGCCATCACACAATCATTGACACTCACCTTTGTGCTTCTTTGCTCCATTTCTTACATCTTATTACAAACCGGTACCCATTCCCTCTCATTCTCTCAACCCATATGAACAACAATTATGGCGAGAGAAAAATGAAAGAGAAAAACTAGATTTTGATCTTTTCATTCAGCACATCATATCTCTTGCTTGTTGCGACAAAATAGAGTGAAAATTTGCAAGAAGTCATGGTCCACTCATCCTAATTCCACTAATTGCTACCAAACTCTATTTCATGGAGATTAAAGAGGTGCGCCTAAAAATGCACCCCCCTCCCATGAGGATTTTGAGTTATGTCCCTTCTTAATCACTAATTAGCAAATAACCGATTCATTTTCCTTGTATTCGCATTATTGGTAAGTGGCTTTCTTAGAATTGGATGCCCACATATACTCAAAATTGAAATTTGAAAATATAGACATGTTCCTAGCATTGAAAACTACTAGCCTAGCCTCCTGGATGCTTATTTTCCGCTTCTAAATCAAGTAGCTACTTTATAACACCAAATCTTATAGCTATTAAATGGGGGGTCAAACAAACTCTGATCGACAAATTGACACTTGCGTTGGATTCCCATCATCAAAATGCACATAGAAAAACTTGAGCTCTTTAATCCGTGATCAACATATTTTTCGCCAAAACTACCATTTAGTAGCTCTTGAGCCACTTTTGTGCTTTAAATTCCGCCTTAAAATCAGCTCTCAAGTCATCTTTCTGGTTGGCATGTTCACACTATGGAATATTTGTATCTTATGTGTGGTGTACTTCTTATTCTTGGTTGACTACATATTATAGTGGAGAAAAAGAAGAAAGAAAGATTAGGATTTTTAGCTTCCTATCTTGTGTCCATTCTATGTGTTTTGCATATCTTATAAGAGCTGAAGCTTCTTTTCTTTCGCCCCATCTTTTCACTTATGAGGAGCATCAATGAGGGCTGATAAAATGATGATTGTTGATAGTATATTACATTGATGAGATCAGAAAACTCATGGTTCATGTAGAGAAATGTTAGTATTCTTGAGATCAATTGTGGTGATCTTTTCTTAAGGCATTTAAGGATAGATTGTGAGTATAACAAGAATGGATGTGTCAAATTCAAGAATTGTTTGAAAATTTTTATTCAAGGAAATTCTACTAGATTCTATAAGTTACAAATATTCTAGAAAATGTAATTATCTACATTTAGTTGCTTAAGGTATTAGGTTGATTGAATATTTATTTCCCTTTCTTTTTTAGCTAGTGTAGGTACATCTTTAGAGTTAATGTACCGTGTAATCATGTCTCTCATGAATTGCAATTAGTAATTGCAATGCATATCAATGCCACAAGCCTTCTAAAATGAAGGGTTTATGTTAATACTTTTCAGATGCAAGTATACCTAATTAGTTAGATATTTATAAATGCATACATATTTATGTATATGCATGCATATGTATACACAAGTATAAATAGATATATGCATGCATGTGTGCTCAAGGGGGGAGAGGGGTCTCTAACAAATATGTAACTATATCACATGCAGTCAAAAGAAGGGATTTTTAAAAGACTAATTTTACATATTTTTAACATATAGAAGGGTGCCATATAAAATGATAATTTATAAATTGAATCGAAAATGGATGTGTTGTATCTCAAAGAAATTCATAAATAAGGGTATTTTTAAATAGATATTGAACACACATAATATAAAAGGTTTACTTATACTGAATCTCCCAATTAGTATGTTTATATACATATGGACCATTCATATTGAATTCTTCCCCTCACCAGAAGTGGAAGTAGTTTGAACGTACTACACTTGAACTTACAAGGAAACATGAAAATAGAATTTATGCTAGCTCATCTCTCTTCTTATACAAATTGTGTAGTCGTATTTCCTAGAGATTGAATGCATGTTTTCCAAAACCCAAGATGTGACTACAATTTTGTTGGATTGGCAACCAAGGCCTAAATTTGATGGCTATTATGCTTGTTTTTGGATATTTTGCTTGCCAAAACAAGTAAAATAACCAGCTTGTATCTATCAAATGACATGTCCTATTAAATATATTTTCTCTCATTTTGTATTGAAATTATGTATAATATACTTAATCTTTTAGGTAGTTGAGGTTTAATCTAATTAAATGAAATGTATTTCAAAAAGGTAGCTGTCACATGAGATATTGACCTTTCTGCTCAATTTAGGCCCTAACGGTGACAAGAAAGCCGAAAACCTTATTGTCCCTAGGTGCGACTAGGCTCTTAATGAAGAGGTTAATGAAGTGGTTAGGCTGGGTTTTGGTGACTCGTATTATACTGCGTGCGATCGCCCGAAGTGTCTAGGTAGGTGAAGGGTTTCTCTCGCATTCACCTTTATGGATTCACCCTTTTGACGGTCTATTGGCGTTGCAGATTCGCATTGTTCGGCGCCCACCGTAACCCGCTTGGTGATAAGAGCCACTATGACGAGCTATCATATGATATAAGCACATGCAGGAGGATGGAGGAGCTTGCAGCTGCATCACCATCACCTCTCCCTCTTCTCTCTCTCGGATATTAAGAGATTTGATCACTCCCGATCAGAATCTTAAGTCTAGGCAACCAGGATGTGTCAAGGCATCTACCCCTCTGCCTTCAACTCCAGCTGCGACTGCTCCTACTCTGAAGCAGCACTGAATGTCGACGATCCATATCCGCAAAAGAAGAAGGAGCTGCAGCAGAAGCGTCCCAGTCCCCCGCTTACTGCAGCCATAGCAGATTCGGGAGTTGATTACTCATCAGCTTCTGCGGATACTTCCCTACGCGGTCCTACAAATCCCCCTCTTTCCGCAGCCGGCTTGTCAGTCTGCACAGCTGCAGCCGCTGCTTACCGCAGTTGGTTCTTCGACTTCAAGCATCACCGTCAGCTGCAGCTGCAGCAGCAGCAGCATTGCCACAAGGATCCCTCCTCTTATCATCATCATGGTAACATCCCTTCTCGGCCCCCTCCAGCTCATGCTGCAAACTCCGTTCCTTCTCCTTGTATTGCAGAGGTCAAGGGTGTCACTGCCATTTCTGCTGCGTCACGCAATGATGTCCATGAACCCGACAAACCCAGCAGCGTCGAGACTACCCACCTCATCCACGCCTTCTTCTTCTCTTAGATTCACAATATCAGAAGAATCCCCGATGTCAGCACTCGCACACAAATTTTGTAGCTCAATTCTGATGGGGGCGTTCTTTCTTCCCAAGAGGTCTTCACCTCGGAAGCGATGAAGTCTTTAAAGTAGTCTGTACCTTAGTGTGTTTAGGCCTTACCTTTGTGGGATTCCTAGTGTTTCATGTGACAACTAAGATTTTTTAAAGCTTCCTGCTATCTAGAAATGTAGGTATGCTATAGATAATATCAATGGAAAATGACAGACAACATGCATGGCCTTTGGCAAATGCAAAATGTTTTTACTTGTTTAGCCCTTCCAACTTCCCATCAAACTACCATGGTTGTGAACACGTTATAGACACTTCACAAAGATAGATGCCCTTTGAAGTTTCTACACCTTCAATTTTCCCATCAATGAATGTCATGTGAATTGTCAATCAATAAACGTGAATTTTTATTTTCTTAAATATAAATCATAGTAATTATGTATATAAATCACTCTTGAAACCCTAGATCTTACCTTCAGACCTTGCTTACAATGGGATGTATGTGCAATTATTGAATAAAGAAAAAATGCCACTTTCATAAGGCCTTAAGTATGTGCACATGGGCTCCCAATAAGCACATATATTTGAACAAGAAAGTAATGGTCTCAAGGTTAGATATAAATTGGAAATTACCTAAGAGCACTTTAATATCTATAAGAATTAGGAGCTAGATCAAACATTCTTTGGAGACCTCTTCCATGTACCTAACAAGCCCACTTCTCACTTCATGTTCATTATATTCCATTGTAGGCTTGTGAGCTCCTCCCTCTACCTTCCCCCTCAAGAGAGTACCCTTGCTTTGACAATAAAAATAAATCCTCACATGCCCTAAATCCATTGTTGACTATGCATGATACCCTTGTAATAAGCCCAATTCTTACTTTATATTCTTAGTATCTGGGTGTAGGTTAGTGAGCTACCCCCTCTATCTTCTCCCTCTAGAGTACCCTTATTTTATTAATGAAAATAACCCCTCTCATGCCCCAATAGTGATGATACAAGAGAACCTTGATGCAAGGTTCTACCCAAATCATCCATGTGTAGCTTAGTTCTCTTAATTCCATAGTGCCTCCATAAACATGCCATCATCATTCACAAGCACGATGCTATACAATTCAATAGCAAGAGCATGCACGTACCACATCACATGCAACACTGACCATGATGGGAGGAGCTAAATGTCCCAATGCTCATCAAGTACAATCCTCCATTGCTGATTTGTTGCTAGAAATGTAAAGCATAAATATGCATGCAAAAAATATATAGTGCCTCAATGATGAATAGACTAGCAAATAGAAAATATATTTGCATTTGCAACAAGCTAAATTTTGAAAATATGAAAAGTAGGAAAAAGAAAGAATAGTTGTATAAGACTTACCCCCAAGTAAGCCACCAATGTAAGCTCTCAAAAGGTAAAATAATAATCATTTGCATCATGCATGAACTTCTATGGGATTGTATTTGTATAGTGCAAATCCATCAACATTACCAAACATGCAAATATAAGTTTAGAAAGAGAATCTTTAACATGGCCCATCCTAGTCACATTACCTTTTGAGAATTGGCAATCATGCTTTTGATTAAGTAATAAAGTTTGCCTACATTTCATCCTACAGTAGCAATGCATTTTATGAACGATACTATGGAATTCTAGAGCTAGCAATTTACATGCTTATTGGCCAAGAATGTGAGTGTATTTAGTTATGTATAGAGTTTAAAGTGGGGATTCAATATAGGAGAAGAGGACTTTTCAAAAAAAATAGACAATTTCTTGTACGACTAGTTTAGAACAAACAATGGATCTTTATAGGATGGAGACTATGCATTACAATAGGACTAAAATGTTATGTTTTCAGTAGCACACATGTTGAACAACATAATAGTCAAGATTTGCAATCATATATGTCGTGTACTCTTTCAAATATTCCATCTCTCTACATAACTATAACTATAGTATGGTCAAAGTGAGTGTAGTAACAAGAGAAGTCTTATACATTTCTTCTAAGATTGCACTAGGTATTTCAATTTCTATAGCCATAGAATGGTCAAAATGAATGTACTAGTAATAAAATACTTATACCCTGTATTTATTGCATTAAAAGTTTTAGTACACACCATTTATAAGTGTGAATAGACACTAAGATCACAATATAAACTCAAATCTCTCATTTAGATTGACAACGCAACGTGCTCTAGACATAGTAGAACACACACATCATGATTTGGAACACACCATTGAAATGGCTCCATTTTCATTGGATAAATCCTTGCATGCACAAGCAGAGTACACTTTATTATAAATTTTGATATGACATTACATATGAGCTCCTACTAAAATATGGTCAAATGCCACACATTAGATATTACAAAATGTGTACAAACAAGAAAAGATGCAATTATTTTTATTGTAGATTGTATGCAAACTCAAGCCTAAATATGCTAATTTATACACTTTCGCTTCATATTACACATCATTTACTTATTCTAAAATACATAGGTCATTTTACTTTCGAAAATGGACATCATGCTTAATATTTCAACTTTAGGAAATTAATGGAATCACATTCAACAATGGTTGAAAAAACTAATATTTGTGTCTCTTAGAGGATTCTTATATAAGATTGTGGATAGAATATCTAGTGAATTTTTTCTTTTTTTGCAAAAATGTATTTTCATCTTAGGCATGTCTCTTCCCTAGCCAAACTTATTGGAAGGAAGGGGTATTGTTTATGAAAAACACATCTTACAAATTGGTTAGTGATTTGTTGATCTAAATAGAGCTTTCTGCCTTTCACAAGTAAAACCTTATTGATATACCAATCTTGCATTCTTATAGACAATGTAGGCTACTAGATTGGATTAGAGGATAGTGGAAACATTCTTTTTTTCTAGGACAAAAAGATCATCACCTGGGCCCTAACTATTCAAGGAGAGGGGAAGAGACAAAAAATAATGGAATCCATGAATAAAGGGCAGTGCACTTTTTCTTCTTCCATTATTCATTCATTGTGTAACACATAAAGGTACTAAATCTAAGTCACACATATAGTGCATGGAAATAGGTTTCTATGTGACTTGACATCTCTGATTTGAGTTATGATTGACTCATTATTATGGCACACAAGATGGTAGTGCAGCTAGCTACTATAGCCATACAACTAAGTTGGTGTAGATAATGAGCTTGAATCTCACCACTCACCCTCAACCTCAAGTCAATTGCTATACCCCAAGGAGCTCTCTAAAGTGAAAAAACTTATCTCTACCAAGTGATTTGGTAAAGATGTTAGCTACCTAGTCATTAGTCTTCACATGAAGCGAATATTTCTTACAAGTACTATTTTCCTAATGATGTGATGATGAACTTCTATGTGCTTTGATCTAGCATGGTAAACTGCCTTGCTAGTCAACATCTCACTACTCATATTGCCACAATGCAATGTGATAATTCTATCCATCTATATATCTAAGTCATGTAATAGTTTCAAGAGCCAACTACTTCCCATGTAGCTAAGGTCGCACCTCTATACTTTGCCTCTACGTTAGAAAGAGCAATTGTAGGATGTTTTTTACTCCTCCAGCTGACCATACTACTTCCAAGTTTGAAAGCATAACCACTAGTTGATCATCTGCTGTCATATGTACAATCAACCCAATTAGCATATGTGTAACCTATCAAATCAAGCGGCTTTCTGAACTCATAAAACAACCCATAATTAGAAGTACCCTTCACATATCCCATAATCCTCCTATAACTGCATCCAAGTGAGATTTGCGTGGCTTTTGCATAAAGTGACTAATTAACCCCATTGGATAATTGAGGTCAGGATGAGTAATGGTTAGATAGATCAAACTATCAACCATCTGCCTACTGTACAATATGGCAACATTCTCTATCTCCCTACCAATATCAACTGCAAGTTTGACATTCTAATCTAGTGGTGTTTCCATGGGCTTACAATTCATCATTCCATTCTTTATCATCATATTTTGTGCTTACTTTTTCTGTAGTAGTCAAATTCCTTGAGGAGTAGACACGAACTCAATTCCAAGAAAGTATTTCATCTCTCTCAAGTCTTTTACCTTAAGATCAACCTATAACATGGATTTAAATTTAGGAATACCATAGTTATCATCTTCGGTTATGATCAAGTTGTCTAGATAAATAACCAACACTACATACCTTGTCTTTGTTTGCATAGTGAACATACGATGATCTACATTTCCCATCTAAAATCAAAGTTGTTGTAAATACCCGTTGATCCAAGCATTCCATTCTCTCAGTGCATGTTTTAACCCATAAAGTACCTTCTTTATACTACACACATGATTCAGATAATTAGGGTGTACATAACCCTTAGGCTATTCCATATACACTTCCTCAATCAAATATCCATTTAAAAATGCATTTTGAGCATCCATCTTTCAAAGATTCCACCCCTTAGATACTATCAAATCAATGTCAGTTCTCACGATTGCCATATTTGCAATAGGGCCAAATCTCTCCTCATTTTCAAGACCTTTAGCAACCAATTGTGCTTTGTATCTCTCCAGAGATCCATTTGCTATGCATTTCACTTTGTATGGCCATTTATAACAACCAATGGATGTTTTTCCTTCATGCAACCTGACCAAATTCTGAGTGTCATTTTTAGCCAATGTTGCACATTCCTCATCCATGGCTGCACACCAATTCTCATCACCAACTACTTCATTGAACTTCATAGGCTCTTTGTGACCCATCACTTTAGTCATGTAAGAAAAGTGTCTAGTTCAATACCTATTGTAAGCTAGCCTATCAAGAGGCTTTCTAACTCTCTTTGAAATTCTTGACTATGATGCAATAGGCGATTCCCTCTCACGAGGTAGTATATATCTGCTTTGCCTAACTCTAGGTGTAGTAACAAATGGTATACCAAGTTCACTATCAAGATTTTTACTGCCAAGTGTTTCATAACTATAAGTAAGTGGCCTAGTAACATCCTCCCTTTGCCTTTATCTAATCCCCTCCTCACTGACATATTCGTGTTAGTGGACATAGAACCATGACTACGTAAGCAACATGTCCATGAACTAACAGTAGAGGATGTGTCTTTTGTAGTCCCATTAACAATCATACTATCCACATTACAAATTTTAGCATGAGTATCATCTGTTGGTCCATAAAAAAACACCATATTTGGACTACCATACCATGAAGCTAGCTCATCAAACACTATATCCTTGCTAACCAATGTCTCATGAGTAGTTGGATTGTAGCATTTATAGGCTTTTCTATCCTATGAATAACTGATAAAAACATACTTAACAACATTTGGATCTAAGTTCTTTCTCTTCTCATCTAGCACATGTACACAAGTGATACATCCGAAGACTTTAAGATGGCTAATGTCTAGTTTGTGCCCATATAGTTTTTCATAGGGTGTAAGATCATGAATACCAACTATAGGAGTTCTATTTAAGAAATATGTTGTAGTTACAACTACTTAAACCCAATAATAGCTTGATAAATTCTTCTCATTTTGCATGGCTCTTGCAGCTACCATAAGCATCCTATTTTTTCTCTCAGCCATACCATTATTTTGTGGTGTATAACAAGTGTATAACTACATGTAAGCTACCTTTTAATGCCATAGTTAGCCAAGTACTTGTCAAATTTACAAGAGATATACTCACCATCTCTATAAGATCTCAAGTATGAGATATAACATTCAAATTCTTTTTCAACATGCGTTTTAAAGTCCTTGAAAATATCTAGCACTTCATCCTTGTGCTTTAGAATATATAGCCAAGTATATCTATTGAAATCATCAATAAATGGGATATAATATCTTGTACTAGTGAAGGATGGTCCCAAGCAAAGTTGAATGTCCTAACTCCATATACTTGAATTTTAGCAAACCAAGTACAATATCCGTTTGTTGAATGGTTTTTAGCCATTATATGTTTACATGTCCAGTGCAATTATGTGAGATTTTCACATCTCTGATTACACCAATGTCATGAGCAAACATGGATGCCGTTAACTTAGGAATAGTAGCATCTAAGAGTCAATAAAATAACCATATCTATTAAATCTAACTTGCAAATTTTGATCTACCATTTGTCTAATAGATAATAAATTTTTAGTGATAGATGGTACATACAACACATCATATAGACTCTTTTTTTAACTATCATGAATGACTAATGGTACACCACTTGTATGTTTGATGTCATGCTACATATTATCACCAATACATACATAGCCATGAGATTTTGTTGTCATTTTATCAAAGCATTCTCCATACGTATATGATTTGAGGCACCTAAGTCAATGTACCACTTTTCATCAGCCTTCCCTTACTTAGGCATACCCTCGAGGGGGTCACTCATAAATATATGTATATATAATGTGAGTTCAAAATAAGGGATTTTTAAAACACCATTTTGATACATTTTTTATATACAAAAGGGTATCATGTAAAGGGGTTGCTTATAGATTGAATAGAAAAGGGTTGTGTTTTATTCAAGAAAAATTCACAGATTAGGATATTTATAAATAGGCCATGAATGCACATTATATAAAGGGTATATATATAGTGAACCCCCCAAGGGCATACCCTTTGATACATGTGTCATATCAAATAGCTTATCTAACTAATCATTAATATCATTACTAGAGGAAATGTTGCGAGTTTTACGTGTTTATAAAAAAATTAATAGATGACTGCTTTTTCTTGAATTCCTTAACATTTCTAATGAATTGCAACATTGACAACCAAATGAAATCATTTTCAATCATTCACCAACAAAATTTATCATAAAACGATTAAATTTACAATTTACTCATAAAACCATGCCTTATATTGTATATATCTCATGATTAGAGGCCTGCTGGCGCTTCCCAACAGCTATACTGATGCTCCTCCCAACCTTGATCTATGCTCCTTCATGCTCTAACAAACATCATCCCATGATCAAAATCTCTCATCTCATCCTGCCCCCTTCTCTCATAGAATCAACCATGGAAACACACAACAAGAGGAGAGAGGAAGACTAAAAATGGATCCTTTCGTTTTCTGCATCATTTGTTGATGTGATTGAAGCAATGGATGGTGAGGAAATTCTTCATCTTGCTGCCCTCTTGCCTCCTCCTGATTCTCTCTTTCCGAAAAGCTGTCAAATTGCAAAATGAGGGGGTGCTAAAAAAAAGTGCCCCCCCTCCTCCCCATGATTTAGTTTTTTTGCTTTATGTCTCTTAACTAAGTTATTAAGATTAATGAATTAAAAGATCTAGTTTAATTTTTTGAGTTTTCACATTATATCTCGAGGAATTTATTACATGTATATCCTCTACATCATGTGTGTTTAATGCCTATTTATAAATATCCTTGTCTATAAAATTTTATTGAATAAAACATAACCATTTTCTATTAAATTTATAAATAACCCCTTATTATTACACCCTTCTATATGTAAAAAAATGTATAAAAGTGGTATTATAAAAATACCTTATTTTGAACCCATGTGATGCACATATCTATTCATGAGTAACTTACCCAAGCCTTATATACAAGTGGTTTTTTGCCAAACAGAGGCCCAAACCAACCCTGATTTGCAAACGGACTGGATGACCAGCTTCAAAGGATTGAAATCTATCAAGCTAGTCTCTGTCATGCACTTTCTAGCTCCCAAATCACATAGCTAGTTTATAACGCAAAACCTTGTAGGGGTTAAATGGAGGGTCAAATGGACTTCGATCAATGAACTAAGACTTGCATTGCATTCCTAGCATCGAACTCTATCTAGGAAAACTCGAGCTCATCAATCCGCAACCATTTTATTTTCCAAGAAAATTTGATCTTTTACGCCTTGCAGGCTACTTTTTCGCTTCAAAAACGGGCCCCAAAATCTAGCTCTCATTGGTGACCATGGGATAGGGTGACTCAGCCCGTCGAATCCCATGAACTGATCTATAAAAATAACAACCATAAAAAGCATCAAATTGCCACAAAATAGAATACACAACAAAATACAAGAACAGTTGTTACCCTACACCTTGACAAAATCAAGGCATGAAAATCCTGAAGGGGTACTCCCAACATAATCTTATAGAATTCGAGAGCGAGTTGCTAACTAACTACTCCAACATAGATTGGCTAAAAAGAATCATCAAAGAAGTCATCCTAGGTGGTGGCCTGTACTACCTATCTAACTTAGGATAATTGGACCAGGAACCTCTAATAGGCAAGGACTCTTATAGCCTGATGGTCATCATATATTTTCTTTTAACACATTTTTATTTCAAGGTTTTCACACTTGGGCATGTAAAAAGGAGGGACCTGAGCATAGTGACCTCAGGAGAATAGAGCATTAGCCTCCTCAGGTCCTAACTCACTACTTAATAACCTACCAAGCTCTCACAAGAAGGTGACACTTAATCCTTTTCTCTTACTTTCACTTTTGTTTTTGCTCCAACTATTCTTAGGGTTTCTTTTCCAACTAGAGGCCATCCCTAGGAAGACAAGGCATTGGCACCGGGTCTAACTCATCCCCCAGAACCTAACAAGCTTTTGCAAGGTGATGATCAACTACTCTTAAGGTTTTTCTTTGTTGTTTTTCTATTTAGGGGTTAGAATCCCTTTTTACACACCTCTGTATTTCTATATTTTAGATAGATAATTTTTTATTTAAAAAATTCAACAAGCTTCTTTAACTACCTCACACTAGCAAAGACTCCTAGAAGAGCTACCTAGCAAGCTAGTAGAACAGGGTATAGGTCTTAGAATACGTGACAATGTGTTTATAAGAGATAGAAAACTACTCGAACCTCCCCTAGATATATCGAACCTAACCCTGGGACTTCATGCCTTGATTGTTAGTCCTCAACAAAAGAAAATTCTCCCTAAGTATATAAACACATATAGCATAAAAGAAAAGTACTCATAAAGAAAGAACATCACCTGGACTTGGCCACAAGAAGCTTCTGTGCAGCAAGAGGCTCTCTCCAGGTCTTGCGAAATTTTTCTAGCATAGCACTAAAACAAAACCCATTAACTTCACATGCACTAAACAGACACATGGCCCTTTGGGCCTAACGAAATGTGATATTTCATTATAGAATGACTGTCTCTCTTGACCTAATGAAATAACTCACAAAACAACCATTCAGCAATGTAGTGCTGAAACAAGCCCGTGGTCCTAACATAAGTCCATTGAAGCATAAAACCAACCAAGGATAAGGGCTCCTTAGGCCCTACACTAAATGCATCAGGTTATTGGCTAAAAACCCCTACATAAATAACAAGGGGTCTTCTATGAATATAACGATAAATGATCCTATGTCTCCTTGAAAAAATAGGAAGATGCTCAATTGCTACCTGACTCATAACCCAAACTAGCCATTGACGAACAAAATAGGATGTGTTAGCAAAAAAATCCCAAAGTAGTCCTGAGCTAAAGCTAGAAGGCAATTGTAAGAACTCCCCCCGACCACAATTGAAAACGACATCTTTAGCAAAAGCATAATTGCCCAGGGAATCTACAAAGTGATTCCATTGTTGAGGAACTAGCTGACAAGTCACCGTCTCAAAATAATACAACATTTCCAAGGTTGCACAATGGTACATCCGTAAGATATGATCTTGCACATTATAGGTCCCATTCAACTAGTTGATCACTAACTACGAGTCATCTTTCACCAATAACTGGAGGATATTGCAACATTGGGCTACATTCAGCCCCATAATCAAGGTCTTGTATTCTCCCATATTATTCGTAAAATAATGTCCTAAATATACTTCCATTTTCATAACAACCCTACGTCGGGGATCTTTAATGACCACACCAACACTCGCATGCTTAGTGGGCCCTATAGAAGCTCCATCAAAATACAAAGTATAGACCTAGTCTTCATTGATAGGAGACGCCATAGTGATAAGCTCACTCATACTTATGATAATCAAAGTCAAGCCGAGAGAGAGGATGTGTGACAAGTGCAATCTCTCCTTCCTTGTTGAACTTGATAGGAATACTTGTAAGAATCCTTTGACAATGGTGGCAGTAGATCTTCATATCCCATGTGAAATATCTATCTTGCCACTCAATAATCTGATAACCTTTACTCCACGAGATCACTTGACCTTGGAGATAACATTGCTCTAAATATGGATGTTCCAGATAAGAAATGATTATTTCCATCCAGTTGTCTTAGTAACCTACTGCAAGTTAAAGTTGAATCATGAAAGACCTACATAGGCACCAAGTCCAATGTCAGCCCTTACATGTAGTAAGGCTTGAGCTTATTAAAGTTAACTTTGTTTTAAAACTCTACCCCCTTCAAATTTGCTAAAAGGAAAATAGAGCCATTCTTTCTTATATACTGATATTTTTATGCGATCCATCCCATTTGGATTCTAGTTTACTAGGAAATAGCTCACGACAAGCATCATAGTACAACACCAACTGACCCTTCACAAATTTGTATTTCTTAGCCCGAAGGTAATGAAGTGCTTTCATTCTCTTCTTCCCTACCTCTTGATGTCATGCAGCCTACAATTGAATTTCATTAAGATGATGTGCAAGGGAAATGAATCTTTCTTGCAGTGCTTCTACCTCACCCAACAAATAATTGAGAGAAAATCGCAGAGTGGAAAGCTCTATTTCCAATGGTAAGACACACTCTTCCCCATATACAAGCCTGAACAGGGTGTGGCATGTAGCTCTTTTAAATATTGTATTTTAAGCCCAAACTACCACATACAGTTTCTTATCCCAATCTTGCTTACTTTCAGACACTATCTTGGATAAGATCCCTACAAGCTATTTATTCATACTCTCGACTTGACCATTTTCTTATGGATTATATGGGGTATTTTTATTGTGTTTAATCTTTAACGCTTCTATGAAGGCTACTATAACCTTATTTAGAAAGTGTGTCCCTCGATCAGACACTATCTTCTTAAGTGGACCAAAACGGCAAACAATATGCTCCATAATAAAATTGGTCCTCTCCTTAGCGTTATCCTTCATCGTTGCTTGAGCTTTAGACCACTTTGCAAAGTAGTATGTTGCTGCAATAATATAACACTTTTGCGTAGTCAATGAAGGGTATATTGGTCCAACAAAATTGATACTCTATTTTTTGAAGGATAACATAACTAGAATAGGATTCAGTAGTCACTTACGATTCTCCCTAGCATCGTGTCTTTGATAGATACCACAGTGCTTAACATAACTGAAAGCATCCTATAAGATTGATGGCCACCAACATTTGGCACGGATAGCGTTTTGGGTGGTAAGCCATCCAACAAAACGTCCCCCACATGTTGAATCATGGCATTCCTCAAGAATGAATGGTATCTCATCAGGTACAATGCATTGACAATAAATCTCATCCACTCCTTTCTGATACAAGACACTTGGTATAATTGAAAATTGTAGTGTTTGCGGCTTAATCTTTTTCTTCTCAGACTTTGATAGAGTAGTCGTAACCTCTCCTATAGATAGACAATGTGTTATAGATGCATACTAAGAAGGGATGGAAGCTGTATCGATTTTGAATAAACCATCAAAGCCATTCCCTTCAACTAGAATTCCCTTTGGCTCCCAAAAATCCACAAGACATTCTACAATACCCTGCAACTTTGATGGCTTGCTCTGCTAATCTCATAATCGAACTCCTACAAAGTGATTAACCACTTTCAAGTAGTTGTAACTTGTTCATCAACACTCTAAGTCCTTCCGCTTTCATGAAAAATACCACCTTCTCATAGAATATATAGTGATGAATAAATTTCTTTAATATTGCAAAAACCATTCCAAGGCACAATTTCTCCATGTAAGTATAGTTGACTTCATATATTCTCAATTTACAACTAGCAAAGGCTATTGGATGATACTATTTCTCTTCCCAAATTTCGGCTAAACAACAACTAATACTATGCATTTTTGTTAGAAAACTTCCTCCCTTTTGGGTGCTTTTAGGATTGGTGCTTTCGTTAGTTCTTGCTTCACATCCTCAAAAGATACGTGGCAAGCTTTGCTCCAATTAAACAGACAATTAAAAGATAACAAGTTCATTAATGGCAATGTTCTTTCTCTGCTAGTGCATTGATAAGTCTCCAATAATATCCCACTAATGACAAAAAGTTATGCACCTCTTTTGGAGTATGTGGCGGACTCATAGTGACTATAACCTTTATCTTTTCAGGGTTGATTGAAATACTAGCCAAGCTAACCACATGGCATAGTAACAACCTACAGGGCATCCCAAAGATGCACTTTTGTGGATTACAAGTAATGCAAAACTCTTCGCAATGCTCAAAACATTTCCTTAAAATAATATGTTGTCTTTCCCTTGTAGTGGCTGCTCCCAGATCATTGATGAAGACTTTTAACTCCTCTACGGAGATGTCAACAAAAGTATTATTAGTTGTATATTGCCAAGAACCATGTGCATTCCATAACCCAATGGCCATCACATGATATGAAAAGGTACCAAAGATAGTGATAAACATCGTTTTTAGCTTATCTTCCTCCACAATAGCCATTTGGTTGTAACCAGCAAAGCAATCCATAAATAAATAGATTTTCCTACCCACTAATTGATCTAAAATATGATCAATGAATGGTAACGGATAGTAATCCTTAACCGTTTTCTTATTAAATTCAATGTAATCTATGCAAAGATGATTCCAATTATTCTTATTCTTTCTTATAACGACTGGTGAACACGACTCTATGTGTTGAACCAAAAATATCAGGCTAGCTTTCTATAACTTTATCAACTCCTCAAATAGCCCATCCCTTATTTTGAAAGTCATATGCCTTACTTTTTGTCACATAGGACGGCTACCTTCCTTTGGGAGAGTGGTATGAATAGCAATGTTGAGAGGAATACCTCTCACCTCATCATAACTTCAAGCAAAGATATCACAGAATTCCTGAATCAAGGACACATAGTCCTTCCTTTCTTCCAAACTACGCATGGAACCTAATTTGATTGTCCATGAATCATTCAACATATTGAGGTCCAACTCCATTACGTTCACATCTCTTAATATCCTCTCTTGAGCCTCTATTGGCTCAATCAAAGTTACTTGATAGATATCCATTGTAGTGGACCCCTTGTTGGATTCATCACTTGATGAGGTCTCACTACTAGCTACATCCTCCAATGTATCTATCTCTATAGAGGATAAAGAAACTCTTTCACTTTGAGGAGATTCAAGGTAGCCATCTACTACTACAGGTTTGGCACCTCTACCAAAGATCAACCGACCACCGAATATATCGACCTGACAATCTACTTGTAAAATCCATGGCTTGCCTAGCAATACTTGATAGCTAGGCCACCCCATGAACCTGATAACCCTAAAGTCCAAAATGCATTCCACATTAGTGACAGTCACATGGACTTTAGTGATACACCCTTTAGGTTGTCGTAAACTATTCTCATCCATTCGGAGAATTGTGGATGTATGTGTTTTGATTTCTAATCCCAGTCTCTCAATTAATTTTGAACTCATAATGTTGACGAAGGATCTCGTATCCACAATGGCATGTTCCACTAATATTCCATCAACATATACTGCTACCCTTGGAAAATGCTTTTCAGTATGCTCAAACCAATCATCTCCTACTCATCCTATGCCCAAGGGCTCCATGATATACCTAGTGCAAAGGAACTTCTTAAACTCTTTATGGCACGGAGACAACTTGATCAACTGCAAGAGGTTTACATCCGGCTTAACTTTGCGAAGAGAACTTGCTAAATCAAATTCGTGATAGTTAGCAATAGCTCTCTTTTTCCACCAAACCATTCTCTCCTTTGGTCTTTGAGTAGACTTTGGTGCCTTTTTCTTGGCTTTTGCCTTCTCCTTTGGCAATTTGTTATCCTTCTTAGGGTCACTTTTACCATCAATGACTTTTAGAGATGTCTTCCATATCGGGATTAAGGGCTTGCATCCCCTTATAATCTTGCTTAGGATTTCCCTCGACAAGTTTTAGCTTGTGTTTGTCACCATCTTTACCCTATTGACCTCTTATAATTAGACGCTTCACGTTCTTTGTCATGAACTACTTCAATAAGGTTGACTCCATTGCCACTAGGTAGCTTCTCTACAATAGCTTTCCCTCTTTGCACTATTTTTTATGGTTCCTCATCTAGCTGGAGATTATTTCCATATGCTCGATGATTGATTGGACCTGGCTATTTAATTCCTTATTGGAGAGAGCTAATCTTACACCAGCAGGTACCAGCTAAGTGATCGGACTCCCCACATCTGTCACATTTAACATTTTGATAATTCTTAGGGAAATATTATCCACCACACCACTTACAACTAAATCTTAAGGGCGCACCCTCTTCAAGGTATCGATTTCATATCAAATTATGTTGCATCTTAAGGAAATTGACATGAACAACTATTTGCCTATATTGCTCGGTGATCATGTCAATATAGTGCTTCATCATATCCTTCACTTTGCCAAGGATATTCAAGGCACTTGACTTATAGCCGCGATCGTCTATCGGTCATTCCATTAGCCTAACCAGTTCATTAGGAATTGATTGTTAATTTTGTGGAACAACATTAGGATTTATTGTTTAGCCTCCAACACTAGGTGGAGCCATCTGACTAGCCCAATTTGCCCTAGATATATAAGCTACTTGTAATCACAACTCTACCTCCTCTGCTCTTGTATAATAGCTGTATCAATGTCAGCAAGAGCAACACTGCTCAGCTACATTTGAATGGTAAAGTTCAGCCCATGTAAAAAGTATTGCAACTGAGTAGCAGGTGGAATAGGAATATAGGTTTACAACTTACGAAATACTTCCTTCACTTTCTTGGCATAGCCTCGAAAATTCCCGTGAGATTCTTTTCACGTGTTACATTGAGAACACCAAGCCAGTGTTGACCTCCCCTTTCAAGGGCAAACTATCTTTTCAGAAGGTTGCAAAAATAAATTAATTGTAGTTATGGTTCCAACCTCTAGGCTGCTGTGATACCGTACTGCAGCTCCTCGTCCTTTCAGAGTCATATTAAAGAACATCATCAAGTGTCCTTCATCTTGGATCCTACTATAAAACATTAACTTTTGGAATTCATTAATATGAAGTTAAGCATCTTCCTCTGCTAATTGATTAGAAATGGGTAGAGGAAATCCTAAGCTTGGAAAGTCTGGTGTTCCTATTGGGATTGTAGTGGGTTGCACCATGATGACCGGATTCACTAAAGGAGTTTGAACGATGCGAAATATTACTCCACTTGAAGTGGGCTGACTAACTAGGAGAGGGGAAGTACTAGAACTTCCTCCTCCTGACAAACTATGCATTGGGATAGGGCTACTAAGATCCCTTCCTTGTAGGGATATTGGACAACTCTGCTCTTAAGCAAATATTTCCTACTGATTTTGGCCCACCATCGAGCCTGTTCAACTCTTTCTTACTTTTGAAACTTGGCTTGATGGTCTTTTAGATCTATCTCAATGTCTTTTGGCATACACTAATAAATTGGTACCTATCGACCAAGCTTCAAAGATCGCCACTTATTATCATCTTTTGACAAATACATCACATGTCGCGATCTAAAATGGGCCCGACACTAGCTCTATGGCACTAGGTGGGCCTCTACTACACACCCAAACCACCCCTCATAGCTTCGTGGGGCTAGGGTGTCTAAGGGGTTATACTACCCTAACCTCTAATGTAGAACTTCCTATTTATATGGATTGTAATCCAATGGATAACCCTTTTAACACTCCTCAAAGAGAGCCCCTTCACATATCGGTGTAATACACCACATAAGCATAGAAAAAGAGGGAGCACCCCCCTCAGATTGCCCTGGTCCAACTACAACTCTCCTACACCTCGGGGATTGGCTGCAAGATGCACTGCTCATGCATAGAACATGCACAAAATAGGATCCACTCTTTTAATCGATTGATCCAAGAGATGTAATATATTCCTCACTACACACTCACCAAGGAAACAAACCACTAACCGTACAACTTAGGGTACCTCACCTCCTCAACGCAGGTCATTGTTCATGAAAACAATTGTTGTGCATCTAGGATGATACCATGTCTTGTGTGCAATGAAATTGTGTATGATTTATCGTGCTGAAATAGTTCTTCCATCAACAACCAACATTATGAAGGTACAAAAACATTTCTTTTTATGCCTTTACTCTAAACAACATTGCTATGTTGCCTAGGGTGGCCCCATCAGCGAGTAAAATAACCTGTCCAATATGCCATGCAAGAAAAAAAATTTGAATTTAGTGTACTATAAGCCCTCAACAATCCCCTTCTCTTACCACTTAAGATTTTGAATTTGGTGGTAGATTTAGAGAGCATTTGTAATGTATTTTTCATTCATAAAAGCAGTAATATCCATTTTAACATAAAGATAGGGTTGATGAACTGAGACCAAACCTCATGCCTCAGTCTTATCATACATTCACAAACGCAAATGTGATTTTTTACTATTTATTGGATGCAAAAAACTTATTTTTTCCCTTTTTCTCTTATTTTTTGTTATTTATCTATTGATAAGCAACCCCAAAACCACATGATTTTCCTTAAAACAACAGTATTGCAGGTTTTGCATGTTTATAAAGAAATTATTAGATGATTGATTTTTCCTGATTTCCTTAACATTTCTGATGAATCACAGCATTGACAACCAAATGCAACCATTTTCAATCATTTACCAACAAATTTTATTATAAAACAATTAAATTTACGACTTACTCATAGAGTCACACCTTATGTTGTATGTATCTCATTATTGGAGGCCCACTGACACTCCTTCTAACCTTGATCTATGCTCCTTCATGCTTCAACATCATCCCACTATCAAAACCTCTCATCTCAGCCCACCATCCGCTTCTCTCATATAATCAACCATGGAAACACACAAGAGAAGAGAGGAGAGAGAAATAATAATCTTTCCATTTTCTATATCATTTGCTAATCCAATTGAAGTGATGGATGGCAAGGAAATTCTTCATCTTGTTGCCCTCTTGCCTCCCTCGATTCTCTCCTCTTGAAAACCTGCCAATTTGGAAAATACGGGGTGCCAATAAAATGCACCCCGCCACCCACACAATTCAAATTTTTTTCTTTATGTCTATTGATTAAGCTAGGAAGCTGAATGACTTAAAAGATCTAGTTCAATTTTTTGAGTTTTCACATTGTATGCAAGTGGTTTTTTTCCAAATAGAGGTTCAATTGAACTCTGATTAGTGAATGGACTAGATGGCCGACTTCAGAGCATCAAAATCTATAAACCTTGCCTCTGTCATGCACTTTTTGGCTCTCGGATCACATAAATGCTTTATAACGTGAAACCTTGTAGGGATTAAATGGGGAGTCAAACGGACTTAAATCGATGAACCGAGACTTGTTTGCACTCTTGACGTCGAACTCTATCTAGGAAAACTCTAGCTCATCAATGTGCAACCATTTCATTTTCCATGAAATTTTGGTTTTTTATGCCTCCCAGGCCACTTTTGTGCTTCAAAAATAGGTCCCAAAATCTAGCTCTTAATGTGTCAAAGGCTTTGTATTCCTTACCCAGGCCATTCAAAGTAACTGTAATTATATCATCATCCCTAAAATTTGATCCAATAGAATTGAACTGATCTACAACGGTTTTAATTTTTATGATATAAGTTTGTATGCTACTAGCATTTTTTGAGATGTCATAGAATTGTTGCTTCAGTTGAATTTTCTATGCATGAGTGACATTGCCATAGTTTTTCATAAGAATCTCCCATTCATCCTTTGGAGTTTGGCAATTAGTGATTTGCATGGCCATAGTATCTAATATGCATAAGGAGAACCAATGTAGAACTTTACTAGCTCTTTTCATCCCCATTGCTTATGAGCTCCCTGTTGCTCAGGGATATGATTTCTATCAGATTATCTCAATTTTAGCTTCATCTCTAGTACATAAATCCCTAATAATCTCTTTCAATTAGGAAGTTTTGCATTGTGAACTTCCATAGAGAAAATTTCTTATTGTCCACTAGTTTCTCCCCTATAATTTGAGTGATATTATCAGTTCCTATTGCATTAGCCATAATGATACCAATTCAAGAAAATGCAATGTCTTTTTAGTTAGGCAACAACAGTGCCTTCAAAGAGTTCCACAACCTTGTTACAATTTACTAGTTGTAATTGCAAATATCAACATTTCTCAACATACAAAGCAAGTCTATTTACGACAATCATTGCTCAACATACAAAGCAAGTCTATTTACGACAATCATTGGTAGCATAATCAAGTTCCAAGATACCAAATGATGTTCAAATTTACAACTTAAAAACTCACATAAGCATCTTCATACATGTATATGGCATCCAAAGATTGAATACATTTACTAGAAGTACTCGATCGGTATCAAACCGCTTTATGGATAACTTGTCCAGATGAGTGTTGGTTGTAAACTCTCTTAGAGTAGTAAAATGATAGCTAGATTGAGTTCAACTTAAGCCCACATCCACTCAAAAACATCTCGGGACATCATCACAATATCCTAGAATCAAAACATGTCCATACAAGCACGAGCAGTAGATGCATAGAACTCATACCAACATACAATGAACCCTTTCATAATCAATGATATAGACAAGTAGTCTATAATAACCAGCAATGAAAAAGTGTGTAATAACTAAGGTATTCTCAATTTATTAGAACTTAATAGCATCTCAAACATTTTCCATAACATTTGGGAGTTAAAGCATATCCATATGAAGATCAGTTATTGCATGTTCAACATGCATACATGAAGAAGGGCCTTCACTCTGTCACAATAACTAGCCAATGCACCTATCATACTAGTAATAAAATACATTTGAACTAAGAAACCAATGCTCAAAGTATCTTAGATAGCATTGCACAAAAACCAAGCATCATTTGGGTATGAGTTCTATTCAATGCAATGAATAGCTAGTCTAGACAATTTTGTGTTGAATATCTCAAAATTCGTGAAGAATTTGGAAAAACGTTCTTCTACAAAGTTGTAGATCACATTAAAATGGTTAGAAATCATGGATTGTTTCTCCAAGATTCAAATCTTGTAGAAAGATGATATGAATTCTTTAAAAAATGGCATGTTGCAAGGTTTCTGACAAACTAAAGGTTCATAGACTAAAGGTCAAGTTTAGCTCCACAATTTCAACTCCCACATAGTCAAGCTCTGATACCACATTCAAAGAGGGGAAGAGATAAACAAGAATGGGAGCTATGAACAAAGAGTAGTGTACTCTCTCTTATTCCATTATTCACTCATTATGTAACACACAAAGGTACCAAGTCAATCACATATATAGTGTATGAAAATAGGTCACTAACTGACCAAATACCTTTCACTTGACTGACTCATTATTACAGCACATAAGATGGTGATAGCTAGCTATAGTTGTACAACTAAGTCGATGTAGATACTAAGCTTGAATCTCAAGAGTAACATGTTCCTTTATCATAGTAAAATGATTCAAGGTCTCTACCCTTTAAAGGTGTTAACTCCCTTTTCTATTACTTGTAAAAGCTTCAAGTTTATGTTAATTTCTCAGAAGGGGATATTGGGGTAAACAATTGAATCTCATGTCAAAACCCTAGCATGTGAAATCTCATTAGAATCTTGTAATGAATGGATTGTAAATCCCTTATTTTTGAAACATTCGAATTTTGTATGCTCAAGATAGAAAGGAATGAGATTGTTCTATCATCATTTTTTAATGTGATTTCATATTATCATCTCTCAGACTGAAGCAAACCATTGTCACAATTTAAAGGGGGAGTGATATGTGTCAAGCCCTTCACCCCATAAGATATAGTCTCGACCTTGGCCCCCTAAAATGACACTTCACCCCATAAGATATGTGATATGTGTCAAACCATTCACCCCATAAGATATGTGATATGTGTCAAACCCTTTACCCCATAAGATATAGTCTCGACTTTGGCCCCCTAAAATGACACTAGTTGGGATTTAAGATGACACACTAGGATAGTCAGTATCTTGCACTTCCTAGCTTGTCCTAATCTAGCATTTGAGTTTCTGTGGAAGCTTCTCGGCTAATTGAGATCACCTTTCCATAGGAAAGATCCATTGGGAATCTAACCACCTACTTTCTTTGAGGAATATTTTTTGTTTTCTAATTATCCTAATACAATTTATTTTGACATACAAAAAGAACTCCATTAGTTAATTTGTGAAATAGTGTTCCTTCACATAAGTTAAGATATGAATACAACAAAAAACCATCATTTTGAAAGCAAAAATATTTATTCAAAATTACTATTTTATTTTTATTCCAATCATTGTTATGATCCATATCAAGACTCTTCCCAAAGGCCAAAACAAACCCACCAAGTCTACCCTCAACTAGCATCAGGACCTTTCAGGAGATCCACCCAACCTTGTAGAGGGTGAGCTCATCCTAATATGCCTAAGGAATTATGGCTAGAGCCCTCCTGGCTCCTTGATATCCCCTAGCATATGACAAGTACTTACAAAAAGACTCATCACACCTAATTCTCATTCCTAGAAATTTGGAGTGGTAATCCAGCTCCCTTGGTGAAGTGGTAGCTCAACTAGCCTTTGAGGAGGTCTAGTGTGTATATCCAAGAACTATCATTCCCAATCTAGGTAAAAAGATGTTTCTTTAATGTTTCAAGCATCCAAGTTTTTTCTTTTAGAAAGATTAAAGTTATCTTTTTGTATCAACTTCATCAAGGTTTGTATTTCTATCGAAGAATAAAGTACCCATAGAGATACCTTAACATATAATTTTCTAGTAGAAAAAGGGTTGATGTTTCCTAACTCTTGCTAGGTCAAAAGGTTAATTTTTTCCTATCAATAGATTTTTACATGATAATTAGGATAGTTTCTAACCAATGTTTCTAATTATTATAACTTTCTGGAGTTTCTTTCTTTGTCACATAAAGATTTTCTTTTAGAGGTGGAAGTTAACTTTGATTTATAACAAACATACTAAATCAATCCTTTCTCCATCAATATAAAACATCCAATTTCTTAAGAAGTTCCAAGCATGGACTAGGTACCATAATAGGAGGGATATTCCTATTATTTCCAAAGTATATATATTCTTGATCCATCTACCTAACTGTAAGGTATCCACCAAGATCCCATAATAATACATATTCACAATCTATATTAGCAACATTATTGTAATATCTTCGCACAATAAAAGTTAGTTGGTTGGTTCGAAAGTTAGCTAGTCAATTAATAAGTTAGTAAGTCTACTAACTAAAGAATAATTAAGGTAAAAACTAACTAACATTAATTGTTAATAATTTTTATTTAATTTAAAATATTTTATTTAGAAAAATCAAGAGTCGTAAATTCGATATTTTTCTCGGATTGGCAAGGACCGTAGCCACCCTTCACGTAAATTGCAACGTGAACGAGACTTATGAGTTATATTAATCAGTAGGTTAATGTGTATAGTTTGGATGGTCCAAAAACATTAGATTTTGGGCAAAGCTAGTATATTTTAGATATTATCCTGAAAAAAGATATGGAGATTTTTAGAACTGGATGTCATTTAAAAGGAAAGACAAGTGATATTTTAGTTAGTTTGGAGATTTTATAAAAATAAAAAAATAAAGAGAGGATTTGCGAAATTGCACCTGCCGCGATCACAGTACACAGGCAGTGGACAGCACTTTGAACATAGAAAAGAAGAAGGAGTGAACTAAGAGCTTTCTAAGCAAGTGTCTTGGACTTTTACCCCCCTTTCGGAGCCAATGGAACCATCAGATTTATGATCTGAGCATCAGATCATTGATCTTTCCAAGATCCCCCTCCACAAAGAGCTCCACTTCTCAACCACAAGCCCTCTTCTCTAATTCACTATAAATATGAGGCATGGGAGAGGCATATGGAAGCATAAGGAGACCCTGAAAGGCTGCAAGAGAGAGGGAAAGAGAGAGTATACCCCTCCAAGAGATTGTGAGTGAGAGCTTGAGAGAGAGAGAGAGAGAGAGAGAAGAGTCACCTTGAGAGCCTGCAAAGGAAGAGAATTAGCTCAATTCCCTCTATCTCGATCCTCGACTTAACCATCTTCTCTTACGCTCTTCCATCTTGAATCTATTCTACCTTCTTAATCTCTTGAGTCTACCTATGGATGATGGCCTCCAAGCGAAGAATGTCGCGTGCGGATGATAATCCCGCAACCAGCAACAAGGCTTCGGGCAAAGGCATCACCGTCAATCCAATTGCGGTTTCGGTCGTAAGTAATGTATTTTCAAATTGATAGATGCTTGCTTTGATTCTCTTATGAGATATGTTAGGCCCCATACTATGATGCATGAGTATAGGTCATGGGAAAGGATAAATTTCATCTCACCTACTCAGAAGATGGATTTTGTGAAGTGCATATATCAAGGGAAGATAATTGCACCTAGTTACATATGACTTATTTGCTAGTAGAGCAATAACAAGGAAGAATCAGTCAAGCGTTATGAATGGCATAGTCATAAAAAATAACGACATTAAAAGATTGGGCATACAAGTGCTAGATTAAAGTATAGTCAAGGGTTATAAATAGCATAATTACTAAAAGAATTTGACATTGAGAATCATGAATAGAAAATACTAGTTTAAAGTTTAGATACTTCAAAAGTACTTAGCCTAAGAGCTCAAATATTAAGAAAAACTAGATTCTAGCTCAACACAAGGCCTATTGGAGTCTACTTACTTGAGATCATCTCGCACTTATCTTATTAAGTATTCACACGTTATGCCTATAACATGTTTGATATATGAGGATAAATTTCTAGTTGCCTCATGACTTGACTAAGAGCTAGTACAAGAAATTAATCATGAGGGTTAAAACTAAGATGTCTTGAGATCCATTGGATAACGATGACTTTTGCCAATCCAAATCCAGGGTTGGGTTACCAATCAAGGTAAGTGACCTATAGAACTTACATCATGAATAGTGTTTGAACCCTTAACATATGCCCTAGCCAAAGGAAGAAGTGTTAAGATCATGTTTGCATAGTATTGCTCTTTGATCACAAGGGGGAGAGCAAATACACGATGGAAATGTTATATCGTCTATTCTTGCATTGGTTGGAAAGAATGCAATTGGTTTTGTTGATTGATCGAACAACATCCTAAATGTTTTTACATTCAACTGGTTGTTAGTTGTTGTTTGGATGATTATTCCAAGTGCTTGTGAGTTATGGTAAATGCATGGCAAGGGTCTGTGTGATGACAAGTCGCCATGGGAATAAAGAAATATTTTCTTGGAAAATGATATTAGGCTGAATGCCTTGTTTGTGCTTGATTCTTAAAGGATTTAATTAATGAAGGATATATTGTACGAGTGGATCACCTCCATGGTCGCACCGCGTATTAACCCGAGAGGGCACTGCTCGATTCATGGGCCGAAGGTCGAGTGGTGAAAAGGCCAACCACGGGAATGATTTTTTGATCCTAGACAGCTTGCGGGTCAGTTGGAGCCCTGGACACCCCTTGCTAGGTCTAGAATGGAGTTGAAGACCTCCGTGGCCCCCAACATCTGGGCATGTTGGGAGATCCTATTCTAGATAAAGGATTGAGTTTGTGGTGCCATGTGAATTGGACCAGTTACTTCTGCAGGGCAGAAGGGATACTTCTGTTGGACAGAAGCGATACATAATTTCTCCTGTATGGGCGGGAGACAAATATTAACTTGAAGATAAGTTAAGGAACTTATTTGAACTTGTTTGTCAATAGACTGCTTTGCTCTGTTTTCGTGTTTGTGCTATAAGTTATGCGAACGAACCGTGTTCCCTAAAAGGCTTAATTAATGTAGCTGATTTTAAGTGTCACACATAAATGTGGTAGGACCTAATTAAAAAACTAAAGCTATTAAGAGAAGCGGGTGGGCGAAACCCCCGACGAGTCCGTCCTACGGCAGGGTGGTCCCAGAGAACTGGGAGGCTTCTCATAAGTTTTTATCGTCATTCGACCTTTAGGTATTGTTAGGTTAGAACCGATTCATGCCGTTTTAGGGGACCGGAATGGGACTATGCCCTATGGGCAGAGAGGTTGAGCAGCGCATCCCTCTCGTTTCCCATTCTCTTTGAACCAAGTGCGGCATGGGTCTGCTTCGGATTGGGTATCTCTACGTAAAGTAGGATGTCCAAAATCCGACGCTAGAATGCTAACAGGAGACCTTGATAACTAGGAATCTGAATTTCAGGTCGATCCTAGAGGAGTTAAAAATATTTATTGATGATTTGGGATAGTCACCATAAGGGAGAGACAGCTGATTATTTTAAGAAAATTTTTTGAGCATTGCATGCAGTTATGCATTGTTCTCAATCCAAGAAAGTGCATCTTTGGAGTGCCCTATGGATTGTTATTAGGCCATGTGGTTAGCTTGGCTGGTATTGCAAATGATCTTGAAAAGATAAATGCTATTGTCACTATGAGGTCTGCCATGTACTCCTAAAGAAGTACATAGATTTTTTTCATCATTGGGATACTATCGAAGTTTATCAATGCATTGGCAGAAAGGACATTGCCACACTATCAAAGTTTATTTGTAGTGACCCATGTTGAGTCTGCTTCGAGGACATAAAGTAGAAATTAGTGAAAGCACCCAAAAGAGGTGAAGTCTTTTATATATTTTTGACAGATACAATGCATAGCATCATCTACTATTTAGCCTAGATTTGGGAGGAGAGGTGGTATCATCCAATTGAATTTGCTAGCTATAAATTGGGGATATTTGGGATTAATAATACCTACATGGAGAAGTTGTGTCTTGGGATGGTATTCATGACAAAGAAATTCAAGAATGACATTCTCTACGAGAAGGTGGCATTTTATACAAAGGCAAAAGGGTTGAGGCTATTGATGAATAAGTTGCAACCACCTGGCAGCGTAGCAAAGTGGTTAATCACTTTGCAGGAGTTTGATTATGAAATTAAGAGTAAGCCACCAAAGTTGCAAGGCATCATTGAATGTCTTGTGGATTTCGAGGAGCCACAATAAATTTTGGTTGAAGGTAGTGACCTTGAAGGTCCATTCAAAATTGATATGGCTTTCATTCCATCTTGGTATGTTGCTATAATGCATTATCTAGATACAAGAGAATATTAGAACTTCTTTTGTCAAAGGCCGAGAAGAGGAAAATTAAACAAGAAGCTTTGAAATTTGCCTTCATTGTAGGCATATTATATTGACAAGGGTTTGATTATGTTTATCACCAATGTGTTATGCTGCCCGATGAGGTTCTATTTATCTTGGAAGAGTGCCATGACTCCAATTGTGGTGGACATGGTTGATTGCACAAAAAGATTTTAGAGACGAATATTGGTGGATGTCCATTTTTCAAGATGCATTTGCATATGTCAAGAGATGTGATATATGCCTAAGAGATGATAGCAGGGAGAATTGGAAGCACCCATTGACTCCTAGTATAGTTATACTCTTGTTCTGGTGCATCAATTTTGTGGGTCCTATTACCCAGTCATCCTATACATAGAATGTTAAAATATTGAGAATGCATGCTATGGAGGATCATTGACGAGAAAATAGACAATCATAATAGAGCAGAATCATTGACAAAGAAGAATAACTAATATTATCCAAGCATAATGCAAGTACAATTGAATGTTAATGACTGATGGAATGAGTGTAGGATGAGTACCTTTTGTAGGCTTACAATAGGTGGTATTGGTAGGTGGAAAAAAGTGGAAAGGGACCATGGTAATCACCAACCATGGTTTTAATAAACCATGCATACATGATCTAGTCTAAGGCTTTATTTTCAGTCGGTTTCTTTGCCTTGTTTGTTCCAAAAAAAGAGGCTATGGTGGATGTGATTGCACATTTCTCAACACCCCTCATCAATCACAACTAGAAAAGACATTGAGTATATAGAGATTCTCGTGAGTAGAACCTTGCTAAGTGTAGACATGGAAAAACAAACAATACAAAGCTAGAGGCTGTTACAAGGCCTCACTAAGTGTGTAGAGACTGTAGTGTGCAGAGGTTACATGAGCAGTATAGGAGCTTATGGTGGGAACATTAGGCAAGTCCACATTTTAAACTTAAAAAATTCTACAAAAAAATGAGCTACAAAAGAGGGACTGGTGAGTCCTATCCAGTTGTTCTTGGGGTTCTTCTTCTCCTTATTCTTCAATGTTGTCCTCATCTTCTTTCGCTGTAGCAAGATTTGCTCTTTGAGACCTTTTCTTAGCATAGCAAAATTTCTAAATATGCCTAGTTTTCATACAAAAATTACAGACTACACTCTTCTTCCCTTTTACATAGAGGAGTTGTTGGTCTCCGCTTGGGATGCTTGTTTCTCCCTTGTTCTTGATCTTCTTTTCCTCTTCTAGGAGAGAGGCTTTGATATCCACAAGTTTTGGCTTTGCATGCTGATTAATATGGTCGACACATTATCAAAGTTAGGTGGAAGACTCTTGAGAAGCACTCCAATGCAAATGTCTTCATCCATCTTCAAGTTGATTCCTACAAGTTGTGTCAACAAGATTTCCATATAATTCAAATGAGTTGCAAGAAAGGTATTACTTTGCATGTCAAGTCTAAAAAATTCAATCAATAAGCCATATTTGGAGGATTTTGAATGAGCTCCAAATAGGGTTTCTTATCGATCCCGTGTTGTGTGAGAATGTAGCTGTCATCAAGTTCAAGCTTGATAATAGCTTGAGCCCTATCATCATTATTATCCCATACGATTGAAAGTGCAACTTCCCTTGGTTTCTTCTCTTGACCACTTGTGATTGACCACAAGCCTTTCCTCATTAGGATCAGTTTGATCCTAGTTTTCCATGTATGGAATCCAACAACATTGAATCGGGATGTCAGTGAATCCTTGCCCATGTTGAGATTGGAAGATTAGTAGCAAATCAGCTCCAAAAAAATTCAACTTTTAGTTGAGCATAAGTGCCAAGAAGCACTAGGTGATTAGCATGAAGAGGTACTAGGTGATTTGGTGACTGTTATGCCCTTGAACTTGGAATCTTCAAGATCTTGCAAGTTTGAGTCTTCCCCTCCTTTATTTGATGCTGGAGTTGCAAAAAAAACTGAGAGTATTCTAGCAGAAGTGTTGAATTTGAGTGTGTCAAAGGTTACAAGAGGATTAGTGTTAATCAACACTAGTATTAAGAGATACAATGTAGTTGGCACTTGATGTTGAATCTTCTTCTTGCTAATTCAAAGTGGTAACTTAGCTGGGAAATCAGTGTTGTAGTAGGTCAGAGACTCAGTGACATTATTGAGCCAAAAGGAAGTAGGAAAATGAAGAAAAATTAAGCTTTGAGATTAATGGCTATGGAGTCTGCGCATTAGGGTTTCTAGGGGCAGCCTAGTTTTTCGGCTCCTAAGAATTGAATAGTTGATCATTTTCAAAAATTTCTTTATAGAAATGAAGTTTAAGAGATAGGCTATCAAAGCCCTATGATGCTCGTCAACATTGCAACGTATGCAAGCGAACTGAGTAGTACAAACAAGAGAGGCACAGATTTGACCAGCGACTGAGTAAAGGCGCAATGTTGGGCAGTAGAACCACCAATGTCGGGTTTTGAAGTGATGGGCAAGAGCACCTTGAGTCTGGTAAGAGTTCTTTAAGAGAGTTCAAGAGCTGATAATGCTAGGAAAGAGAGAATCAAGTCCTCTAATGAAGGTGGCTGGCTATGGAGGTAGGTGAGAGATTCATGGAAAAGTGGAGGGAGCCAAAAATTCAAACTGGAATGATCCAATCAGTGGCCTAATGGCTCATTAACTTGAGACCCACTCTAATACCATGTTAAAATATTGAGAATGCATGCTATGGAGGATCATTGATGAGCAAATAGACAATCATAATGAGATAGAAGCATTGACAAAGAAGAACAACTAATATTATCCAAGCATAGTGCAAGTACAACTAAATGATAATGATTGATGGAATGAGTGTGGGATGAGTGCCTTTTATAGGCTTACAATAGGTGGTATTGGTAGGTGGAAAAAAGTGAAAAGGGACCATGGTAATTACCAACCGTGGTTTTAATAAATCATGCATACATGACCTAGTCTAAGGATTTATTTGCAATCTGTTTCTTTGACTTTTTTGTTCCAAACAAACAGGCTATGGTGGATGTGATTTCACATTTCTCAACATAGAAGAGGTGTATCATAGTAGCAACTAATTATTTTACAAAGTAGTCAAAAGTATGAGTGAGGAAGGATGATGCAAATGAGACTGCTAGCTTTGTGCTTGAGCTAATTATCTGCTAATTTGGTCCGCCAAAGGAGTTAGTGTTGGCAGACCATGGAACCCATTTTTTGAATAAGGTGACTAAGAGCGAGACTTAAGAATGACAGATTAAACACAATAGAATGACACCTTATAATCCATAGGTGAATGGGTAGGTTGAAAGTACCAATAAATAGCTTGTGGACATTCTATCAAAGATAGCATTAGAGAAGAAACGAGATTGGGATAACAAGTTATATGTGGCGGTGTGGGCATATAATACAACCTTTAAGAGATCTACTATCCACAGCCCATTCAAGTTAGTTTATGGTGAGAAGTGTGTACTACTACTAGAGATCTAGTTACCGACTATAAGATTTGTACTTAACCATTCTTTGGGGAATGAAGATGCACTCTTTGAGTGCTTTATGACTTTAGCACACCTTGAAGAGCTCAAATTAGAGAGTCTATCATATCAAGAGAGGTAGCTAGGCGATGAATGAAGTAGCTTCATGATTTAAAAGAAAAGAAGTATACCTTCAAGAAAGGGTAGTTATTTTTATACTATGATGCACATAGGGAGCTATTTCTTGGGAAACTAGAGCCTAAGTGGGATGGTCGCTACAAAATAGTTAGAATCGAGAAAAATAAATCCACAATACTACTAGCACATTTGCAGGGATTGGAGTTTAAAAGCAAGATTAATCTAAATAAGATTCAACCTGATTATCTTTAGGTATATTGATGAGATAAATATATTGTAGGTTAAGGTTGGATTGATTTGAAACCTGCAAGAGAGGCTAAAAGTTGGTTGACGTGGGGTAGCTTATTCCCTACTTAGAACACCCATATTTGGAACCAAGATACCATCACGGAAGACTTGTTTGGTGGAGCAAAGGTTATAAAGTTATTGAGCAAGAGGATGGGACATTTGTTTGGGAGATCAAAGTCTTCTACCATCATTGCTTAAGGATTTTGAAGAGCATCCTTGTTGGATTCAATGAAGAAGATGGGATAGAGTCTTTGGTTCATCCTCTAAAAATGATGACTTTTGACTATCATAGTTACGAATAAAGGAGATGACGATGGCCGGATGTGTGAATCCTTTATGGACATATACATTATATTTTGATAGAGCATCTAGGGTTCCCAATAAGAAAGGGAGTATTGTGGTAGTCATTAGAGATCCCTGACATAGAATCATGATGAAATTATTTGCCTACCTTGGGGTAGGATTTACTAATAATATGGTAGAATATAAAGCCCTGATCACGAGATTGAATATTTCTAAGAAAGGTCCTATTCACTAGTTACTAGTAATAGGGGATTCCTAGTTGGTTTTGAATCAATTGAATGTGATGTACACAATATGGAATTCCATTCTTTGTATGTATTATCATGTTGCTATGAACCTGATTGATGAGTTTGAGAGAGTGTCTCTTTAGCTAGTTCCCTAATATTGGAATTAGTTTATCAATTTATAGAAAATTATGCTTATGAAGAAGGCCTCTTTTTCAATTGTGGTCCTAGTTTAGATATCTTCATTGATCTTGAGATAGAAACTTGTCAATTATGGGGAATTTTATCAAAGCATGCTTTATTTGGTAGGCGATGGTTAGTATGGGTAATGCAAAGAGTAGTTGAGACCCATTTACCATTGTTATCTTAGACCCATAGGGTGGTCAGAAGACATTTAATACATACACCTTTTGCTATACATGCATGAGGTATGGGTCATAATTTGATGCATTTAGTTTAGGGCAAGGAGCCCTCTTTTTCCCTTGGAATGGAGCATCTTGTTATATACCAATACCATTCCAAGGAGAGATGTGTATAAGTTGTATTGGTTTTTTCTTTAGACCAAGAGGGATGATTGTTTTGGATGCATAATGTTATATTTCATTAGGCCAAGAGGGCCCTTCATTCTTGTAGAGAAATTTTTTATCTCATTAGGCCAAGAGGGCCATGTTTTTGTTAGGTGTGGGTATGTTTAATGGTTTTTTGTTTTAGTGTTGTATCAAACATGTTTGATGGAGTGCTTGGAGCAAGCCTCTTGCTGTGTTGATGATTCTTATGACCACATCCATGTAATCTCTTTCCTTTATGAGTTCTTTTCCTTTATGCTGAATGGTTATGTATCTATGGGATTTTTCCTTTCTTGTCTAGGGGACCGGCAAAATCAAGGCAAGAAGTCCAAATGATAGGTTATGTGTGTTTGGAGAGATTTAAGTAGTTATTTCTCTCATGTGAAGACATTGTCCAACATTCTAATAAATTTTTTAGAAGGCAATCCTAGTGACCCTCTTCTACTAGCTTGCTAGGCAGCTACTTTAGGAGTTTTTGCTAGTTGTGAGGTAGTTAGAGAAGCCTGCTAAATAAAAGAAAGAGAAAAAACAATATATACATTTGAAGATTATAGTATACAGAGGTGTGTAAAAAGGGATTCTAACCCCTAAACAAAAAAAAAGAAGAAAAAGAAAATTCTAAGAGCAAATAATCATCACCTTCCACAAACTCAGTAGGTTCTTGGGGACGAGTCAACAAACTCGTGGCAATGCCTTGTCTTCCTGGGGTTGATTTCTAGCTGAACAAATAAATAAGGATGGTTGGATCAAAAATAAAAGTGAGCAGAAGGAAAAAAAAGGGATTAAGTGTCGCCTTGCGAGGGCTTGGTAGGTTCTTGGGTATCGAGTTAGGACCTGAGGCCGATGCCCTATTCTCCTTGGGTCACTATGCTCAACTCCCTCCTTTTTACACGTTCGAGTATTAAGTCCAAAAGTATCAAAAAGTAGTAAACTAAAAGGATCTGAAAATAAAAGACCAAGCCATAGGAGTCCTCCCCTAGTAGGAGTTCTTGGTCTAGTTGTCCTAAGTTAGGTAGGTAGTTCAAAAGACCACCACTCAGGATGACTTCTTTGATAGTTCTTCTTAGCTTGTCTATGTTGGAGTAGTTGGCTAGAGACTAGCTTTGGATTTCTATTAGGTTATACTTGGTCTATCCCTTGTGGATTTTCATGCCTTGATTTTGTCATGGGTTAGGGTTAGAGTTGTTTTTGTGTTTTGTTGAGTATTTTGTTTTGAGGCTGCTTGATGCTCTTGATAGTTTCTTTATGTGCATATCAGTTCATGGATTGAACGGGGTTGAGTCATCCTATCCTGTGGTTGCCAATGAGAGTAGGATTAAAATACCCAAAAAATGTGAGATAAGTGTAAACTTATATAAATTTAAAGTAGAATTTAAAGACCAATGGAAGCAGAAGTCTTAGATCCGACAATTTTAAGTAGCCGTGGAAGACAAGAATTTAAATCACTTCAAAATGTCAAGGAGAGGGACTAGGAGAGAGAAAGAAGAGAGAGAAGACTGCACAGAAGAAGAAGAAGAAGAGCAGAAGAGAGAGAAAGACAATTACGAGGAGAGAGAAATATTAGAAATGGAGAGAGAAAGACTAGGAGAGAGGGAGGGAAGACATGGAAGCTTGAAGAGCAAGGTGAAGGAGAAAGAAGACTTGTATAATTATCTGATGATAAAAAATTAGGTCTCTCTCACCTTGTATACCAGCCAGTGTAGCTAGTATTTTCCCGTTATTAAATCTCCCTCTCTTACATTCCATCCTCACCCGAAGGTTTTTGCCCTCAAAAAGAGTTTGGGCACGTGTGGTCATTAGGAGGGGCCGATCAGAGTACTACTCTGCGGCATTATTACAAGGATATACTGATGAATGAAGAGGTATTATTATGTATGATGGGCCATGGGGTATGTAAAATACATGGGCCTTATTGGGGAGTTATAAACATGAGTTTTTGACCCAAATATTTGGAGTAAATGCGGGCTGCAGACAGTGGACAACATGTTGTTTATTACAGGACCCTGCTGTAGTGAATCTGTCATAAATTTTTGTGAGAGGCTCCAAAAGGGGTGTGCTATGCATCAAAATGGAGCTCTTGGGAAGTACTTTCAGCCCATGTATGGTGTGCATTGATGTCCATAGTGCAGAATAAAATCTGCTTTAAAACAGAGTGCTGTTTGTTGTCTGTCTAGGGGAAAACAGGGCCATAGTTAGCTAGATTTCAGCCAAATTTGCTTCTAAAAGGTATGGGAACTCTTCCAAAACTGAAATTAGCCTCTAAGAAGCTTCCTCACATGGTAAAACTTGCCACTTAATCAAATATTCCATGATCAAGCAAGAGCGAAGCCTCTTTTCCCTTTGTCTTATGACTTTTTTGGGTATGTATTGAATGATGCCTTCTTCATCTATCAGTGTGGAGTTCCTCAACATAGTCCACTGCTGAGCCAATGAAGGGCTTCAACTGACTCACATGGAAGACATTATGGATCTTCGTAGATGGGGATAATGCCAATCGATATGCCAAGTCTCCCACTCTCTTGATAATTCAGTATGGTCCATAGAAACTGTGTGCCAACTTATTGCTGGGACCCATAGAACCTGTGTGCCAACTTATTGCTGGACCCATCTTTAAGGGAGGCATATCTAGACTTAGGCACTTTCAAGAGCACCAAATCTCCTTCTTGGAACTCCACATCCCGACTTTTGTCATCAACATAAAGCTTCACTTGATCTTGGTCTCTCTTCAAGTTAGCTTTACACTACTGAAGTAAGGCCTGCATTCTATCTAATTCTTCCTTTCTTTGTGGATTTATTTTATCATTGAAGATAACCACAGGAAGGGGCACCTTGTAGCCATACAAGGCTTCGAAAGGTGAAACTCCAATGCTAGCATGTGTAGAGTTATTATAGGCAAACTCAGCCAAATGCAACCAAGCATGCTGCACATCATGACAAAAATACCTCAAGTAAGTTTCTAGCCATTTGTTAACCCTTTCAGTCAGACCATCTGTCTGTGGGGATGGTAAGCAGTGGAAGGGGCTAACTGAGTGCCCATAGAGCTGAAAATTGCCTGCCAAAAGTTACTCATAAACTTAGCATCTCGGTCATGCACAATGACCTATGCTAAGCCATGTAATTTGAAAAATATTCCATGAATTGGTTAGCTACTTGAGAAGCATTATATTGAGTCTTTGTGGGAATGCAATGGGCTACCTTTGTGAGTCTGTCCACAACTACATAGATGTTGTCCCAACCTTTCTTGGTCACCAGTAGGCCTTTAATGAAGTCCATAGTGATGTGTGTCCACTTGCCTTCACACATAGGAAATGGCTGAAGTAAACCAGCTGGTTTTAAGGTGTTGTCCTTGTTTTGCTGACAAGGCATGCAGCCCAAGATAAAGTCTTTCACATCTCTCCAAAGGCCCTTCTAGTAAAAGCTTTTAGCAATTTTGTCATAGGTCTTAAAGATTCCCAAATGACCAGCTATAGGGGCTAAATGCATCTCCTGCATGATTTTCTGCTTGAATGGGAAGGTATGAGGAATGGCAATTCAGCCATTATACCATAAAAGCCCATTTTTCAGCTGATACAAAGAGTTTTCCACACATTGTCCTTGCTGTAATTTCTGAAATACATTGCTGAAATCAACGCCTAATAGGTAAGCCTCCTGAAGCTCATGTATCCAATCACTGTGCAACTCCATGATAGCAGAGACTTTACATGCCCACATCCTAGACAGGGAATCAACCACTACATTGTCCTTCCCATGAGTGTGGGTGATGTTAAAGTCATAGTTCTATATATATCTTTATAGAGTTTCAATTGTTCCACCTTCCTCATTGTGTATATGGGATTCAGGATAGCTCTTCCTGGAGCATACATCATTTGTCAAATTTTCAACTCCCCCCTCAAATGATGAGTCCCTACACTTTCTTGCTTTTGCCCCCCCTTCATGAAAACATGGCCTGAAAAACTAGCTCATAGGCAGCCTAGTCAAGTTAAAGCTTGAGACTTTACATCTTTGGCAATGGTTTTATGAAAGTAGATGAGAGATTCGATGGGGATGCACAACGAAAGGTGGTTGAGACAAGGAGAGGCTCAAGCTTTCTTCATTCTCTTCTTCTTCAATATTCTCCCACCATATCTCCAAAAATAGTCCACACACTAAAATGGTATCCTCAAAAGATAGATACCCCAAACTTAAGGACACTTTACATACAACAATATGATAAGGCTTAGACTATGCCTTAGACTTTGGCTTATTTCTCAACACTCCCCCTCAAGCTCAGAATGAGCTTGCACACATAAGACTCCAAGTGCACTCCTGAAGTACTCAAACTTATCTTTACCTAATGCTTTGGTAAAGATATCAGCAACTTGGTCATGGGTCTTCACATGGACCAAGTCAATCTCTCCATCAATGACTTTTTCTCTAATGAAATGATAGTGCACTTCTATGTGTTTTGTCCTTGCATGGTAGACTGGGTTCTTTGCCAACATAATGCTACTAACATTGTCACAATACATAATAACTCCACCATCAATCTCAATTTCCATGTCATATAGGATCAATCTCAGTCATGTCTACTCACATGCTGCCAATGCAATGCCTCTATACTCTGCTTCAGTGCTTGATAAAGCAATTGTAGGTTTCTTCTTACTGCTCCAACTTACCATGGCTGATCCAAATGAGAATGCATAGCCACTAGTAGATCTTCTATCCATAGAGCTACCTACCCAGTCTGCAACTGAGTATCCAAAAAATATAGGCTTGATTCCTTTTTCATAAAACAGCCCAAATCCAGCTGTCTTCTTCACATATCTAAGAACTCTTCTTACTACATCCAAATGTGATTTTCAAGTCTGGTCTTGTAATGGTCAAGTAGATAAGACTACCAACCATCTTTCTGAACATAGCAACATCCTCAACATAAGATCCATCATCCATCAACTTAGCATTTTGATCCAATGGTGTATCAACCGGTTTGCATCGTGTCATGCCATATTTTTCCAACATCTCCAATGCATATTGCCTTTGTATCAGCCATATACCATGAGGTGTGTCAATAACCTCAATACCCAAGAAGTATCTCAATAAACCAAGGTCCTTTATATCAAACTCTTTATGTAACCCATGCTTGACTTCAATAATCTCCTTCTCAAGTGTACCTATAATAATGAGATCATCAACATAGATGACCACAACAACCATACCATCTTCTGTATGCCTCACATAAAGTGAATAATCAGCTTTGCTCTACTGAAATCCCATACTGCATAAGAATTTGTTGATTCTATCACACCATGCTCTTGGTGCTTGCTTCAATCAACATAAATCCTTCTTCAACCTGCATACATAATGTGGGTATTTTGGATCCACATAGCCCTCTAGTTGATCCATTTACACTTCCTCTTCTAAGTTGCCATTCAAAAATGCATTTTTCACATCCATTTGATAAAGCCTCCAACCATAGATAGAAGCCAAAGCAATTACCGATCTTACTGTTGTCATTTTAGCTACTAGATTGAATGTTTCTTCATAGTCCAAACCATAAGTTTGTGCATATCGTTTTGCAACTAGCCTTGCTTTATACCTTTCAAGAGAACCATCCGACTTACATTTGACCTTGTAAACCCATTTACATCCAATGGACTTCTTGCCATAAGGTAGTTTCACCAAATCCCAAGTCTTGTTTTTCCTTAGTGCATTCATCTCTTCATCCATTGCTTGTCTCCACTCTTTGCTCTCTACTGCTTCTTCAAAGCAAGTAGGCTCCACATGTTGTACATAAGAAACCATGTCTGCATAATGCATCTTCATGAACCCATTATAAGTCAATCTATCAACTGGATACCTTACTCTTTCTGACCTTCTCAATTGAGGTGCACTACCGTGTGTCTCATCTGATCTAGCATGTGGTGGCACATACTTTCCTGCACTTCTAGTGCCAGGTGTTTTAACATGCGGAATGCCATACTCATCATCTATAGATTCATCTTCTGAACTTTCAGTCATTGGTCTCTTACCTTTTGCAACTTCTACACTCCTTTGTGCATTTCTCAATCTACCACTCCATGGACTGTAGTTACCACTGCTTTCCACATTCTCTTGAGGTCCTGAAGCATCTTCCACATGCTGATTTTCAGCCTTGCTATTTGCTGATATTTTCCTTCCATAGCCATTATCATCATTGCTTTCATAAGAATCAACATCCACTACAATTTTGGGCTTGTACCATGATTCATATTCACTGAATTTGACATCCTTGCTTATGTATAGTTCCTTACTCACTGGATCATAGCATTTGTATCCCTTCTTCTCATCAGGATATCCAAGGAAAATGCATTTTACAGCCTTAGGTTCATCTTCTTTCTCAAATCATCCGTAACATGAATATAACAAGCACATCCAAAGACTCTAAAGTATGCAACAGTGGGTTTCATGCCATACATTCTCTTATACGGTGACATATTATGAATCAAGGCTGTAGGTGTTCTATTCATAATGTGAACTGCAGTATGAACTACTTCTGCCCAATATGACAATGGCATGTTCATTTGATTCATCATTGCCCTTGCAACCTCTACAATAATCCGATTCTTCCTTTCAACCACAGCTCCAATTCCACTTCTTCTCCATTTGACCTTGTGGCAGCCGTAGCCACCCTGCACCCATCCTACTTCAAGCTTTTAGATCTCTTCAATCAAACAAGATCTTGACAAGATTTCTTCTAGAGAACCGTAGCCTTGCTCCTGGAGCTCCTCTCTATCACTTCAGAGCTCAACATTAGGCCATTTCAAGCTCAGCATTGTGATTCTTCACAGATACTACCCTATGTGTCTGCCATAGCCAGCAGGACCCTGTCACATTGGAGCCTTTGGATCTCTTCAATCAGGCCTTCTTAGCTGAAGCATCCTTCTTGGCATATCTTCATGGCCTTCAAACTCTCCATCCTAGCACTTCAAAGCTTGATGTTGGGTCCTCTATGTCCTAGCATTGAAGAAAATGTCAAAAATTGTCAGAAAATGTGCATGTTGTCGTCACCCACCCTCCGTGCTTGAATCCGCTAGCAATCAAGTCCATCACCATGGGGCTTTGATAGAGCATGAAGAGAGCTTCATTTTCATAATTAACCTCCATCACTTTTTTCATGTAAGCATAATGCTTCGCAGAATAACTACTATAAGTCAGTCTATCCATAGGGTACGTGGCTCTCTACGAGCGTCTAAGTTGTGGTGGTGCACTACTCAATTCCCCTCTCTCATGAGGCAGAATATATCTATTTTGCCTAGTGCCAAGCGTATACATAGTCGGAATACCAAGCTCACTATGTAGAGTGTTAGTTGAGTCATAGCCCGAAGTCATCCTGCCAAGTGTCATCACACCAGATGTATCATCACAAGCTTGCTCTTTTCCTTTGATGTTCACCACATCATATCTCCCCCTCACTGACATAGTGGTTTCAATGGACGGTGAGCCAGAGCTCCGCAATCTCCCTATCCCTCCATGGAGATATCATCGTACCACTAGGGCTTGTGAATGCAGTACTCTCTGTTGAATCAACCGTAGAAGCATGTGTAGAAGACATATCCAATGGCACTACAACCGATGATGCATACCTAGAGGCCGTCTCATCAAAGATAACATATCTCCTAACTAGTGTCTCTCAAGTAGAGGGATCATAGCATTTATATACCTTCTTCTCCTACGAATAACCAATAAAGACACACTTGTGTGCTTTTGGATCCAACTTCTTCCTCTTCTCATCAGGGATGTGCACATAAGCAAGATAGCCAAATACTTTTATGAGACTAATATCAGGCTTGTAGCCATACAACTTCTCAAATGCTGTCATATCATGAATACCTACAGTGGGTGTCTTGCTCAAGATATACATGGTTGCCATAACAACCTCAGCCCAATAATAGAGTGGCATCTTCTTCTCATTCATCATTGCATGAGTAGCTTCCATTAAGACCATGTTCTTCCATTCAACTACCCCATTTTGCTGTGGAGTGTAGCTGCATATGTATGCCATTTTTAGCCAAAAAACTGTCAAATTCATTTGATACATACTCCCCACCATTGTCAAATCTTAAACAATAGATGTAGCAATCAAATTACTTTTCAGCATGTTGCTTAAATTGCTTAAAAACAACAAACACCTCATACTTTGTTTTCAATATATAAATCTAAGTATAGCGACTGAAGTCATCAATGAATGTCACATAATACTTAGACCCTCCCATGGATGCATTATGGGCTGGCCCCCACACATCAGAGTGAACCAACTACAAGGGTTGCTTACTATTTCTTACATGATTGAAGAATGGAAACCTTGACTATTTACCAAACTAACAAGCATCGTAGACATGACCAATATCCGTATGAGCAAGCTTGGGTAGACTTGTAATAGGTTATTTTTTCTGTATCATTTCTAGGCGTTGAAGATTAACATGCTCCACTCTTTTATGCCATATTTCTAAATCTCTAACTATGCTAGAGCCATGGGAAAACATGGCTGATTTTAGCTGTGGCAAAGTGGCATCAAGAGTAAAAATCTTGCCATTCCTATGACCACGAGCAATCAATTTGCAATCATTACCAGACTCATGAATAAAGCAACCATGCTTATTAAATATAACCTGCAAATTCTTCTCCATCATCTAGCTAACAGACAATACATTTTTAGTAATTGACGAGGCATGGAGTACATCATGTAAGTTCTTCTTCTTGCCATCATGGGGATTACCAAAGGCACTTTTTTTTATGTTCGATGCTATTCTGCGTGTCATCCCCTGTGCATACATAGGTATTCCTCTCAAGCACCATGTCAATAAACCAGTCACCATGAGGCATCATATGATTCGATGCCCCTGAATCAATATAACAAAAAGCATCCTTAGTAGACTTCTCAGAAGCCCTATATTTCACATATGTCATGGCAAATAGTCTATCCCCATAAGTATCATCTGTCTGACTGGACAATGCATAATGTCCATGTTGCTTGACCTTTTGATTGCCTTGCTTCTTCCAATAGTCATTGACAATATGATCGTACTTTCCACAGTAGTGACAATCCTTATCCTTATTAAGATTGTCAAATAGACGCTGCTACTGCCAGGAGCCTTTGCCTCTAGGGCTGATCTCCCCCCACCTGCTGGTTATTATTTCCATAATATACATTTTGATGGCCTCATCTACCAGAACCGTAACCTCTGCCACAGCAACCACGACCATGTTGATGCGAATAAAAGACAACATTCTTTCTCTTGAAATTGCTAGAGCATGTAGCCAATCCAAGTTTAACTTCCTCATGAATAAGCAATGCAACCACCTCATTGAAATCCAGCATTTCAGCCCGCATAGAAATGGAACTATCAAATGACTTATATTCAGATCCCAAACCATTTAATGTCACTGCAACCATGTCTTCATCCTCAACCTATGTACCAATGGATGCCAGATGATCTACAATAGTCTTAATCTCTATGATATAATCCTGTATAGATGTGCCTTTTCTCTCCATGTTGTTGAATTTCTACTTTAATTGTATCTTCCTGGTACTCCTAATTGTGCCATAATACCTTATAAAATATGTTCCATGCATCTATTGGTGACTTCAGTTCATGATTTGCATTACCATAGCATCCGAGATACACAATATAACCAGTGTAGCACCCTACGAGCTCTTTCCAACCATGCTCAGTGCGCTCGCCTTTGATCAGCTATAGGATTCCTCTCTGGGATTTTAGGTTCAGCTGCAACACCTGCCACCAATCCCAATATCCTTTACCTATCAAGAAGTTCTCCATGCGGAACTTCGATATGGCATGACTATTGCTATCAAGCTTTCCCCCCACTATCTGGGTTCTGTTGTTGCTTATATCTAAATTTGCCATATTGTAATAGACAATGGCTAGTCAATGCGTGACTTCCTGCAAGCCAACAAGTTTAACTAACCTACTATAGCCTTTTACTATTTATGATAGTTTTTTGCAATTAACTATCTATTGTAATTAGGATATTTCAGCCCATTAACATCTCAAAACCATTTGCAAACATGTGGCATAGCCTGTATATGCAGCTGTCAATGCATAGATCATGTAGTTGTTGTAACTCTATATCATGCAACCTTACTGTAGTCAAGCAAACATGCAATCTAAAATCTACAGACTCTCAATGACCAACCACTCTTTCAAGGCCAAAATTGAGATGTATACATGTCATACATGCTGCAAAAACTCTTAGAAATTTGCTAGTACATGTAGGAGTCCATACATGATCATGCAAGCACATATCAATGCATATAGATCAAGTACATGTGTCCAATACCTTGCTTGCAAGTTGCAGTCAGCTAATACTCAGTCAAATCAAATTTATCCAGCTCCAAAATGTCCTCAAAGTAATTCATACATGTGCTATCAAATGTAGGGGTTAATACATGACCATACAAACAACCATAGACGCTTTGTCTTCAACAGACAATGTCATAGAATGCATTCACTATTTGTAACCAGCCAAGATAATATCAATGTGTTTGTTTCCAGCTTCAAAATTTAACTTTCATGAGCATTCAATGCTCATCTCAGTCCTCGAGACACTCAACAAACATAAGCCATGTCATACATTTGATAGAAGCTAAACAATGTTATGTAAAGCTTTAGGACCAATGAGTGCTTGCTGTCCACAGTTTTATGACAATTTTTAGCCTCTCATATACTTCTAAATTTGAGTATTTTCTTCAAGAAATTGCAACTCAAATGTGTAAGGCACAATACATATGTCCTCCAAGATGTATCTACACTTCAATGGAGCCAAGAATGCATGTCAAATAGCTTCAATGCTTCAACCAAGATCTAGTGTATGCTGTATATTCACTGTTTATTGCAGTTCATGCTCTGTTCTAGGTCTGTGCACTTGTGCATAACCTTGAACCTGAGCTTCCATCAATGCATTGCCATGTAAGGACCTTCAAGTACCTTCCAAAGTATGTATGCAAGTTGTAGATCACTGGAGTAGTGATTATTTTGTTGATTTGCAGCAATGGGGATTCATTTGGACAGCATGCACAAACACGCGATGTAGCCTATAGTGTATTCAAGCAAATCTTTAGCACATTAATGATCAGTGTTTTCTCTAGTGTGGTCTCTCTAGTTTTTCTAAGAGTGACAGGGCACACTAGATAGAGCACACGAATGAACGACCGACAGGGCACTCTTAGAAGAAGATGCAAGCCGAGAGGATTGCACATGCCTTCACCAAAGATGGGATTTTTTTGACACAATCGAAACAATGGACTTCTGACTTGAAATATGCTAGTCTAATCTAGCTCATTGGGTGCAGGTCCTACTAATTCTGCCAAGGTGACTTGTTGTTATTCATAGTATTCCTTTGAAAGATTTAGAAGGTCATGAATTGTAAGTGTTGTGGATATTGGTCCAAATAATGGAGCTAATTACCAAGATCTTGCTAGTACACACAAAATAAGTCTCATCTCTAGTTAGAAAATTTGGCTAACAAGTTCAATCTTGATATATCTCTAAGAAATTGGTTCTCGCCAAATAGGGGTTCTACATTGCAAGGGGTTGTGAATGCTGAGGCTAACATTCACAGCAAGGTGAACTTGGGGCCAGTATCTGATGCCTCGAGTCCTCAGGTTTGTAAGGTTTACAACTGTGACCAGCCTATACATGAATCTATCCCAATGAAGGTTGATTTCACTTTGAAGAGTTTATGTCTAGTTGGTGGATCTGAAGCTCCACTGTACAAGGGAAAACCTTTTGAATTTTGTTGCTAGACAAATCGATGCAATATTGGTGGAGATGGATATTGGTGGAGATGGCATGAGTAAAAAAAGAATTGTCATGTTCATGTTGAGATATGGCCAACTGCCTCATTCAAAGCTTGCTTTGTGTGTCCAAAGAAATTGTGCATGGTGCTAATTACAAGCTGGGATGACAAGAGCCAATGGCATAAATCATGGGTGGAAAAGCCATAGATTTTGGCTTTTGACGCTTGAGTTTTAGCCTTTGTAAAGCTAATGTAATAAAAGCCTTAAGCTTTTATGAAAAATCCAAAAGCATAATGTTGCTTGAAAAACTATATAAGAGGGTGCTCTTAGGGAGATAAAGGCCATCAAATCAAGTGAGAAAGGCTAGAGGTTGAGCTTTTATCCCTCGCTTTCTTTGAATATTGCCATCAAATTTGGGAGAGAAGGCTTGAGGTCGAGCTTTAAGCCCCTCACCTACATTGAAGTTTTTGCCATCGAGTCCCTTATGAAGGTGGCTTGAGTTGAGCTTTAAGATTCTCGCCTTCCTTAAAGATCTTTCCATAAATCTTGACATTCCACCTTCTTCTCTTCTCTCTCAGTTTGAGATTTCGACCTTGTATTTCTTGAAAACTTTTGATCATATTCGAGGGTCTTTTGAACCTGTAACTTGCCTATATTTTTAAATTAAGAATTTGTTTTCTCATTCAAAATTCTTCTAGATAAGTTTTATTTCGTTGAATTATCCCATCTCAAAGCATCCCTGTGAACGAGCGACTTTCACGAACCCATGTGCAAATTCCGTGCGTGAATGTGACACTATTGAGCTAGAACATGATACTCTAGTGGCTCTAGTGACCCTTCATATCAAACATACCTCCTGAGAGGGATTATGGATGGTTATTTTTCATTATTCCAATGTACTATTGAGAGAGATAGAGTATGAGAGAGAGCCAATTTTCTATGAGAAACATTGTATCTACATGATGGGGACTATGAAGACTATGAAGATGATGAAAGATAAATATTATGTGATGATTTCCATTCAAAGTTGATATTTCTTTTGTGTCATTGTGGTTCATTGATGGTTTCTATGAGGATTATGAAGAATGTGTTGAAATTCTGTTGTGATAAATCCATGGGAGAATTGCTATATGATGTTGCATGAAGATTTGAGAATATTGGTGTTGTTTTTCTTCTTGTGGTTGATTAAAATATGAAGAACATGCTTGTTGGTGTGAGAAGATAGATTTTCTTGTAGTAAGATCCCCATTTCATTGGTGTCTCTCTTGGGATTGTAGACATTTTGTTTTGCAAGTCCTGTGTCAACTACATTATAAAAGCCATCAATTGTCGGAGAGGCTTTACCAATGTTCATTGCTACTACTACTTTCCTTGTCCTTGGAGGAGTTGGCTCAAAAATTTCCATCGACATCTCACTGGAGAGGGAACAATAGACTTAGCTCAGGAACATGTGGGCCCAACCCTTTCATCCTTTCATAAAGAATCTAACAAATGGTGTCAATTTCTTCCTAACCAATCAAGCATATGTGCACACACATAAAACCAAGTCTAAGTATTTCCTCCCCCCCCCCTTGTTTTTCTCCCCTAACCATCATCCCCTTCCCCACCCCACACCTCCCCTCATGACACATCCCGCTCTTCCCCCCCAATTGTGCCTCTGAAAATTTTTAATTAAAAAGACCCATATTGTGAATTTACATTGAGCACATTTATAAACCCCTTCTATTTTTAGAAAAATGTAAGTCAGCATAATAAATATACCCTTTATTTTAAATTCACATGGTATCTTACATGCTCTATAAGGTGAACTCCCTAGGGTCCTCTCCTAGTTAGCATGCCATCTCATTCATCTTTGTAGCCAAATTTTTGGACAAGAGCTGCACGATTAGTCATATTGGCACCCTTAAATCTATGTTGAATGGTCTTTTTTATCTTTATGATTCACTCTACAGTACTAGTCTCTAGAACAAGTCACTCAACTGGCTACAAAGCTATTTTTGCAAAGCTGTGTCTAATAATGCTAGCCTTAGAAGGATAATTTTGGGCCAAAGGAGTTTATGGAGCATTGAGTGTCTATTTACTCATTCATTGAATGTTAGTTTCAAAGAGAGTGGAGATTAGTCTTTGTTGGAAATAATTGACAAAAAGGGGCAAGATACTCAGGAATGATACTTATTGACTAGTGATCATTTTGATGAAACTCATGAGCCTCCAATTTTGATAATAGCTTGAGGAAACACATGTTGAAGCAAAGGGAGGTGAATTGCTAATATGTGCTCATTTTACTATGACAATAAGGAAGTTGGAGAAGACTATTAAGCAAAGAGCATGTCACTTACTAGTGTATAGCCAAAGCATGAACTTATGCACATGATAGTACATCTCTTGCTTTCATACTATATGCCAAACATATCATGACATCACCCCCTCTGAACTTGCACGTCCTCTAAAGGTGCCGCATAGGTATCCCATCGGGATCAAATGCTTACCAAAAATCTCATGCTCATAAAATTCTTACAACTAGGGCCAAAGAAACTTTTAGGATAGAAGATCCAAGTACTTTTTTTCCTCATAAGCATATAGGTATGCCAAGCAGTCCCTCCTAGAGCATAAGGCATCCTAGGCCTAGACATCGCACACATCCTAAAACCCTCTATATCCATCCCTTGAAATGATAGCTCATAAAAAATTTGTGTCATTGAAATTCCTCCAAATCCTTTTAGATCATATGGCATCCCAATATCTAATGTTGACTCATACTCCTCTTCCTCTTTTTCATCTTTGTCAATTTTCACATCTTTTCCTAGGTTCACCACTATATAGGCCACTTCTATATCTCTTTTCTTGCATTACATGATCCTCCTTCCTACCCTAAGTACTTCAAGTCAGCCATGATCAACTCTATCAAAGTATATATGACATGTATCATTTTTCATTCATTGGACTCAAACTCTTTTTGACCAAAAAACTAACCTATAAGACCACCCTTTAGAAAATTGCTTGTATCTTCCAAACTATAACTCGAACTGCCAAGCTCCAAAAGACAAAAATGTGGCCTTGCTTACTTTCTATAACTTTTTTGAGACTCTAGGACCAAACCTTCTAGGTATCAAACCCTAAATTTTTATGCACTACTTGCAATTATTCTTTACAATATGCAATCTCAGCAAAACATCGCGTTTCTCGACATAATAACTTTTGCATATGAATCTGGATGTCAACCAAACTTTATGGGAGCCTTTCCAAGTATCAAAGCCCATTCTAGATATCTCAATAATCATTAATTTGCTATCAATTAGTGAGTGTGGAGGAAAAAAGAAGAACAAGAATGAGACCATGATAGCATGAAGGAGACTTGATTGATTTTAGTTGATTGCAAGAACATTGTTTTACAACTTTATACCTTTGATATACACCTCACACATTGCTAATGAGATCCAATTCACTTGTGTCTCTAGCATCACACATACACATTTTAATACTCCTAATGTAAATATTGTCATCAATATGCTTGTTGCCTACTAGTGGAGCTACTTATATCTACCCTTACATTAGGCACTCATCAATGTGTTTGTAGAATTAAGGTGTCCCTAAAATATCTAAAAAATTATTACACATTAATTGTAAAAGGAAAACATACTGGTAGAATGTTTACTCTTGATGTAAGTTTGTCTAAAATGGATGCTATCATGTTTACACAAGGTTCAAGTGTTGTAGCTGATATTAAAATTTGGCATAAGAGAATTGGTCATATGAATGTGCAACAACTAAAAGACATGTAGTCAAAACAAATTGTAGATGGCTTTCTCAAGCTTAGGGTTGATGGGATGCGTAAATATACAAAGCATGTCAATTTTGAAAGCAAACAAGGTATCCATTTCCACATGAAAAGTATGTGTACAAGAAGCCTCTTGAATTAAAATATTGTGATGTGTGGTCTTACAAAGACTGCAATTGTGAGTGGATGCAGGTATTATGCTTCCTTCATTAATGATTATGCTCATAAAGTATGGATTTACTTCATGTGTGAGAAAAGTAAGGTATTCACTCACTTTAAAAGCTTTAAGGCTTTGGTTGAGAAGGAGAGAGGGTTGTATATTAAAGGCCTAAGATTGGATAAAGGAGGAGGATATCCCTCCAATAAGTTTTCTACATTTTTGCAAAAAAATGTATATAGAGGCAATACACATATAGATATGCTTCATAGCAAAATGAAGTTTCTAAGTGTAAAAATAAGTATACTGAAGAGGTGGCTCATGCATTGCTATCAGAAAGAAAGTTATCTCATTGATATTGGGTTGAAGCAGTTTTTGTTGCTATATACATTATGAATAGGATACCCACTACTATTGTACATAGTATGATACCCAAAGAGAAGTTTATAGTCATAAATCCAAATCTATCCCATATGAAAGTATTTGGATGTATTTCTTATGTGCATATTCACAAAGAGTTGCATAGTAAATTGGATGTGAAAGTTAAAAAATGTGTACTTGTTGGATATTCTCTTGTGCAGAAGTGATTTAGATGCTATAACCACATTACACGTGAGTTGAGAGTTAGTAGGGATGGTATTTTTTATGAAATGAGTAGCTGGTATAGTAATGTGTAGAATGCAGTTAGGGTTGATGAGCATGAGAGTGCAGCTATGAAGGTTAGTAGTCACATAGATATTGAGTGGACCACATGAGTCTCCTAGTCATGGTATTGTTGATAGACATTAAAGTGGTAGATTGAGATCATAGGTTATCTTGCATAGGCACCAAGCCCAACGTTAGCCCTTACACATAGTAAGGCTTCAGCTTATTAAAGTTAACTTTAGTCTTATACTAGGCCCTTTTTCCCATTGTCCTTCTATCTTCCTAGCTTCCTTTCCACCGCCATCTACATTTACAAATTGCGAAGGTGAGAGCTCGGCGCTCCTTAAATTAAATCATGATGCTCTTGCACTCTTTTACAAAAGTATTGACTTGCACTTTTCCTTGTGCACATTTTTCCCTTATTTAGGACTTTTATGCGCTTCTTGTGTTTCCAGATTTTTCTTGGCGTGCCTTCGTCTTCCGTTTCACTTTGCCTTGGCCTTTGTCTTCTGCTTTAGCTTTTCCAGATTTTCTAGCTTGTTTGTCTGACGGTTAACATTAACCCCGCTCTTAGACGAGTGCCAATCCCATGGCACTCATCGTCGTAGGTAGTAGGCTATGGCATGCACTAAAGACATGGGTGGAAGGGACATCGGTGGTTGCCGTGGAGGAGTGTTGGTGATGGTATGGAGGAAGGTGGCTGGTGGTAGGGTTATTGGAGTCGGTGGTAGGGCTGTTCTTTGTTGGGGATTGCACTGATGGCCAGCACAAGTGTTGGTTTGTTGGGGATTGTGTACATGACGATTCTTGGTGGGCTTGCAGGATGATAAAGGATAAGAATTCAGAGTTGGGTGTCGATGAAGAGCAAACGACACTTTCGTTTGAGTCTTCAATACCTACAATGAAAAACCTCTCATAGGTGGTCTCTCCCTAGGGGTAGTGCTAGTTTTCTCTATCGTGCACAAGACATAGTTCAATTAGTTTGGGAGACAGATCGAACTGTAAGCAAGCTGAGAGTATTGTCATGCACTTGAGGACCCAAACTGTATGTATATTTCACTGCAGATATTATGTGAGTGCTCGTGCATACTTAGATATTACGTAGTTAAAAGACCGCGGGCTGGTTTCTTGTAACAATTTGTGGATGAAGCAAAGTTTTCCATGTTGAGAAGAGGTACACATGAAGGTATATGAGACATCCTTTGCATTGTGACTACATGATGTAGCATCATTGAACATAGGGACACCGCACTTTCAGTAGGGGGCTATTGGACTTGCTTGATGAGGACGATGTACTTTTCATGGCCATTCATGTGGTGCTTATCACAATTGATTGCAATGGTATTAAGGTAGAGTGCAAGAGGGAATCGTCTGAATGGGTCAGGGTGATAGGTCTAACCATAGGCAAGACAAGCTCCCTAGGTATGTCATGCCCTTAATGTGCCCTGAACAATTGTGGGTGATACTAAAGGGCTAGGAGACTAGGGATGGAGCCAGCTGACTAAGGTCACTAGACATACCTAATTTGAGGACCCCTAGGTGCTGTGCTGTGATCGTGGGTGCTTCGTATCTTTTCGTTCTTTTCTTTTCTTTACTTTTCTTTTTTCCTTTTCCGTTTTCTTTTTCGTTTCCTTTTCTTATTCTTTTTTCTTTCTTTCTTTCTTTCTTTCTTCTTCTGTTTTTTTTTTTGGACTTGTCTGAGTACAACCATTGCAATATGTTGAGGCTATTAGCCTTTCAATGGGTTGGAAAATGTCAAGCTTTGAAGGCTCAGGAAATGGATATTACAGTGATGATTGTGCCCTAGCCTCGTTTTTAGAGAAGCAGTCGATGAGATGGGGAGATACACTTGAGAAATTGCAATCCTCTTTGGAACGTGCAATGTTGGTACAATTGGGGTAACAGTTGCCGTGAGTGCTCGACATAGAGTGTAACCCAAAAAGAGGAAGTGGTTAAGATCATGCTTTGGGCCATGCAACGCGGGCACTCACAAGGGTGATGTTTGCTTTCAGCAGCGTGGCTTTGTCGCGGTTCTTTGTGAGGTCGGTGGTCTTGCGGTGACTTGGGCATTGAATACGTTTGCACGAAGACCTACGTTGTCCTGCATTCACTTGTCACTTCATGAGAGTATATGCAAGTCGCATGCATCAAGTACAACGAACAGATACAATCATGTCAAGATATTACTTTATCAAAATCCTATGATGCTGATTGCAATGCATATTCCGGTGCTTGTTAAAGATGTGGCATATATTAGCAATAGGTAAGGAAAGTGTATACAAGTGGGGAGCCTGTCCCTTTAACCATTTAAATACAAAAAGTTATGGCAGGATGGCCTTTGTTAAGTTGCCTATATATCATAGGGGCTACTCTATTTGCACGAGGCAGGGCGAGACCGGGTGGTCGGGCGACTGAGGCTGTACCGGTGAGGGACTCCTGTGAGGCTGGGCAGGGAAGATGTCGGCTGGGACCCAAATGGTGTAGTCCCTGGCCGCAATTGTTTCCAGAATGTTTTTAAACACTACTTGTCTCGAGCTGTCCTCTCATCTTTTGAGCACCTGGTGCTCGAGCATCTAGTGGGAGCCTGCACGGCTAGTGTTGCCACACCCCATGTGCTCCCTTGAGTCCTCGTCCTCTTGGCTTGGGGGGTTTTTGGCCTGTGTCCTAGGTAGTGTCGTTTGGGGCCTCTTTTCAGCACGTACCTCTTTAGAGTAGGCATGTAGCATTGTAGTGGGGGCGCTAGTGCCTTATGCTCTTTTTGACAGTCGAGAGCTTCCTTGCATGCCAGCTGCACTATGTGGTCCATGAGTGCTACCGTTGTAGGGGGGTTTGCAAAATGCAAACCAAGGATTAGGCCTTGAGGCAGGATAAAACTATTCGCATGCAAGGGATTACACAGTGGGTTATCAACAAGCGTATATGATGAGGAGGGGTGAGGTGAGGCATGTAGCATTTGTTGTAGAGGGACAGCCCCCTATTGATGTTCGTTTTGCCTCCAACCATTAGCAGATCTTGGCTTATGCTATGTTTCACAGTGGGTTATCAAGGTATATGATGAGGAGGGGTGAGGTGAGGCATGCAGCATTTGTTGTAGAGGGACAGCCCCCTATTGATATTCGTTTTGCCTCCAACCATTAGCAGATCTTGGCTTATGCTAAGTTGCATAGAGTGGTTGTCATGGAGTGGAGCAGGGCTCATCCTTGGAAGGATAGACCGAAAAAGGAGAAACATGTATAGAAAGGGACGGTGCCCCATCTACACCATCAGAGATGTTGGTCAAGGTTTCCTATGGCAATAATGAGGGTTGCATGCCCTCCAATTGGAGACAGGAATGGTCACACGACTTCTAAATGTGTGGTTAGAGGAGGACCTGAGGAGCTTAGTCTGTCCAACCCAACTCGTCTCCCTGTGCTTGACTATCATTGCTTGTGTGTGTTGATATTATCTATACAAGGTCACAAAATTCATTGTTTATTTATGTACATGTTTACGAATCCATGTCACTTAAAGAGGATAAAAACCGATTGTAGAACTCAAGATTGTACTGGAGTGTGGCACACACATCCAGTACTCATGGCAGCCTTCTTAATAACATCAGGTATTTTGCAATATCAAGTATCATGGTACCTTGTCCGAGTCTACTTGCAACATGTAGCTCTTCCTCAATGAGAACCTTATCATCCAAAGAGTTCTTTTGGCTATTTCTAGCTAAGTTTGTACCCCGAATGGTAGTTAGCACTCGAAAGGAAGTTGGCGCCACATAGGTTGGGTCTCTTTGAGACCGCCATTTGGCCACCATTTGGCCAATCGCTCTTCTGAGAGACTGTCATGATTTGGGCTTCTAATTCGGCCATTGTAACACGGTTTTCAAACCAACGTTTCTCAAATTAACTTTGACCCTTCGATTGTCGCTTTAATTGCCTTATTCCTAAGAGATTTGGTTGGTAGAGCACATCTTTGAATGCTACAGTTAAGTATAGTTCGTCGGCTTCCTCATCAAAGGTGAGTCGCATGCGTTCATGTAGGAGCTTGTCATAGTGCTCGTCAAGATGTTCTTACTCTTCCCAGGATAGAGGAAACGGCAAGTATTCTTCAAGTTGCTCTTTAGGGAATGCACCCATGTCTGGCAGGACATAGACACGTGCAAACACTTTGAGCTTAGCATCCAACTCAGTTAAGCATTCTACGACACTTCTATGTTCAATCACAGCTTGCTCAATTGCTATCTCATGCAAGGTTCTAGGAGTTTTCCTAGGCTTTAGCATAGGTGGGGGCTCAGGCCTAGATGAGCAAGATTAGTCAATGTTAGGATTGCTTATGCTCTTGGGGTTTCCATGTTTCTCCTGAGGCTTTGTTATTGCGTCATGGTTCTCCTTGGATGTGACTAGTATAAATTTGTCACCCTGTTGTGACATCATTATATCCACTCTTGATTGGTCAATGTGAGTTTTGTTGCCGGTGGATTGAGTGTTGCAAGCAACCGTTGATGGTAACGACTGCTTTGATTTTTCAGAGCACACGGATGTGTCTAAGTTTTCACTGCTATTAGGAGAGATATCAATGGGTTCATTGGTGGATGGACTTGCTACTTTATTCAGCTCTCTAGTGCTCTTGGTCTCAATGTTCTTGGGGTCCACAACCACCCGTAAACTACTGTTGTTTTCATTGTTTTCTCCTCTTTTTCTTGGTCAGTGAAGGTGCATGACTTAATGTCTCAGGACCCTGAACTATGTTAGTTGTTGATGTGCTTGGTTGGGCCTCAGCTTTCCCCTTCTCTGGTGTGTCCTCGTGGGACGTAGCTGTGACGTGATGGACAACCTTGCTAGATTGATTGGTCAGATGCACCATCTCCTCGGCGAAATCTTTGAGAGGTTTCTCCTCAAGCCTAGGCTTTAGATGCTTCGCAAGTGCTGGAGTTGTCAAGGATGTTGGTTGCGGCACGTCCTCCACAGGTAAACTGCTAAGGACATGTTCCGCAAGGGTCGTGGTCATGGCCAAGGGCTATGATTATTGTGATCCCTGATTGGAAGTAGTAGCAGCTATTTCAGTGGACTTGCTACTGTTATTAGATTGCAGTGTCAAGTCCCTAGGGCGATCGGAAGTGGTCGTGTCTTTTGTTGCCCTTTGAGAATTCACTTGTGTAGATTGAGCATGAGTTGATCTAGTCACATTAGATTGCACAGGCATATCCTTGGGCCGAGAGCTACAATGGTGTCATGTTCCACCTCTTGGACATTTCGAAGCTTAGATGGAGATAGAGATTGGGATTGAGCAGCTACACTTGATGACTGATGTTGTGCTTCCTGTGTCCTTTTAGGGAAAGAGGGTGTAGGAGACCTGGAACTCCTAAGTGGCTCCCACGTTGGCAGGAAGATTTGCTCCTGGCTATTAGATGATTTTACCATTTGCTTTGTTGAGCATTTAACCTTGCCATGAGAAATGCTGTGCCTATGATGCCTGTTATCCTCTTGAGAAATCAAAGAATCATTGGGCACTAGTGGCTTTTGTGTATCCTCAACAATTATATCTGATATATGCTTGTCAAGCACGCTAGGCTGAGGATCTACCCTCCGATTAGTCCCGTTTGTTTTCTTGATTTTGACCATGAGGGGCTCGGTCACTCCAATGTTTTTGACTTGAGACTTGGTCTTTCGTTTAGATCTCCTCCTACGCTTCTTTGCTCTTGATACGATCTAGCCTTCAATTGACAAAGGAGGTTTAGTAGGGGGTTTTGGCACCCAAATCCATTGGTTACTTGCGTAATATCCTTGAGCACATAGCAATGCTTTGGATATCCATCACGGTGTTGTGCTGACCCTCCATCGATGCCTTCGTCTATAAGGCTTGGGCTTCTTTTGGGGTCTTCCACGATATTTGTAAGTCCAATTTAAGGCCGTCCTTGGCATTGTCTCCTAACCTTCTTCTTTCAGGCATGACTCACTGGTTCTTGTTGTTCGACCTGTGCTTGTATCAACTCTTCCAACAAGTCCTTGCTCTCCTTAGCAGGCTTGATGGTTATGTCAACACCTTCCTTGCCTTTCCCTCGAGGTTCGATGAGGTCACCCTTGCTAAAGGTTGTGACTATCCTCACACTTGGTAGTGTCAGGTATATCCTCTGTGCTACATAGTCAGCCTCACACTTGGTCACCCTTTTGATGGGTCTTCCTAGGAGGGTTTCCTTTCCGCAATTAGCATTATTTCGAGGAACATGAAATAGGATAGGCAAGCTCTCAGTTTCAATTTTCGCGAGGATTTTGCACTTCCCCATAAGTGCTTGTGGGTGTCCCCTGTAAGGATTAAGAGTTGCATTAGTCGGTGTGAGCTCTAGTTGGCCTAGTAGGGTCCATTCCTCATAGGTCAAGATATTAAAATCTGCCCCTTCATCAATCAGAGCATCGATAGTATGCTCTCTCTTTGCGGTGAGTTTGACCCTAAGATAAGCAGGTGGTACTATGTCTTCGTCTTCCGGGTCTTGACTTGTAAATTTAAGCCTTCTGAAAAATGCCCTTGAGTCCCCAACTACACGACCAAATGTGGATTCTCCACTGATGTCTTGGATCGTCAGTGTAGTGCTATTCAAGGAGCATCTATCGTCACGACTGTCATATCTAGTCATTCTCGCTATTTAGCTTGATGTTGTTGCTTTTCGCTTTGACTAGATGTATTCTGAATGCAACACATATGTGTTTTTGTAGTGTGGCCTTGTTGGCTAGATTGGCCCATTGAGGTTTTAGGGTCTCTCTTTGTCTCTGTTTGGGTACAGGCTTTTGGTTACTCTTTTGCAAGTGAGAATCCATGCTCATACGTGTTTTCTCTCCAACCTACTTGGGGGAGGTGCGGAGGGGGCAGAGCCCCCTCTCTGCGGGGGTCTGGGGGAGGGGGGGACAGTCCCACCGGCCCGCAGGGCCGTTACGGTAAACACCATGCGCGATTTGAAAGACTGTTTATAGCCAAATTTTGAACTACTTGCTTTAAGTTTCAGCCCAGTGAGATCGATCTATGATATGTTTTCCGCTCTATATGGTCTCTCGGTCAGTTTCATTGTCTTTAGGTTAAATTTTGAAAAAATCTAAATTCGGCCCAATAGGTCCGAATTGCAGGGGCCGAGTGCCGAGTCAAAAGGGCCGAATGTAACTGGTCCGAATGTCAAATTTAACCAGTCCGAGTCTGTTTGTTCGAGGGCCGAGTGGCTGAGTGGACTAAGGGCTGAGTCAGGTGGGCCGAGTCGATAAGGCCAAGGGCCGATTGGCCGAGTGGTCCGAGGGCTGATTCTGGGACTCGGCCTAGAATCGCGATCACTCAGACGGGCCGAACACGACACATTTTTTGGCTGAACTTCAAAAACTTTGTCGCGCCGAGCGATGGAGGTCGTCCTACTGGTCGAGCAGCTCCAGATCTAACCTACTCATGTAGTGGAAGGTCTAGAATTACCTGGGCTGGGCAAATAACTCCCAGATGGCCAGATGGAAGCGGATCCACTCAACAAATCTTTCTTTCTCTCTCCTACTCTCCTGAAACCCTGCAATTCACAATGTGGCCTTTCTTGCCATTCTTGGCCCCTTATCACCTTATCCAGGCCTGCACTCACCTTAATCTTGCTTCCCTTACTAACGTTTAACCCAAAATTTCATTTCTTGCCCTTCTTTTCCAAGTTTCAGCCTGTTATATAACAACAGAAAACCCTACTGTTTGCTCTAACGTTTTTCTCCTATCCTTCCAAATGCAAGAAAAAACTATAAGGAAAATACCTACACTACTCCATCATGCTTTCCCAAGTCCAAAACAACAAAAACCTACTTGCTAAAAGGAGATCGAATACCTCTTCAAACTCCCTCTCTTTCTACCTATCTACCTCATTCAAGGAGAACCCTACTTCAATGCTCGATTCGAAGCACACAAGCACTCAAGGCTTGAATCTGTTGGTCCTGGCAACACAACCAAAATGTGGGAGCTTTCGCTCAACCGCCAAGACCCACGAACCGCTTATTGTTTCAAGCATTCCAAGCCGAGCACTAATGGCTACCTCTCGCATAGCCGGCACGCCATCCATATCTACAGGTGTAGTGAGCTTATCTTCATGCCGATCGAGTTACCTCCTCTCCCGCACACTCCGCTAGCTCCATGATCCAAGTGCAAGCTTCAAGCAGGCTCCATCCGCAAGCTCCACGCTCCAAGCTCCATAGCCGCGAGAAAGACAAGAAAAGAGAAGAGAAGAGAAGAAAAGAGGGGAAGATGGAGAGCTTATCCTCCCCGGTCCCTGACCCTCACACACTCACTCCCTCACACTCTTACACTCTCTCAAGCACAAGCTCAAGCAAGCAAGAAAAAGAAGAAGAAAAAGAGGAAGAAGAAGAGAGCCACTTTTGGCCACACACAAGAATGAGCTTCTCATTCACTTTTCAACTTTATATACAAAACCCTAAATCCCTTTTGGGTGGTCATCCCCTTATCCCCTTTTTTACATGGCCGACCATGGCCTAGCCCCTTTTTCCCATTGTCCTTCTATCTTCCTAGCTTCCTTTCCACTGCCCATCTACATTTACAAATTGCACAGGTAGCTCTCCTTCAATTAAATCATGATGCACTTGGGCTCTTTTACAAAAGTATTGACTTGCGCTTTTCCTTGTGTTCCTTTTTCCCTTATTTAAGACTTTTATGTGCTTCTTGTGTTTCTAGATTTTTCTTGGCGTGCCTTCATCTTCCGTTTCACTTTTCCTTGACCTTTGTCTTCTGCTTTAGATTTTCCAAAATTTCCACCTTGTTTGTCTGACAGTTAACACCTTTCATCCTCAGATACCATGGAAGAACTTTTGGTTTTGCTAAATGCTAACAATCAAGAGATGTCATATGACTTACAAGTTCATTCTCTAGCAATGTATTGTGAGATTGCTGATTTCATGCTTCAAAAGAATTTGGGTGCTGAGAATTCTCAACAAAAAGTATTCTTCGCTGACATACTTCAGCAAAAAGATTTAGATGTTGCTGTTTATACACAGCAAAATTTGTGTTTATCAAGGTATTTTCATCGAGGAATGAAATTTGTAGGTTGTAGCAATGAAGCCAGAGTTCAGACAAAATATAAGACAACTGATAAGAAGCTTCGACCACTTTTGCAAGACCCCTACCTTTGGATAGTGATGAGATGATTGGGAGAGCTACTATGCAACCTCCTTTGCAAGATCCTGCAGGTATTGGACATAAGTTTTCAAGTGAGACATTGAAAGAGATGATGATTGGGACCGAAGAATTTCTACTTCTTGAAGAGGTAAGATGCTTTGAAGAGATGTTATGTAGACATGAAAAAGATTTTACTTTCTTTCCACACGAGATTAGATGCGTTGATCCTAGGGTTGTGACACCTATGGTTATTTTTACCATTCTGTATGTCCCTTGGAATGAGCAGATCAGGATGAGAATTCTAGAGCCATCTTCAGCTCCATATTCCAACAAGTGGCTCATAGTTCCTAAAAAGAATGGGACACTCAAATTTATACAGGACCTACAGCCAATGAACAACGTCACTATTCGAAATGTTGGTGCATGACCTATTGTGGATGAGTTTGCTAAGGCTTTTGTTGGTCATGCTATCTATTCTCTTGGTGATCTTTATTCTGGATATGATCAGCCCTTGAAAGCAGATATTTGACTATGATGAAGACACCTCTAGATCTTGTCCAAATGTGTACGCTTCCACAAGGAGTTACTAATTCGGTTGCTCATATGATGAATGGGGTGAAGAAGGTTCTATGAGATTTCATTCCTAAGCTTACTATGCCTTTCATTGATGATTTACCTATCAGGGGTTGTTTGGAAGAAGGTAAAGATGATTCTTTAGATGATCATGGATGCAGAATCTATGTCCCTTCGAATATTAAAGATGTTGAGAGGATTTTTTGCAGAAGAAGTAAATTAGACATTGTCAGGGTTGAAGTCTATTTTTGGTGCCAGAGAAGTTTTGATTGTTGGTCATATGTGTGGGTATTATGGTAGGAAGCCTTCACCTGCTAAGGTTGATGCCATTGAAAGAATTGCAGAGACTTGTTTCTCTTCTTCAGAGGTTTGCAAGTTTCCTGGAGCTTCTGCGTTTTATCTTATTTGGATTCCTCACTTTGCTCATATTGCAAATAATCTTTATCAGCTCTTGAGAAAAGGGCCAATTTTTTCTTGGGAGATAAAACATACTAAAGCCATGCAGAAATTGAAGAAATTATTGAGAGCTGCTCCGACTCTTCGAAAGGGAGATTATGAGTGTGGAAGACCTATTATGCTTATTGTTGATACTAGTCCTATCGACATTGGATGGACTGTTGGCCAAGATGATGCAGATGGGAATAGGTATGCTATTCGGTTTGGGGCAAAAGTCCTGAACAAGTGACAATGAATGTATCCTCAAGTTAAAAGAGAGCTCTTGGGAGTTGTCAAAACCCTCAAGAATGATAGAGAGTAGTTCATTGGAGCTACTGTGGTGATTGAGACTGATTGTTTGCCTCTTCTAGGTATGATCACAAGTTGTTCTACTCCAGATATTTCCATGCTTAGGTGGATTGGGTACATGAAATCCATGAATCCTGAGTTCAGGCATATAGCAGGTAAAGACAACCCAGTAGCCGATATGCTTTCACGAGCAAGGTATGATGATATGGATTTTTCTTGCATCAATGATGTTGATAAAGGGGTTGATATTGTAGCCATGCATGCTGACCATATTTGTCATGTGATTGCTTTGGAAAGCTTTGATAGGAGAGAATTTGCAAATTGGTCATTATTTGAGTACTATGTCTAGATAGGATGGATGGTCTGATGCAAACTTTAAAAAGATTAGAAGAAAAGCTTATGGTTTCTTCTTGCAAATTGGATTGCTTTGGAAGCATCCATGAAAGCGAGGATGATAGCCATTGAGAGTTGTTTGTGATAGAGCTTCACAGGGGCGCATCATGAAATAATTCCATGAAAGTCTTTGGCCTGCCGAGCTGTATGGGCGACCTATGAGAAGATTAAAGAGCACTATTGGTGGAAAGGTATGTATAGACATATCTCACAATTTTTTGATACATGCCCTAATTGTCAATTGTTCTCTTCACTGAGGCATAGAGATGAGCTTCATCCTACCTACCCACTATGTATTCATTACAAGTGGATTCTTGATTTGATTACTATGCCTCTTGGTTTATGAAAGTTGCGCTATATTGTTTTGGCACGAGAAGATCTCACAAATCAAGTGGAAGGAAGAGCATTAAGATCAAAGTCAACATTAGTGGTTTGTAAGTTTCTATTGGAGGATGTTATTTGCAGGTATGGATGTATTGGAAAAGTTAATGCAGATAGAGGTGATTTGGATGCTGATGAGGCTAGGGAGTTTTTCTCCCGCCCTGGCATCAAACTTGCTTTGACTTCAACTTATAATCCAAAAGGCAACGTGAAGAGCGAAAGAGGCCATCCGCCAATTATGAAAACCTTGGCCAAAGCTTGCGATGGACGGGTTCGAGAGTGGCCTAGGTTGTTACCTTATGCCTTATGGGCCGATTGCACTACTCACAGTGTGACTACAGGATAGATGCTAGCTGACTTGATGTGTAGATAGAAGCCATTCATGCCTACAGAGATTTGCACACTTACTTCGAGTGCTTTACCATGACAAAGTAAGAAGACATGTCTAGAGAAGATCTTTTGACTCTTCGTATTCATTAGTTGAAAAGAAGATGGGAAGATATTGAGAGAGCAATTCAAAAGCTCAAAGAGGCTAGAGTTCACATCAAAGACCACTTCGATAGTAGACACAGATTGAGGCCTAAAGAGATTGAAGAGGGAGATTGGGTGTTGGTTTATGACAGCAGTCTAGACAATCAGTATAGTGCTATCTGCAAAGTTTCTAGATGATGGTTTGGCCCCTATCTAGTGTAGCATATCCATGACAATGCAACATATTCCTTAGCAAAACTTGATGGTATGACCTTGCGAATTCCAATTGCAGGGAAGAGAATCAAACTCTTCAAGAGAAGAGATGCTACAGCTTATGCAATTGAGGAGTTGGATGATGCAAATTACGATGGACTTGAGCCAGAAGAGGATGAAGATGAAGATATAGACATTGAAGATTCTTTTGTAGAAGATGATGAGATTGCATTAACCGTCAAGCTTGGTGGTGATGAGGATGGGTAGCTGTGTCCCATCTGTAGGATGTGTAGGTTTGGAGGGGGCGGATGCTGTGACGCTGCACGTCTACCACTGCGAACCTGAGGGTAGAATTTTTTGTCAAGCTTTTGGACTCTTAAGTCAATGTCATTTAAAGTTATTTTTTATTATGTGTATCTTTTGTGTTTGCATCTACATGATGCACAAGCACATATAGTTAGGCTAGGCACAATTTTTTCAATGCATTCATAATTTTTACGTGGAAGCATCGCTTGATTGATTGCATAAGCACGGATTCTAAATGCAAATTGCATGACAGTTTTTGGGCACGAAGTTTCGTTATATAGCATAATCTTGCTAGGAAAATTTGCATGAAAAACAGGTTCATACGAAGAGAATGTATAAAGACTTCAAGGGTGTGTACTTCACAGTGGAGTTTATGAAAGAAGGCGTAATCAATAAGTGGGAATACACAAGGGATGGCTTAATAGAATGTGATGGCAATTCTTGTATGAGATATGGATGTTGATTAAAGCACTCTCAGTGAGATGAGAGAAATATTCTACAATGCTCTATTTGGATTGCTATAAGTTCCAACGATGATATACATTGGGTGAGGTTGAAAGACTTGATCAACTACCTCATTTCTTTGTGGACTGAGAAGACCACCACAAAAGAGGTGTTGGTACGATGAAGATGAAGAAGAGAATGGATAACTATTGGATAAGAAAAAACACTTTAAGTGTATGGAGATGGCTTTGAGTTTGGACTTTATGTTTATCGATTACCATTTCAATTGTTACTTCAAAAAGATGATCTCATGGAATTAAAACAATTCGTGTTTCTAGCATGGATCAAACAAAAGGATTTTGTGTCTTTTCTTTTGAACAAGCAAAGCATAAATTGCTAGCATTCATCGGATGCATTAACACAAAGAAAAAGAGAGAAATCAACGGAATGTGAAATAATGGCAATTGTTGTGGGCAATGATAGGTGGAATTTTGTTAATCACGAGGGCAGGTGGCTTGACGAGTAAAAGGCACTATCCTGGATCCTATACAGGATGACGCAGGCCTATACTTTAAAACACACCATTAGTGATCAAAGGAAGCTTTTGTTGTTATGAAAAGGATGTGACATTAAGACATCATCATTGATGTCAAAGATCAAAGCTTTTCTTTTAAAAAAAGCTGTGTGCTTCGTACACCACATCAGGACGTCAAAAGAAGAATAATAGCTTAAAAAGGTATGACATCAAAAGAAGAATAGTATGATGCTTTCTTCAAAATTTGGAGGTGGTACAGATTATAAAGGTAGGAAGAACCAGCAGAGGGAAGAGGAGAAAAAAGAAGCGACGTAGAATCAGAGGACGTCTGGAGGAGCTGCTGTTGAAGGCTAACGAGATGACAAACCTGCAGAAGACGAGTGAAGGGGAGGAGAGAAGACAACAGACGACACGAACATTAAAAAAAAGATGAATGAGAGGACAACGACAAAATTGAAGAAGAAGACAAAGGTGATAAAGCAACGGCGACGATGAAAAAATAGTAAAACAACGAACGAGGACCTGAAGGTGATGATGAGGCTGCCAATGAAATGGAAGGCATCAACGAACACTGCTCGAGCAACTATAGGAAGGTGATGCAACGGAGGAGGCGAGTAGTTGCTGTGACAAAGCCAAAGACAAGGGTAGCCACAAGGATGACAAAGCCGAAGACAATGACTAAAGCATCTGCAGAACAATCCGTCTGAGCTGGAGCCCGAGTATGTTCAAGTAGTCCGCCATGTGCTGAACGAATTGCGGCTGCTGAGCATTGACAAAGCATCAGCGATGACTGCAACGGTTGAGGCCGTGAAGAAAAAGACAACTCTAGAGACTTGTAGACCAGCGCGGCTTCGACTGCTAGTACAGGACCAGCTGCTTTGGAGGAGCACTTCAAGATCTCCAGGTTTGCGTGTGATTCAGACGATTATTTTCCTTAAGTATTCTCGTCACCTCGGATGGGAAGGAGGAATAACATCAACAGCAGCTACAACCCCACTCTAGATGCCAAACCGGCATGCTCAACGTACAATACTTCACATTACAATCAGTCGGATTATGATGACGGGCAGCACCATTAGTACCATAGTCTTCTTGAAATTATGCCTTCAATTCTATCAGTGCCATAGTCTGCTTAAAATTACGCCTTCAATTTTGATGATTTTTTGTCTATGTTATCGAGCTTTTCATGGGCTATTTTGAATCAAAACCAGTTAAACAATTTCTTGGTTAAGAAAATCCAGCAGTATTGGCAACAACTACACTTAGGATCGTCACCTTCTTAATGATCCACATCAAGTATTTGTTCTTTAGATGCTACTATGAAAGCAACAAAGATGGCTTACAAGCAACAAGGGTATTGATACATTGATGAAGGACGATTTTGTATGCAAAAAGGAAGAGCTAATGGAAAGGACATTGCAAGGTCGATGATGTAGGAGAGCCACTTAATCCTTTCATGGCTGTGAATATAATGAGAATGAGGAGCGATAGAGATCACAATTGAGGAGGAAGCCACACTAAAAGATTCCAATGTGCCTCCAAAGAAATATTATGGTTTGAAATAAAATCAAAAGTTTCACTTTTATATCCCTTGCTTCTTATTCTGAATGACAAATTAAGCATCCTCTTTCGGTTTCCAAGTAAATACCTTGAACTAAGTGCTCTTCATCATCTTCTCTCCCATCTCTTGGAGTGTCCTTGCGATGAGCGACAACCACGAATGCCCCTCCCCCTCCCCCTATGCGAATATAGTGCGACACTATTGCTCCAAACTTATTTTTCAATAGCTCAATAGATTCTATTTTTCATAAGGTTTTCAATGATGTATCGCATGATAGCTTTTGAAAACTCAAATACATTCTTTTGGAATCCTAATATTCTAAATAACGAAGAGTGGGACTTGAAATATTCCCAATTTCACTGAAATTGTGTTATATTCTTTCAATGATTTCCTTTCTAACGTATTACTTTGTTACTTAGAAACAACACCGAACTAATCCATGCTATTATCTCTTTAAAAATATTAAGCTTATCCTATATTCCTCATTTCAATGCATGGGTACTTATATTTCTATGTAAAATTCTTAATATTTCTACTTCTTTCTGTATTCATTTATTATGTAGGGTGTTTTTATGTTTCACGATATTTTCTCTCTAAAAACACCCTCTATATGACCACTTTCATACACAAATGGATCTAGACTGAGTCCAACCTCATACTTTATAGTCATTATATACTCATGAACCTCTTTCTAATTTTAAGTATTTTTTCTCACTCTTAAACTTATTTTTTCATTTAAAAAATATTTTAATTATTTTTATCATTTATTTTAATATAAATGATCAGTTTTTTAATTTTTAGATTTATAAATTTTATATGGATTGTGATTTGTCATTAGATATAACTCTATAAGAGCACTATTTGAACCATAAATATCCATAAATTTATCATTTTTCTATTAAATCTCACATTGCACATTTTATTATTTTGACTAGCATTACATGAATTACTAGAAATTATTGATCATTCTATGAATTTAAAAATATTCAAGTATATTCAACTATTTATAATCATTTTCCATCATAAGAATGAAAGATTCATCATAAAATTCAATAAAAGATTGCTTATGCTATAATCTGCACATTAGCGTATCATATTTCAAAAATGAGAAGCCCTTGATGCTCTTTTATAGTTGTTGACATCTCCTTTACGCTTCGTTGATCCATTTTGTACATTTTGTTATGAACTGGCACTCGTTCCCCCTCATCCTCACACCCCACATGAATTACGTTTATGGTGAGAGAGAAAGAGAACAGAGAAAGACTAAAATCTAATACTTTCATTCAATGTGTCAAATCTCACATGGTCTAGAGTGATTGTGAGCAAAGAATTATAGCATCTCAATCCCAGGAGGAGGAAAGAATGACTTAAAAAGTTACAAACCTCCATTTTTCGATGGATTGAGAGGTCGCCAGAAAAATGGTATCTCTCCCCTCCCCCTTTCATCATGTTTATTTATTGTACGCTTCTTTTAATCAAGCTTAAGCTCTTAACTTACAAAAAACCAATTCACTCTTTTGCTTTCACATTATCCTGCAAGTGGTTTTGGGGCTAGACAAACAGACAAATGACCTTGGATTTATGATTCAACTAGAGGGGCCTCTTTTTGGTATTGAAATCTATTATCTTGGCCTCCATCACTTGCTTTTCGGCGGCTTTGAGATCCAATAGCTACTTCACAACACCAAACAAGGCAACCATTAAATGGCAAATAAACACCAATCGATGAAGGAACACATGCATTAGATTCTTGGCGTTTAAATGCATTTAGGAAAACTCTAGCTCCTTAATCCATGATTGTTTCGTTTTTTTCCAAAAATGTCTCTTTTATTTGGACAACTTTTGTAATCTAAAGTGAACTCTTAACAGTCAACTCACTGAAAACTATGGGATAGGGCAACTTAGCCCATCAAACCTACAAAATGATCTACACAAAAATAAGTTATCAAGAGCATCAAGCTCCTAGAAATAAAAATACACAATAGAGCACAAGCATAGCTCTCATCCTACCCTCTAACAAAATCAAAGCATAAAGTCCATGAGGGATATGCTTAGCATAGGCGAACAAAGATTCGAAGTTAGTCACTAATCAATTTCTCCAATATAGATCGTCTAAAAGAGCTATCAAAGGAGTCATCCTAAATGGTGGTTTGACCAGCCTACCTGACCTAGAACAAGCTTAGGTGCCTCTTTCTTGGATTTTACCTTCTTTCTTGGCGATACCTTATTGAATTTAGCTTTGCTATCAAAAAATTTTATAGGATCAACTTCCACATTAGATTTAAGGATTTACATTCCCTTAGCATCCTATTGAGGGTTTGCCTCAATAAGTTTTACCTTATCCCTATCGCCTTCTTTAATCTTTTGTTCTCTTGTAATGGCTCATAGATTAGAAGCTTCTGTGGTGTTGACACGCACAATTTCAGTAAGGCTAACACTACTACCACTAGGCAATATTTTCTTTGGGTCCTCATCATACTGAAGGTTATTCCTTATGTTGGATGATTAATGGGGTGTCGTTGCTTACTCCCTTGTTACTGGAGTGTTGATCTTACTCCAACAAGTACTAGCTAGATGATCAAAATTTTCATATATGTCACAATTGACATTAGGAAAATTTCTCAAAAAGTGTTGAACACCACACCACTTACACCTAAATCTTGATGGAGAACTCTCTTCAAAATGCCAACTTTCTATAAAGTTTTGCTTCTTCTTTAGGAAATTAAGATATATGGCTATTCGTCTATATTGTTCTGATCATTGATGCCATGAGGTATATTCCACGGTGGATTCCGTGCCACAATGGATTCCGTGAGTTTTTATGGTGGATTCCATAAAATTTTATTACCAGGGCTCATACACAAAGTGGATTCTTTGTGCGAGAAGTCGATGGGGACGCCTATCCTTTTCGGGTGTTTTGTTAATTTTATGTGTACATGGGTGATTCCATAGCAGGTGATTCCACAAAATACATATTTAAATTAATAAATGTTTATGAGTTTAGAGTGCGCACTCGTGATAAATTAAGGTTATGATTGATTTCTAACCAATTTATTTATGTAGCTGAAGACTGCTAGGTATTCACTTTTGTCAGTTTAATTGTATTATTTTACTAACAATTGTGAATGCTTCAGTTGATGTGTAGAGATAGCAGCGGTGGCAGTGGGAAGCATTGGAGGATAGCGTGTATTCAAGTTATCGTCAATATTTTGATGGGCGCATATCTTAGGCATGGCGCCTATATTTTGTTGCACTCATTTATCAAAGCGTTTGATATTTATTTATTATTTGTGTATGCGCATGGGTGCATGATTTAGATATTTGTATTTGGACATTGTATTTGGGTACGCCTGAATTCTTGGGCACCCATTAGCTTTAATTCTTTATTGGCACAAAAGCTAAAGCATGCTATTTTGTAATTTGGGCTATTATTTGAGCTTGAAGATGATTAATATATGAAATACATGCTTTGTGGAGTGCTCACACAAGGCATGGGGGGAGATTGCACCCAATTGGTCTCTTGTTCATGTTGTGCAAGTTTTCTACATTGATTTGTGTGCAAAAAGTAGAGTTCTTTTGTTCTTGGAGACCTTCTAACGCTCACTAGGCACGCTTACGGCATCTGATCTGTGCATCAGTGGTATCAGAGCGAAGCTGAGATCGAGAGCTTCCAATCGCTTACTATCTTGCGCGAAGGCAGAGCTCTTGGAACGATCGAGCTCTACAGTCAGTTTCATGGCGAACGATCAATCCCCTTCTGCACTCTCTGATCGCGAAGGACCAGCCCGTGGAGGCGGAGGACCACATGGATAGCTCCTTTTTCAAGTCATTTTATACAATAAGCTCCATAGCCAAAAAGCTTTAAAGCTTTAAGTCAAAGCTTAATAAGCTTAGTAAAAAGCTTAAGGCCCTCAATTTTTCGATCTGGTATCACGGCATGTTCTCGCCTGGATCGTCGGCGAAAAAAACGGCCCCCCTCCTAAAAATGAAATCGTCGACTGTTCAGTTTCATTAAGCTTAGTTACATAATATTTAATGCCATAAATCCTCCAAGTTTTCTTACTTCTGCAAGTCACCTAAGTCCACAAAGGTCATAAAAGACTTACTTCAACAACTCCCATAAAGGCAGTTCACACGTAGAAGCACAGAATCCGTCTATTGCTCTTTGGTAGACCCTGTTCATACTTGCAGACTTGCTAAACCAGTTTCAACAAATGCAGAAGGTCATACGCAGGTCATACGAAGATTATACGCCGTTTCTACGAAGACGGTGTCGTATTGCTGCGCATTCGAGGTGTAAAAACCACCCGAAAGTTATGTGTGCGATTTAATACTTTATGCATACTTAGTTGTTGTGATTACATTTATTCTCTGCGTATGAGTATAGATGCTCACATGAAGGGCTTCACTTCAGATGTTTTTGTTAATAGCACACTTATTAATATTTATGGTAAATGTGGCAGCATTTTAGAAGCAGAGAGCATGTTTGATGGGCTGTTTGATCAGGACATTGTCGTGGCATGGAATGAGATGATCTCATTACACTCTCAACTAGGTTTTTAAGAGGTCAGAAAGGCCCCTGTTGGGGTTGGTTTGTGCCTTGCGGTTGCTATTGGTGCTCCAGCTGCAGCAGGTGTGTATAGTATTTTGAGTCCTTTAGGGAAAAACTTCCAAATCCATGAAGAAAATGAACTTCACATTCAGGAAACAGGATTTACCCAGCAAGAGAAGCTTGAACATACACCATCATTAAGGATCATACGGGCTCCCAAGATTTGCTGTGGTGAAGTTTCTTTTATATCAAGAGATGGTGCTCTTGTTCAGGATCCAGAATGGCAAGGGACACTCTTAAATTGTTGTAATGATCCATCAGTTGCAGTCTTGTCAGTGCTGTGTCCATTCTGTGTTTTTGGGTGGAATATGGAGAGGCTGGGATTTGGGAATCGTTATGTCCATATAGTGACATTTATACTTCTATGTACTGCTCCATACTGGATTTTGAACCTAGCAGCTATCAACATTGACAATGTACAGGTTCGGAAAGGTCTTGGAATTGCAGGTATTATTTTGTGCATTTTTGGGCTTCTGTATGGAGGTTTTTGAAGAATTCATATGCGGAAGACTTTCAGATTACCTGCACAAACATGGTGCTTTGGGAAGTCATATCTCACTGATTATATGCAATGGTTGTTCTGTGCTCCATGTGCACTTTGTCAAGAAGTACGTACCTCAGAACACTACAAAATCAGAGAGAGAAATTTCTATGAACGTAGGGCATTAAGTGAAATTTCACCTACCCCATCTCCTTCATCAGTAAGGAGCTCACATGCTGCTTTTATGTTTTTGAATCGAGCTTGGAGGACCCGGGATTGATGGATCTGGCATACGATATTTTTGGATGAGGAATCAGAAGGCGGGAAAAAGGGGAGAAAACGACGCTAATCTGGGAGGCAAAAGAGTGCTCTGCAATCGGAGAGGAAGGGGGAGTAAACGACGGGGAAAAGCTTGAGAAAGCGCTGGAATTAGAGGGAGTGCTGAAGTCTTGCGGGAAAGAGGGGAAGAGGGACTTCTGGGGAATCCCTCAATGACAAGGAGAAGAAAATTCGTTCGATTGAAGAATCATTCAGAATCGCAAAACAACGGCCTGTGCATAAAACCAAACCAGGATTGGAACCGGTCGAAATATTTCCGTTACTACCTGACTTTGAACGGTGGGGAAGCAAGCTTACTCACACAATTTTTGATGGAGAACCTACAGCAGATTCTGAAATGCACAGTAAGTTAGATCGATCTGTCCGTGATGAGCTGGAGGCACTAGCTATCTTAAAGAGATAGTACAAGAGGCACTAGCTATCTTAAAGAGCTATGTACTATCAGAATCAGAAGCAGTAAAGTAGGAGAGGTTTTTGGCATACATGGTGCCAAAGGTGGATGAGGTATTGTAAATATAGCATCACATCTTTAGAGAAAAACCAAAAGCATAGGCTTATTGTGGATCCTGATCTGGGCATACCCTTGGATCTGCTTGACATTAGTGTCTATAACCCTCCAAAGATGAAGATGCCTATGGATCCTGAGGATGAAGATTCACTTCGTGATGATGAAAAACTACCATCTGCAAAATCTGAGAGCATACGGGAAAAAGACCACCGATAAAGGAGTAGCATGGCTTGTGAAGACTCAATATATATCTCCCATCAACCTTGAGCCTGCAAAACAGGCTTTGACAGAAAAGCAAGGCAAATCCATGCTATTGGAGGTAGGACCTTCTTCACGGAGAGAGAGGCATGCATTCTGCACTGCTCAGCAGGTCGCAGTCTCCAAAATTGAAGCACACAGTCACCAAAGATTCCTTGTGGATTGATGGCTGCTGCAGCACACATAGGATTCGCAAAGTGCTTGTTCCCAAAGGGCTTGAACCAGCAGTGAAATCAGATTGTTGACACTGTGGTTATCGTACGGATTCTAGAAGCTGTATTGGTGGTTCCAATTCTGCAAGTGAGTTAAGTACTGGCAGATTTCTGGCCACACTTGGTGAATCTTTTACTTTAGGATTTGATGAAGCTGTTGCGCTCTCTGCTGAAATAGGAGAAGGCCTGACAGATCTTTATGAAGGGTTAATGCCTTTGCTTATAAAAGCCCAAGAAGACATAAATGCTGCCCAAGAACTGAATTCTGAGGATGAATCTAGAGGTCCTTTGGCAATGCAACTGGTCACCCTAATGTTGGAAAATCAACAATACTGAATTCCCTACTTTGACAGGAACGTGTGCTAACTGAGCCAGAACCAGGTTGGATGTAGAAGGCACAGCTTAAACAAGGTCCATCAGCTCTTAGTGCTATTCATGCAAAGCTTTGTATTTATGATAATGAAGACAGTAAAATAATCTATGATTGAGAAAACAGAATTGTGACCTTATGAGGATGTTTGTGATAAACACAAAGGATTGAATTCATAAGAGATCATTGACAATTCAGAGATTGATCCATCGAACCACTGAAATTAGAACTTGTGGAAAAAGCAACTCTCCTTTTGTTCTTATAGACTTTATTGAAGCAACTATGGAGCTGAACAAGAGGGTGGAATCCCTTTTAAATGCTCAAAAGAATGCAGGGTGTCCTGAAATTATAACAAATTTTACTTCATTTTTCTTGCTGGATCTTCTAGCCTGAAATTATCAAGGACTTCTGAAGTTGCGACATTGCTTTCCAAACTCTTCGACATCTTTGGTGAACCCGACGTGAAAGCGTCGCAGAAATTTCAGGATGGGAGATACTTCAGCCTCTATTTCAGCTTCTTCTACAACTCCAGCTGTGTCTACTTCAGCTCCATCAATGACTGCTGCGTTAAGTACTTCAACGGAGGATCTAAAACAGATTTTGCAGAATATGTCCATGTATATGCAGCTCCAAAATCAGCAAACACAAATGTATATGCAGCAGCAACAACAATTGCATCAACAGCAGTTGTCTCAGCAAAGGCAACTCTATTCGGAGCAGGAGAATGCAAACAGCGCGACTAAGGCTATTGAAGCAGTTGAGAGTGAGAAGAAGTTATTTGACGGGCGTAATGTTTCAGCATATTTGAAGACATATGAGATCAAGATGGGATTTTTTGGAGTTCCTGCTGGACTTATGAGTAAGTACTTCCTTCGTCTTGTCACACCTGCTTTGAGGACAAAAGTGACTGATCTTTTTATTCAAAATACACATTGCCAAGATTTTAAGAAGGCCTTGAAAGAAGAATACTTCCTTGAGGACTTTGGTATGGCTACTCAGCGGTCATTCCGAGAGTGGGTCTACATGCCAAACAAAGGTCTTGCTGCTTCAGAGTTGATTCGAGAATTCGAAGAGAGGTATAGTCAGCTTGATGCTATTGAACAAAGAGCATTGGATGTTGAAAAAGTTGAGCTTTTCTTGCAAGCTGCAGATCCTGCTCTTCAAGAAGAATTAGGTGAGCTTCTTGAAGATCGCACGAAGCCTATGGGTCTTAAAACTGATTGGCAGGATGCTCAGGATGCAGTCTCGACTTTGACCAAGAGGAGGATATGGAAGACTCGCTTACAGAATGGTTCCATGACACCTACACTATCATCTGCTCCTATGCCTACTTCTATCCCTGTTATTTCTTCTCCTCCTCAGCCAGTTTCTTGGCCTATGCCAGTGCCTACTGTTTCTACTCCACCTATTCCTCCTGTTCCACGACCGATGCCTACACCTTCTGCTCCAAAACCATCCGTTCCATCGGTGCCTACCTCTATTGATGATATAATCAAAGGCATCACAGATTTGACACTTGAGTCAGTCAAAGCGGAGTTAGTAGGAAAGTTGAAGGAGCAGTTTGCTTCAACTGTGCCTACTACCTTTTCTAGTGCTCCTACTGCACCTAGGAGTGCTCCTAGTGCTCCTAGGAGAGATCGAAGATATATTTGGTGTGATAGTACGGAGCATCAGCATTGCAGGGATTGTGACTCTTTCCAAGATGCAAGGAGGCAGAATTTGGTATATTGGGGGCAAGATGGTAAGATTTGGTTGACTGAGACAGGAGCTCCACTTGCTACCAACTTTGGTAAAGGTGGAATGAAGAAGTTAGTGGAGGACATGGCTGCGCGTACTTCTTATGTGACAGCTAGAGGTGATGCTTCTGCATATGGAGTACAGATTGAGAAGGGATTGGAGACTCAGTCCGCACTATGGACTTATGCTATGGAGACTGCAAACAAGGGGAAAATTCAGCAAACTGTTTTGACTAGTGCAGGCTCTAGCATCAGATCAGAGACAGGTTGGGACTCGCCTGTTGACAGGTATTCTATTTATGCTTATTTGGCTAAATCTCATGGTGCAGATGTATTTGTTGAGGAGAAGCGTAAGAGGGATGAAGAAAATCCAAGTGCAGCTAAGAAGACTAGAGAGGGTGAGTTTGTTACTCCACCTACTGCAGGACCGTCTTCAAGACCAGGGCCAGATCGACAGATGGAGGATGCTCAAAAGAGAGAAAAGAGGCAAGAGCCTAGAGAGAGAAAGCAGCCAGGATTCAGATTGATGTCCGATATTGAGACATCTACAGACATGAAGAAAATCTTTAATGATAAGATACTTGGCAGTGAGGTGACTTTCACTATTTCTGAGATTTTGGGCATCTCAAAAAGAGAGTTTCAGGATCAGTTTCAGGAGGTCCTGAAGAGGAAGAGACATGCATTGGCTACCACTGACACACAGGGAGTTTTGATTGGAGAGTTGGATGAGGATGATGATGAGGTTATGGTTGATAATGCTTCTGTTTTGCCGCAGGTAGAGAAGAGGGTTCAGCCTATGCATTATGCTGAAGTTGATGAGCCTGTTTTGATACCGCGTAGTCACTTTTCGCGGAGCCATTGGGCTAGGGCAACTACAGAGACGATGGTAAAGATTGGAGAGAAACAGGTGCCTTATGTTGCATTGGTTGATCATGGTTCAGAGATTAATCTCATTGTTCGTGGAGTTTATGAGAGTAACAGATGGCCTATGGATGTAGAGCATGGGTGGCGTATGAGAGCCGCCAATAACACTGCAGGTGATTTATATGCTGCTTGCCCTAGTGTCAGGGTTTCTATTGGTGATGTAGAGGAGGATTTTCATTTCTTTGTGCAGGATTCATGCTCCTATCCCATAATTCTTGGTCAGCCATTCATTACAGAGATGCGCATGGAAACTAAGGTCATGGATGATGGATCTGCTTATGCATGGATTCGCAGTAAAGATGGTATGAGAGCAGTTCAGTTTATGACTGTATGTGTGAATCATGTTAGAAACAGGGATACTCTCAAAGATGCACCCTTGCCCACTGTGAGGGATTCGGGTTTTCATTAGGTACCGCCGTTTCGCGAGACGACGGTGGTACAGAGGAGAGGAGATTGGAGTTCTCGCCTCCTGGCAGCAGCAGTGTTTTCTCCTCCGGTTATGTTGGGATTTCAGGAAACAATTCAATGAGTTATCAGAAGACTTCTAGGTTGCCTAGAGCTGCCAGGCAGTATATATGCAGGAAGGAGAAAAATTTGAAAAATGCAGGAATTTTGGAGGATGATGAGCACATAGATGGTATGTATGACAGTGTGATTTGTGCAGATACGATGGCAGAGATGGGAGATATGCTGAAAACTGATATGCTGAATTGTCATGGTAATGTATTAGTGCAATCCCTGGACATGTTTCATGAAATTGCAGATTTTATGTCACAGATTGAGTCAGAGGCTGAGGTAACTCAGCAAAGAGTATTGAATGCTGAAGAAATTCAGCAAACAGAGTTTCCAGCTGGTTATAATCAGCTTTCAGAGAGACAGAGGGCTGAAAATTTTCAGCCAACAGAGTTTACTGCTGAAATATTTCAGCATTCAGAGTTTGGGGCTGTTTCTATGCAGTCCATAGAGCAGAGGGCTGAGAATATTCAGCCATTGGAGTGCAGAATTGCTGATTTACAGCAAGGTTTATGTAATGCAGAAGAGCATAATGAAGCCAGGGTTGACATGAAATACAAAACTGTGGATAAGAAGGTGAAGCCGGTTGCTGTACCGCTTCCATCTGACAGTGATCAGCAAATAGAGAGGGCTGCTAAACAGCAAATTTTGAGGAATCCGGAGCATATTGGTCATAAATTTTCAGCAGAGACACTTGCTGAATTGAAAATTGGAAATGGTGATTTCTTGTTACCCATAGAGAAGCAATGCTTTCAGGATATGCTTGAGCGTCATGGAAGGGGATTTGCTTTTGTCCCACATGAGATTGGATGTGTGAATCCTGATATTGTTGCTCCTATGGTCATTTTTACTATTCCTCATATTCCATGGAATCTCCGACCTATTCCAGTGCCTAAAGCACATTTGCCAAAGCTGATTGATTTATTGAATGAGAAAATCAGGATGGAAATCCTTGAGCCTTCATCTGCACCATACTCAAACAGGTGGTTTACAGTTCCAAAGAAGAATGGTACTCTTCGATTTATTCAGGACATGCAGCCAGTGAACAGAGTTACTATCAGGAATGTTGGTATAGGTCCAGTTGTGGATGAGTTTGCAGAGGCATTTGCTGGACGTGCCATCTATTCTTTGGGTGATTTGTATTCAGGTTATGATCAGTTTCAGCTGGCTTTGAAAAGCAGGGACATAACCACCATGAGAACTCCTATTGGGCTTGTGAGGATGTGTACCTTGCCTCAAGGTGCCACTAATTCTGTTGCGCATATGATGAATGCCATGCATAAGGTCCTTCGTAATTACATACCTCAGCTTACTATGCCTTTCTTGGATGATGTGCCCATTAAGGGGTGTGCAGAAGAAGAGAAGAATGAGAGCCTAAATGAGCAGGGATGCAGATACTTTGTGGCTGATCATATTTCAGCATGTGAGAAGATTTTGGCCAGGTTAGAAGAAGTGAACTTGACACTTTCAGGGCAAAAATCTGTTTTTGGAGTGAATGAGGTTGTCATTGTTGGGCATATGTGTGGATATTATGGCAGGAAACCCTCACCTGATAAGGTGAATGCTATAGGCAAGATTGCAGAGTATTGTTCTACTACTTCAGAGGTACGGAGATTCATTGGTGCTTGTGTGTTTTATATGATTTGGATACCTCATTTTGCACACATAGCAGATTGTTTGTATCAGCTGCTTCGAAAGGGGCAGAAATTTTATTGGGATGAGAGCCACACTAGAGCCATGCGGAAATTGAAGAAGTTACTGCAGAATGCTCCTACTCTTAGGAAAGCGGATTATAATTGTGGAAGGCCTATTGTATTGACAGTTGACACTAGTCCAATTGGCATAGGTTGGGCTGTGGGTCAAGATGATGCAGATGGAAATAGGTATGCTATTCGGTTTGGGGCGAAAGTCCTAAACGAGAGACAGAGGAGATATCCGCAAATCAAGAGGGAGTTATTGGGGATTGTCACGGCTCTCAAATGTGACAAGGAGTACTTTATTGGAGCTTCAGTTGTGGTAGAGACAGATTGCTTGCCATTGATTGGTATGATCACGAGTTGCTCTACTCCGGATATAGCATGTTGAGATGGATTGCATACATCAAGTCATTAAATCCGGAATTTAGACACATAGCAGGGAAGGATAACCCAGTGGCAGATATGTTATCTAGAGCCAGATATGATGATGAGGAGACTCTACTTGCAGAAGAGGATGATGCAGAAATTTCAGCCACTATGGTTGATCATGTTTGTCATGTCTATGATATTGTGGCTTTCACAGAAGAGCTCTATGTTGGAGATTGGTTGCAGATTGGCAGGTACCTTAGTACACTAAGCAAAAGAGATGAATGGACAGATGAAGAGTTCAAGAAGATTAGAAGGAAAGCCTATGGATATTTTCTCAAGGACGGATTTCTTTGGAAGCATCCGAAGAAAAGAGGCGGATTACCTTTGCGGGTTGTCTGCGATAGAGAGACACAGTTACAGGTGATGAGGGAGTTTCATGAGAGTCCTTGGGCTGGTCATAGAGGAGTATGGGCTACTTATGAGAAAATCAAGGAGAAATATTGGTGGAAAGGCATGTACAGAGATGTTTCTCACTTTGTTGAGACTTGCAGAGACTGCCAGATGTATTCAGTAGTGCGTCATAGAGATGAGCTTCATCCGACCTATCCGCTATGCATTCATTATAAGTGGGTAGTTGATTTGGTTACCATGCCTATGGGTTTATGGCAGATGAGATACATTGTTTTGGCTAGAGAGGATCTTACTAATCATGTTGAGGGCAGATCTTTGAGAACGAAGACCACTAGTGCAGTGTGTAAGTTCTTATTGGAGGAAATTTTCTGCAGGTATGGTTGTGTGGGTAAGATCACTGCGGATCGTGGTGAATTAGATGCAGATGAAGCTAGGGAGTTTTTCTCTCAGCTAGGAATCAAATTGGCTCTAACCACAGCATACAATCCAGAGGGAAATGGAAAGAGTGAAAGAGGGCATCCGCCGATAGTGAAAGCAGTAGCCAAAGCATGCAGCGGACGGATTGGAGAATGGCCAAGACTTCTACCATTTGCTTTATGGGCTGATCGTACGACTCATAGTGTTACTACAGGATATATGCCTGCAGAGTTGATGTATGGTCAGAAACCTGTTATGCCGATTGAGACTTGTGCTTTGACTTGGTCAGTTTTACCTTGGCAGGAGGATTTGACGAGAGAGGAGCTCTTAGCTCTTCGGATTCGACAGTTGGAAAGGAGACCTGAGGATATTCAGCTAGCTATTGACAGGTTGAAAGTTGCTAGACTAAGGAACAAGGACAGGTTTGATAGCAGGCATCGCTTGCGGCCTAGAGCAATAGAAGAGGGAGATTGGGTATTGGTCTTTGATAGCAGCCTTGAAAATCAGCATACTGCACTTCGGAAGATGGTGAAAAGATGGTTTGGGCCATACATAGTCAGACATGTCTTTGATAATGCAACATATGAGCTGACTGAATTGGATGGGACAGTGCTTAGAGTGCCTATTGCTGGAAAAAGAATCAAGATTTTCAAGAAAAGAGATGATGAGGATTTTGCATTGGAGGAATTTTCAAGAAAAGAGCAACGACAAGAAACGCCAATGGAAGAGACAGATGATATGGCTGATAATCTTGTTGATCTACCGGAAATGCATAACGAAGAGATTGATTTGTTTGTGGATCTTGATGATAATGATCATGGGTAGTTGGCTCATCCGGAGGATGCGCAGGATTAGAGGGGGTGGATGTCGTATTGCTGCGCATTCGAGATGTGAAAACCACCCGAAAGTTGTGTGTGCGATTTAATACTTTATGCATACTTAGTTGTTGTGATTACATTTATTCTCTGCGTATGAGTATAGATGCTCACATGAAGGGCTTCACTTCAGATGTTTTTGTTAATAGCACACTTATTAATATTTATGGTAAATGTGGCAGCATTTTAGAAGCAGAGAGCATGTTTGATGGGCTGTTTGATCAGGACATTGTCGTGGCATGGAATGAGATGATCTCATTACACTCTCAACTGGGTTTTTAAGAGGTCAGAAAGGCCCCTGTTGGGGTTGGTTTGTGCCTTGCGGTTGCTATTGGTGCTCCAGCTGCAGCAGGTGTGTATAGTATTTTGAGTCCTTTAGGGAAAGACTTCCAAATCCATGAAGAAAATGAACTTCACATTCAGGAAACAGGATTTACCCAGCAAGAGAAGCTTGAACATACACCATCATTAAGGATCATACAGGCTCCCAAGATTTGCTGTGGTGAAGTTTCTTTTATGTCAAGAGATGGTGCTCTTGTTCAGGATCCAGAATGGCAAGGGGCACTCTTAAATTGTTGTAATGATCCACCAGTTGCAGTCTTGTCAGTGCTGTGTCCATTCTGTGTTTTTGGGTGGAATATGGAGAGGCTGGGATTTGGGAATCGTTATGTCCATATAGTGACATTTATACTTCTATGTACTGCTCCATACTGGATTTTGAACCTAGCAGCTATCAACATTGACAATGTACAGGTTCGGAAAGGTCTTGGAATTGCAGGTATTATTTTGTGCATTTTTGGGCTTCTGTATGGAGGTTTTTGAAGAATTCATATGCGGAAGACTTTCAGATTACCTGCACAAACATGGTGCTTTGGGAAGTCATATCTCATTGATTATATGCAATGGTTGTTCTGTGCTCCATGTGCACTTTGTCAAGAAGTACGTACCTCAGAACACTACAAAATCAGAGAGAGAAATTTCTATGAACGTAGGGCATTAAGTGAAATTTCACCTACCCCATCTCCTTCATCAGTAAGGAGCTCACATGCTGCTTTTATGTTTTTGAATCGAGCTTGGAGGACTCGGGATTGATGGATCTGGCATACGATATTTTTGGATGAGGAATCAGAAGGCGGGAAAAAGGGGAGAAAACGACGCTAATCTGGGAGGCAAAAGAGTGCTCTGCAATCGGAGAGGAAGGGGGAGTAAACGACGGGGAAAAGCTTGAGAAAGCGCTGGAATTAGAGGGAGTGCTGAAGTCTTGCGGGAAAGAGGGGAAGAGGGACTTCTGGGGAATCCCTCAATGACAGGGAGAAGAAAATTCGTTAGATTGAAGAATCATTCAGAATCGCAAAACAACGGCCTGTGCATAAAACCAAACCAGGATTGGAACCGGTCGAAATATTTCCGTTACTACCTGACTTTGAACGGTGGGGAAGCAAGCTTACTCACACAATTTTTGATGGAGAACCTACAGCAGATTCTGAAATGCACAGTAAGTTAGATCGATCTGTCCGTGATGAGCTGGAGGCACTAGCTATCTTAAAGAGATAGTACAAGAGGCACTAGCTATCTTAAAGAGCTATGTACTATCAGAATCAGAAGCAGTAAAGTAGGAGAGGTTTTTGGCATACATGGTGCCAAAGGTGGATGAGGTATTGTAAATACAGCATCACATCTTTAGAGAAAAACCAAAAGCATAGGCTTATTGTGGATCCTGATCTGGGCATACCCTTGGATCTGCTTGACATTAGTGTCTATAACCCTCCAAAGATGAAGATGCCTATGGATCCTGAGGATGAAGATTCACTTCGTGATGATGAAAAACTGCCATCTGCAAAATCTGAGAGCATACGGAAAAAAGACCACCGATAAAGGAGTAGCATGGCTTGTGAAGACTCAATATATATCTCCCATCAACCTTGAGCCTGCAAAACAGGCTTTGATAGAAAAGCAAGGCAAATCCATGCTATTGGAGGTAGGACCTTCTTCACGGAGAGAGAGGCATGCATTCTGCACTACTCAGCAGGTCGCAGTCTCCAAAATTGAAGCACACAGTCACCAAAGATTCCTTGTGGATTGATGGCTGCTGCAGCACACATAGGATTCGCAAAGTGCTTGTTCCCAAAGGGCTTGAACCAGCAGTGAAATCAGATTGTTGACACTGTGGTTATCGTACGAATTCTAGAAGCTGTATTGGTGGTTCCAATTCTGCAAGTGAGTTAAGTACTGGCAGATTTCTGGCCACACTTGGTGAATCTTTTACTTTAGGATTTGATGAAGCTGTTGCGCTCTCTGCTGAAACAGGAGAAGGCCTGACAGATCTTTATGAAGGGTTAATGCCTTTGCTTATAAAAGCCCAAGAAGACATAAATGCTACCCAAGAACTGAATTCTGAGGATGAATCTGGAGGTCCTTTGGCAATGCAACTGGTCACCCTAATGTTGGAAAATCAACAATACTGAATTCCCTACTTTGACAGGAACGTGTGCTAACTGAGCCAGAACCAGGTTGGATGTAGAAGGCACAGCTTAAACAAGGTCCATCAGCTCTTAGTGCTATTCATGCAAAGCTTTGTATTTATGATAATGAAGACAGTAAAATAATCTATGATTGAGAAAACAGAATTGTGACCTTATGAGGATGTTTGTGATAAACACAAAGGATTGAATTCATAAGAGATCATTGACAATTCAGAGATTGATCCATCGAACCACTGAAATTAAAACTTGTGGAAAAAGCAACTCTCCTTTTGTTCTTATAGACTTTATTGAAGCAACTATGGAGCTGAACAAGAGGGTGGAATCCCTTTTAAATGCTCAAAAGAATGCAGGGTGTCCTGAAATTATAACAAATTTTACTTCATTTTTCTTGCTGGATCTTCTAGCCTGAAATTATCAAGGACTTCTGAAGTTGCGACATTGCTTTCCAAACTCTTCGAGAACGGTTGTGACAACAAATACCGCAATCGCAAAGGACAAAGACGACAAAAGCCAAACAAAATATACAAGCCTTGTATACCCGCCTTTGAGCTATGCTCATCCTGCTAATAAGATTTTGAGAGTGTGAGGTCTTTTGGATTTTACAGGATGACTGAACAACACATGGACGATTTTATAACTAAAGGTGATTTACCCGAACCAACGATGGAGCAAAAGTTGGATTTGATTATGATGCAGCTTGATGAAGAACGAAGAGCCCGACAAGCTTTACAAGTACAATTGGCCAATTTGCAACGATCTGCCACCGACCAAGATGGACAGCAACCCGAAGATCTTATGCGACGTACCATCGATGTGACGCTTGAAGCCCAATCCATCCGCAAAGAAACAAATATAAGTAAAGGAAACTTCAAATTTCGTACCTTCAATGGATCACGAGATGGAAAGACTGTACTTGCATTTATCAATCAATTTGATGATTACTTCCATGAAGAAACATATGCTGAGAAAGACAAAATTAAATGTGTCACTAATCATTTAGTTGATCGAGCATCTTTATGGTGGACTGGGTCCGCAAGAGCATTGATTGTCCCACTACCTGGGAGAGTTTCCAAAAGAAGTTTTTGCAGAATTTCCTTCCTCCTCAGTTCCATGAAAAAGTCATTAAGCAATGGGATCTTCTACAGCAAAGAGATCACGAACCTATTTCCCAATACACTGAACGTTTTTGGAATGCCCTACTGCAACTACGCATGCTCGAAGATGTACCTGAAGCGACTCACAAATGCAAGTTTATGTCTGGTCTACTTGGACATTACTATGCTGAAGTCAATATGTTCAAGCCAACAACCCTTGAAGATGCAATTTCCTTGGCTCATGACACTGAAGACAAGATTCGCGGAAGAGACAAGCGACCACAACAATTTCCAACTAATGGTAACTATGGTTCCAAACAATTCAATTCAAATTTTTGAAGATTCAATCGAAGTCGTTTTCTTCCATCTTCATTCCGTAAGTCTTGGACATGACCACCTGCTTTGCCATCAAATACCAATCCAAACCCTAAGCCATCCTCACAGCCAAATCCTAACATTCCTAGACTTCCTGCCATTAGCAATAATGTATCTAAAGCCAAACCCATAGTTTGTTACAAATGCCATCAACCTGGACATCTAGCAGCCAATTGTCAAACCAAAAAGCCACCTGTCCATATCAATTATCTTGGAGCAATGGAAGAAGAAGAACGTGAGGAAATGCCTGACTTTACGGAAGATGATGACGACATTGGTACTACTTCGGATACTTTGCCAGGTATGCCAACTCCACATTCTTTGTTAACAATGAAATGTTTTGTGCATGGTAAAGAAAATACTATTTTGCATGATGATGGTAGCACACATGACTTTATTTCTGCAAAGTTAGTTAAAGAATTGAATTTACAAACTATTTCTACACATTATCGCATTAAAGCTGCATTCCTAGGCACGAGATATAATGGAACACAAGAAGTGCATAATTTAGAAATTAAAATTGGTGAATATACTGAATGAAGGAATTTCCTAGTTGTACCTTTGCAGTCTAGTGACATTATCTTAGGAATGCCTTGGCGTCATCAATATAATCCTGATATAGATTATTCTACGCATTCAACTAAAATTTATTTTCAAGGAAAACAAATCACATTGCATGGTATGCACGCTTCTAATAATTTTCCACTACTTACTCATACTCAAGCTAAACGTGCATTACGTAAAAGTAGTAAATCTTATTTAATATGGATGAATGAACTTCAAGCTAAAGAAAAACAAATGCATCCTAGGCATACATAATTTCTTGCACAATTTCAATATTTTTTTGCTGATGATTTACCACCCGGACTACCACCTTCACGTCCTAAAGATCACAAAATAGATTTAATTCTTGGTACACAATCACCATGCAAAGCACCATATAGGCATAACCAAATTGAACAAAAAGAAATTCAAAATCAAATAGAAGAATTGCTTAACAGAGGATTAATTAGACCTAGTAGTTCTCCATTTGGTGCACCTATTTTATTAGTAAATAATAATAATAATATTTATCGCATGTGCATTGATTATCGTACTCTAAATAAAATTACTGTTAAGAATAGATATCTAATTCCTAGGGTAGATAATCTTATGGATAAACTATAAGGATCTGCCATATTCAGTAAGATAGATCTTAAATCTGGTTATCATCAAGTAAGATTGGATAAATTTGATATATTCAAAACTGCATTTAGAACACAATTTGGACACTATGAATTTCTAGTGATGCCTTTCAGTCTAACTAATGCACCAGCTACATTTAGTCGCATGATGAATCACATATTTCTGAAATATTAGCAATGTGTTATAGTATTCTTTGATGATATATTAGTATTTGGTAAAAATGAGAATGAGCATTATGAACATTTGTCTTTAGTTTTTAAGTTGTTAAAAGACAATCAATTATATGCTAATCTAGAAAAGAGTGAATTCTTCCAAACAAAAATTGAATATCTAGGATATATTGTTTCATCGGAAGGTATTAAAGTTGACCCTAAAAAGATAGAAGCAATTTTAAATTGGCCCATACCCAAAAATGTGTATGAGTTACGTTCTTTTCTAGGTCTTGCTAGTTTTTATAGAAAGTTGTGTGAAATTTTTCATTAGTTGCATTACCTTTGACTAAACTTTTAAAGAAAGGTATTGTTTATAACTGGACTAACAATCAACAAAAATCCTTTGATTTATTGAAACATGCTTTAACCCATGCTCTTGTATTACAACTACCTGACTTCAATAGACCATTCTTTTTAGTAGTTACTGATGCTAGTGGATCTGGAATAGGAGCCATCCTTATGCAAGATAATCATCCCATAGCCTACTCTAGCTGTAAACTCAAACCATCTAAACTTAAATATTCTACATATGATAAAGAATTACTAGATGTAGTACAAGCCTTACGTCAATGGAAACATTATTTAATGGGATCTGAATTTAGGATTAAAACTTACCAACAAAGCATTAGACATCTCCTTAGTCAACCACAAATATCTAACCGACACATTAAATGGACAGCTTTCATTCAAAGTTTTCATCCCCTTATACAATATCAACTAGGAAAAGAGAATGTTGTAGCCGACGCTTTGAGTAGAAGACTGACAATTTATAATATTTCTGTGATATCATTTGATTCCCTTATCCCTATGAAAGATACTTATCATCAGGATCTTACTTTTCAAGCTGATTGGAATAAATTAGTTGCAAATAATTGGATTCCTATTGATTCATTGTCTTACAATAATGGATTCATGTTTTATGAAAAGAGATTATGTGTGACAGTTCCATTTAGATCATTTGTTTTGAATGAGATTCATTGTCCTCCATATCAAGGTCATAGAGGTATTATATCTACTTTGCATACATTGACTGAAGATTTTTATTGGCCACATATGGACACTGATGTATCTAACTTTGTATTTGAATGTTTAGTTTTTCAATGAGTTAAAAGACGCCATGGTAAACAATATGGTTTACTAATGTCATTATCTATTCCATCACGACCATGGGAAAAAAATTCAATGGATTTTATCACTGGTTTACCTAACACTAAAGCTAACCATGATATGATTTGGACTGTTATAGATAGGTTTAGCAAACAAGCATATTTCATTCCATGCAAGAAAACTTTAACTGCATCTCAAGCTGCTCAATTATTTTTGAAAAATGTTTTCACTAATCATAGTTTACCAAAAGTTATTATTTTTTATTGTGATTCTAGATTCTGTAATAATTTTTGGATTATTTTGTTTGCTAACTTAGGAACAAAGATTGATTTTTCATCTGCATTTCATCCTGAAACAAACGGTCAAACAGAAGCTACTAACAGTACTATTTTAGATCTTTTGCATGCTTACACTATTTCAAAACCACACACATGGGATACACATTTACACTTACTTCAATTTGCATATAACAATACACCACATACAACTACAAAGAAAGCACCATTTGAAGTTATTTATGGATATAGATTGCCTACACCTGTTGCATCATTATCAAACAAAATTCAAACTGTTGATGATATTGCTAACATGCATGCCACTATTTTTTATGAAGTTAAAGATATGATTGCCAAAGCCCAGCAATCATATACAAAACAAGCAAATAAGAAAAGACAGGCTATGAATTTTAAAGTTGACGATTATGTTTGGTTACGAATAGAAAAACGTAGATTACAAAGTGTAGATAAACACCCAGTTGTGAAATTAGCACCTAGATTCTATGGACCATTCAAGATCATACACAAAATCAATGACAATGCATTTAAACTCGAACTACCACAACATTGGAAAATTTACAACACCTTCCATATCAATTTATTACGACCCTTTAGAGGCCAATTACCTATACACCCTGTCTATGGAAACCCTCCTTTACTAGATGATGAAACTGAAATCCTTGAGCCTGAAACTATTATAGATACTAACTTTATGACCACTAGAACTGGCCGTAAATATTCTAGATATTTGGTCGAGTTTAAAAATCATCCTGTTGAAGAGGCCCAATGGATGCACGCTAGAGACTTAAATGCTTTCCCCACTCTGTTAGCTCCACATTGATCTCATAGCAATTGAGGACAATTGCTATCCCACCCCGGGGGTATGATGCTAGGAGGCATATTCCACGGTGGATTCCGTGCCACGATGGATTCCGTGAGGTTTTACGGTGGATTCTGTAAAATGTTATTACTGGGGTTCATACACAAAGTGGATTCTTTGTGCGAGAAGTCGATGGGGACGCCTATCCTTTTCGAATGTTTCGTTAATTTTGTGTGTACATGGGTGATTCCATAGTGGGTGATTCCGTAAAATACATATTTAAATTAATTATGAGTTTAGAGTGCGCACTCATGATAAATTAAGGTTAGGATTGATTTCTAACCAATTTATTTATGTAGCTGAAGACTGCTAGGTATTCACTTTTTTCGGTTTAATTGTATTATTTTACTAACAATTGTGAATGCTTCAGTTGATGTGTGGAGATAGGAGTGGTGGCAGTGGGAAGCATTGGAGGATAGCGTGTATTCAAGTTATTGTCAATATTTTGATGGGCGTGTATCTTAGGCATGGCACATATATTTTGTCGCACTTATTTATCAAAGCGCTTGATATTTATTTATTATTTTTATATGCACATGGGCACACGATTTAGATATTTGTATTTGGACGTTGTTATATTTGGGTACGTCTGACTTCTTGGGCGCGCATTAGCTTTAATTCTTTATTGGCCCAAAAGCAAACTCAAAAGCTAAAGCGTGCTATTTTGTAATTTGGGCTATTATTTGAGCCTGAAGATTATTAATATATGAAATACATGCTTTGTGGAGCGCTCACACAAGGCATGGGGGGAGATTGCACCCAATTGGTCTCTTGTTCATGTCGTGCAAGCTTTCTACATTGATTTGTGTGTAAAAAGTAGAGTTCTTTTGTTCTTGGGGACCTTCTGATGCTCACTACGCGCACTTATGGCATCCGATCTGTGCACCAATCATATCAGTATAATGCTTCATCATGTCATTGACTTCACTTAAGAACATTTGATACATTAGACTCATAACCATGATCATTTGCTTCTCTTTCAATTAGTTGGCATAACACTAGGATTCGTCATTTGGCTTCCATTATTTAGTGAAATCAAGAAATATTAGGAGGAGCCAAAAATATGGAGACATTCTACATTATGCTTCCTCTTTCATTCAAATTGGCCATAGGTGTACTAGTCCCACCTTGACTTTCATTGGTTAATACCAAATTATTTCTAGGACCTAGACTCGAATTTAGGTTTTCCCTAAATGTGTAGGCCACTTGTAATTGTGACTCTACCTCCTCTGCTCATGTAGTAGTAGTATCTATATTAGTAAGAGCAACACTTCTCAATTGCACTTGGATATTGAATTCTAATCCATGTAAAAAGTACGACAGTTGGATAGTAGGTGGAATAGGAATAGATGTTTACAATTTGTGAACCACATTTTTCAGTTTTTTGGCATATGCTCGAGCATTCTCATGGGCCTCTTCACGTGTCACATTCAAAATACATAGCCAATATTGACCACCTCTCTCAGGGAAAAATTTCCTTAGAAAGATTGTAAAGAATAAATTGGTCGTGGTTATGTTTTCTACTTCCAAGCCATGATACCACATTGCAACTCTTCCTTTTAGAGCCGTATTAAAAAACATCATGAGATGTCATTTGTCTTGAATTCATCAATTGAACATTAATTTCTAGAACTCACTGATGTGGAGCTCCGCATCTTCCTTTATTAAATCATTAAACATGGGTGGAGGGAAACCTAAGGCTAGTAGTCTGACATTCTTGCAAGTACTAGAATAGGTTGTGCCATAACAATGATCAAATTTGCTATACGGATATATATTGGTGGGACTACACCCCTACTTGAAATAGATTGACTTTTCGAGGAAAGGGAAATGCTAGAGCTTTCTTCTCCCCTTGACGGACAAATTAGGATATTATTTGGGTTAAAAAGACCTCCCTTTCTCAAGGATATCAGACTACTACTCTTAGGAGAATACCTCCTAATGATCTCAGCTTGCCATCTAGCCCTTTCATCTCTTTCTTGTTGTTGAATCTCAGCTTGACTATGTCTATTACAAAATAAAGGATATTTTTCAATGATCTTTGACATACACTGAACAACCAGTTCCCTATTAACCAAGTTTCAAAAACCTCTACTTATTAGCTCTTGATAAATGTACCACATGTCGTCGCAGCCTAAAATGGGCCTAACATTGGCTCTAGGGATCTAGCCAATCCTCCTATGCTCACAAAACCACCCTCATAGCCAAGAGCATCTAGAGACTGTACACTAATCTACCTAAATCATGCATTTGTACCGATATTTGTAAATCAACAAGTTTTCCATCCCAACTCCAATAGAGAGAGCATACCACACATACAAACAACTAACACCTCATTATACACATATATTAAGCATCTCCCTCTCAATCGATCGCTCTCACTCCTACAACTCTCCTATACCCTAAGGATTGACCCTAGAATGTACTATCTAAACATAAAACACAAGTATAGCATTGTCCACTCTTTTGATAAAGTGCTCTAGAAAATAATTATGTTTTCTCCCATCAAAGTCCCCAAAAGAAAATCATACTATTCAACAACTCATGGATTCTCACACCCTCATGGTCAATAGTTTTAACAACCAATTACAATGCATCTAGGAGACTTTTCCTTTCGTAAAACCATGTATAAGAATGAAAATGCAATGTGTCATGCCATACAATGCTCAAATAAATTAACCACAAATAAGCCAATGTGTCATGTGAAAAACATATTCTTTCAAGGATTTCCTTTTCCATGTATTGCTTCGTTGCTTAGAGACAATACTAGACTAATCTGTGTTATTGTTCCTTTCAAAATATTAAATGAATCCTATATGCTTCATCTCAATGCACGATCACTTATATGTCTATGTAAAATTCTTAGCATTTCACTTCTTTGTGTTTATTCATTATGTAGAGTGTTTTCTATGTTTCACGATATTTTCTCCATAGAAAAAGCTTCTAAATGATCATGTTAACACACAAATGGAAGAAGATTGAGACTAATCTCATGCTCTACAGCCATTATGTACTCACGAATCTTTCTCTTATTTTTAATCAAAATTTTCACCCTCAAATTAAAAGTTTTATTAAAAAATCTATTTTAATTATTTTAATTATTTATTTTTATATTATTATTATTTCTAATATTTTGATTCATAAAGTTTACGTGGATTGTGATTTAGCATTATATTCAATGTAACTCCATAGGAATACCATTTGAACTATAAAAATCCATGAAATTATCAATTTTCTATTAAATCCTACAATGCAAGTTTACGGTCTTTACTACATTATGTGAATTACTAATTAATCTATGATTTTATAAATATTCAAGCATATTCAACCATTTTCAATCATTTTCCATTATTTTTCATTATGAGAATGAAATATTCATTGTAAAATTCAATAAAAGACTACTTATGCTATAATTCACATGCACATGTACCATATTTTGAAAAAAAGAAGTCCTAGATACTCATTTATAGCCGTTGACGTCTCCTTTGTAGTTTTTATCATTTCTTGCATTTCATTATAAACGACACTCGTTTCCCCTCATTCTCTGAGCCCAGATGAACCACATTTATTGCGAGAGAGCGAAAGAGGAGAGAGAGAGAGAGACAAAACTTTGATATTTTCATTATATACATAAAATCTCATGAAATCTGGACCAATGAGGAGCAAAGAATTGCAATATCCTAGTCCAAAGAAGAGGAAGCATGATTAGAATAATTGGAAAAATCCATATTTTGATGGATTGAGAGGTCACAAAAAAAATGATGCCCCTACCTCCCTTTGATTCTTCATGTTTCTTCATTGCATGCTTCTTTTAATCAAGCTTAATCTCTAAACTTACAAAAAATTGAGTTCACTCTTTCGCGTTCACACTATTGAGCAACTGGTTTGGGTTGGACAGAGGGAAAAATGACCTCGGATTCACAATCAATTGGATAGGTGACTTTCAGGTATCGAAATCTATTAGCTCACCCTCTGTCACTTACTTTCTGGCTTTGAATTCTAGTCACTACTTGATAATGCCAAACCTTATGGCTATTAAATGGGGTTCAAATGAACTCCAATTGACGAAAAAACATTTGGGTGGCATCAAAATGCATCTAGGAAACTTCTGCCTCCTTGATTAGTGATTGTTTCATTTTTCACCAGAAACATCTCTTTTATGACTCTGGGGCCACTTTTGCGCTTTAAAATCGGCTCTTAAAAGTTAGTTTGCAGGGACATTGTAAAGACTAAAGGGAAGGAGAAAGCCCATATAGCTAAAGAAAAGTTAGAGTTACTCATGGTGACTATTGAGGAAGTGTGTTCCTTAGCATAATAAATATCTACCACCGACTCATGGGTATTGGATAGTGGAGCCTGCCATCACATGACCAATGAGAAAAGGTGTATATAGTTCTATAAATCTTGTACAAGAACCCATCACTATGACAATTAGAAATGATGTGAAATGCCCTATCGAGGGCATATATATAATTTTCTTTGTTGCTACAAATGGTGAACTAAAAAATATTTCAAATGTATCATATGTTCCTAAGTTTAAGAGAAATCTACTATCATTTTCTTCTATAATTAATATTTTATATGAGGTGAGATTCACTAAGACAAGTGCAAATATGATTGATTGTGATAGCAAAGTTATTAGCGAATGAGAAAGAAGGAAAAATATGTATGAGCTATGTGCTCTTACAACCACGGTTGGTATGGACACAAGTAAACTTTGGCATGAAAGATTTGGTCACATTGTTTTTGCAGTATTAAAGGATATGCATTAGCAAGATATGGTTACTCACCTATGTGCAATAATTGAAATGAAGAAACTATGTGAAGCTTGTATGGTAGAAAAGTAACAAAGAAAGGCATTTCTATAGGAAAGCAAGAATAGAGCAAAGGCTCCTCTAGAGTTGATGCATACTTACTTGTGTTGTAAAATGCTTACACAATCAACTCAAAAGAGTTTGAAGAATTTTTCAAAAACAAAGGGATTAAGCATCCATTGATGATGCCTCATACACCTTAGTAGAATGGCATTTTGGAAAATCAAAATTGCACTATTTTGGAAATACCAAGGTGCATGCTTAAGGACAAGGGACTATCTAGCTAGTTTTGAGAAGTTGTTAATACTATAGTCTACATTCTAAATTGGAGATGCATAGATGCCCTTAACGACAAAACTCATCATGAGGCCTTTTTTGGTAAGAAACCTTATGTCTCACATTTTAGAAATTTTGGTTGTGAATGTTATGAACATGTTCCAAAGGATAAGAGAAATAAGTTAAATCCAAAAAGCATAAAATGTATCTTCTTGGGTTATAGTGATGTGCAAAAGGCTTATAAATTGTATGACCAAGAGGAAAAGAAGATCATAGCGAGCCGTGATGTAGTGTTTAAGGAGCATCCACATAAAATGGAGAAGGAGAATATAAAATTTTCCACTTTATCATCTAATGACGTAGTCCACTATGGACCTAACCCAAGAGTTGTCCCTACTACCATCGAGGAGGAGGAAGCATCATCTTCAGATGATGAGGAAAAAGTTTACCAATTGGCAATCACACCATCAAAAATCCATTGCTGCAATCGGTGAAGCAACTCTTTGATTGCAGTAAATCTATGCTTATCACAACTAAGGAAAGGAAGATGGACCAAGGAGGTCTCTCAGAATAGAGGAGCAAAGAAAGGCTTCTACTCACATAGTCAATATTGCCTTGATGATTGAGATTATGAGAGAATTAAAGGAGCTAATGGACTTGGAAGAAGCACTTTCCAATCTAGCATGGAGAGTAGCTATGCAAGTTAAGTGATAGAATAATGAAGAGTGACACTTGGTAGCTATTGGATTGACCAGAAAAGACAAAGATTATTCGCACCAAGTGGGTTTAGAAGGTAAAGTACAAGGCTAATGCACCTTAGAAAAGTACAAAGCTAGATTAGTTGCATAAGGATTTTCCTAGGTTGAAGGATTTGCTTTTCAAGAATCATTTTCTCCAAATGCTACAATGACCACTATATTCGCATAATAATTGTATAGGCTACTTAAATCAATGTTCTTAAATGGTGATCTCAAGAAGGAGGTGTATATGGCTCAACCACCAGGGTTTGAGGTCCCCCATTATGAGAACAAAGTTTATAAGCTAAAGAAGGTATTATATGGGCTAAAGCAAGTCCTTAGATCATGGGACAAAAACATAGATAAAATCGTTCTAGGTTTGAATTTCAAAAGATGTGCATTAGATACTAACTTGTATGTTTATCGGGATGGTAAAATTTTTGTAATGATTATCCTATATATGGATGACCTTCTTATTAAAGGTGACTATGAAGATATGATCCATTAAACTCGAAAGTATTTGAGCTCCAAGTTTGAAATGACAAACTTGGGCTTGCTCCACTATTGTTTGGGGATTAGAGTCTACCAGCTAAAATCTTTATCTCTCAAAAGAAATATGTATAGGAGATCTTAAAACCATTTGGTATGACCAAGTGCAAGGAGATAGCTATACCTATGGAGATCAATGTGAGGATACATTAGCACTAGCAAACATTCCGAGGTATAGGAGGCTGGTTAGTAGTCTCATCTACTTACGTAACACTAGGCTAGATATCAATTTTGCTATTGGTATTTTGAGTAGGTTCTCATGAAAACTACAAGAAATTCATTGAAAAGTTGGGATGCAAGTACTCAAATACTTGGAGGAACTCTTGACTATGGTATCACATATAGTTCCAGAAGTGCTCTTATGGGGAACTATGACTCAGATGGGTCAAGTGATAATGACTTGAAGAAATCAATTTTTGAATATTGTTTCTCTTTAGGTTTAAGAATCTTCTCTTGGATTAGTAAGAAGCAACCAACTCAGCCATTGTCCTCTATGGAAGCAGAGTATAAGGTAGCTTGCTTTACTGCATGTAAGAAGCATGACTAAGGAGGATCCTATGGTATTTGGAGTTACAAGATAAAGATCCAATAGTACTAAGATGTGACAATGAGAGTTGCATCACCATTTCCATAATTCCAACTTTTCATGCACGCATCAAACACATTGAGATTTAGTCTTATGAAGGATCTCCTTCGATTTCATCTTCAAAGACTCAGTGTTGGGCTTAGAATGTGCTTCACCTATGGGTAGAGATTGAGAGGGGGGTGTTAGATATGCTTAACACTACAACACAATGCCGCCATACACGCGTCCATTACACGCGAAAAGTTACGGGCGCGTGTATGGTCGTTTATACTTACAGCAATATCGGGCGCGTGTATACATGCATGTAACAGCGCGTGTATAATTGCATGTGTGGGCGCGTGTATTTGCGCGTTAAGTCTGTCATAATACACGCTCTGTTACACGCGACACAGAGCCTAACTACAGAAATCCATTTCTTTTCAAAACAGAAAACCATTAAGTTTTAAAAATGTCATTGTGCATTGCAGTGTTTACAAACCATTACAAAATCCCACTACATGCACTTACAACAACGTAATATATTGAAAAATATATCTTCATATGGTTATTGAAAGACAAAGTATACAATAGAAATGTCATGAATTTGGAACAATACAGTGATGGATTGGTTAGGGTTCGACCTCATCTTCAATAAGATCCATCCTTGCCAAACGATCAACATCAATATCCATTTGATCAATTTGTAAGGCTACGATTAAATTTATTCTACTATCGCTATTTTGCCCATTGATAATGGTACCGATGCCTTGATCATTCTCATCATCATCACCATCATCCTCAATGGAAGGGTCATCCTCATGATCATGAGAAATGGCACGCTCATCCTCATTATCATGATCATCTACATTGGCATGTTCGACATCATCTTCTTTGCGGCTTGCCACATCCTCCATATGCTCCATATCAGTGAATGTATTATACATTACTTTGGAACGTGGTGCAATAGGGATGACATACCACCATTTACTGTCATGCACCATTGGCAGATAGATAACCTGCTCAAATACACATAATTCATTAATTAATTAGCATATCAAAAGTCAAGGGGTGCGCGAGCTTAGATATATATGTACATGAAACACATTTGTAAAAAAATGCATACCTGCTCACATTGTTGTGGCAATATGAGCCTATCTTTCTTTGTTTGCCAAAACTTTGTAGAGTCAATAGTTACATAGCCACTTGCATGGCGTTTTATCGTTGCGTTAGGCCCTTTTTCCACCACGTTCATTTGCCATTTGACATCCAAAACATACACAAAGAAGCGGCGAAAGTCAAGTCTGTATATGTCTTGGATTGTGCCACAATAATCATCAATTTTTCCATTGGCTCCCTCAAAGCTACTAATGACACCGCAATCTTGTGTATTCCTCTTTTCATCTATTCTTTGTGTTCGAAAATGCTTGCCTTCACACCATATAGCATTGAACATAGTGCACTGGACCAAAATATAAGCAATATCTATGTAAGCAATTAATGTGAATAAATATGAAAAGCCAATCACTTACAAAGAATGCAAATTTACATTTGTTCTATGTACCTTTAACATGCATCCTCGTGCATACTCCCATTCTTTCGCCGTGATATGCAGCCCCTCATCTCTCTCTGCTCTCTCCATTTCCTCATGCAACCAATCAACATGAATATCATTCGGAAGTGTTGCTAGATGCTTAGGGTACGCCTTACGAGAGCCATGTTGCCTCCGAAAGAGAGCTCTGTCTGCTTGCCTTTTTGTCTTTGCATCCTCGTATCTTGTAACCCATCTGCTCATCACATCACTATTAAGGATGCAAGTGAAATTAAGATCATCAATCAATGTTCTCTCAATTACTTTGCTCTGTCCTTTTCCTTGAGGCACAATAGACGTCATCCTCAAGTCCTCTTCATTGCTCCATAGTCGCGGCAAAGAGCTATCCACCTGATCAAGAAATTCTGATATATATACAAGAGACTCTTGTATCAACCAACCCTCAGCCATGCTTCCTTCGGGCCTTGCACTTTGCCTCACAAAGTCTTTTAAGGTCTTCATGAAGCGCTCTAGGAAGAACATCCAACGGGCATGCACAGTGCCACATAAAGCAATTTCATCCACTAAATGCACAATGAGATGTAGTTGACTTGTGAGAATGGTTCGCGGAAAAGTCTCCTCTACCATACAAACCACCTCCACTGCCATAACACGCGCATCATCCAATGTGGCTGGATCAATTGCTTTGGAACTAACATATCTGAAAAATAAATGCACAGTACGTTATACCTCATGCACATTCATTTTGCAAGGTATAATGAAGGGTGATCTTACATGGGATTTACATACCTCACAAGCTCGCCCATCTTATAAATACATCTTTTCAAACTCCTGTCTGCACAATGGTCGATGCTAGTAGGTAGTATGAACTGCGCACATAAGAGCACATGTATATTTGGGTTAGGGCATTACAAAATTTAATTTCAACCTACAATAATTGGAAAACACTTACTTGGAGCATCTTGTGCCAATCGTGGGACTTCAACCCATGTAGTTGCTCAACCCCTCTTTTCTTAGTGGTTGTAAACGCTCCCTTCAACGATCTCATGCATCCAGTGGGAGTACGCAAAGTGGTGATGGCTTGCTTTACCTGCTTCTCCTCCTTCTTTGATATAATCCGGGGAGCAGGCGAAAGACGAACGTGCCCACCCTCCTCTCGTGGCCAAGCTTGACGCATACGTCCTGCGACCTGCAAGTCCTCCCGTACGCTAACATTGTCTCTTTTACCAATAACATGTTCCCAAATACTAGATCCCACATTCTTGAAGATGTGCATGGGATCAAGAAGATGGTTGATCTTGAGATGGGTCCAATATGGTAGCCGGAAAAAAATGGAGTACCTACACAAGGGATTGCAGACTGTCATCTTTATTCCAACTTTAGAGACTACACAAAACAAGATTGAAAACAATGGAGATGTACGTGTTCATGCCATCTGGAGGAAGAACATTTGAAGACTCCCAAATACGCTTCCAATCTTTTGCACGAAGTGTCTGTGGATGAATGTTCCTCTTACTAGGAGCATATTTAGGGTGATCTGATGGGAGAAATCGATGATGATTATCGAATATGGTCTTACACAAACCATCAGCATACTCATGTACCAATGAAGGGCCACATATAGGACATGCATGTTTACCCGATGTCCTCAAACCTGTTAAAATAAAAAAAAAGTTAGAATAATAAAGTCAATAGTTATAATTGATATAGCTAGTAGTATTAGAGTCGGGAGGTAGTTAGAATTCTTACCAGAACAATCGCTGTATCCTGGAAAGTCATGCATTGTCCACATCAACACTGCTTTTAAGTCGAAGTGTCGAGAGGAGGGAGGCCTACTAATGTCCACTACCGCAACACCTCTCCATAGTTCCTCCAACTCATCAATCAACGGTTCAAGATAAACATCCATATGCTTGACTTTATGTTTCCCTGGAATCAGAAGGGATAACATAACATGTCCCTTCTTGATCGCCATTGATGGTGGAAGGTTGTAATTCACCAACACAACCGGCCACACGCTGTATGCGGTGCTCTTGAAACCAAACGGATTCACTCCATCCATACCTAGGCGAAGTCTCAAGTTTCTGGGCTCTGTTTTAAAGCTGGGCCACTCATCTTCAATATGCTTCCAAGCAGGAGTGTCTGCAGGAATTCTCCACATGCCATCATCCGATCGATGCGAGGAATGCCATGACATGAGCTCTGCTATGGATTTGCACTTGAACATGTGTTTGATGCGAGGAATTATAGGAAAGTGTCGCAAGACTTTACGAGGTACATCAAAAATCTTCACATCTGTTCTATACCTTGCTTCACCACAAGTGGGACACTGTCGAGCCTCCTTATGCGTCCCACGAAAGAGAATGCAATCATTGACGCATGCATGTATGCGATCATAATCCAATCCTCCAAGAGATGTCACATAGCGCCTCGCTTTGTCTCTTGAGGTGGGTAGTCTATTCCCCTTTGGAAGCATGTTTGATAATAGCCTGCATCCAATATCATCAATTAGCCCATAACCCTAAACCCTATACTGTAAACCAAAAACCACTAACTGAATTTTGCAAGTTACAATGCTTACTTCAATAATGCGTCAAGACTTGCATTGCTCCATCCATAAACTGTTTGTATATTGAGCAGTTCAAGTGAAGCACGTAAAATAGAGAATGTGCACCCTTCAAAAACCGGTGTCGATGAAGCGTTGTAGAGATGCTCTTGTTCCATATCATTGTCGTCCACACCTTTGCGATCATCCCTAAAAAGATTCCGCACCATGTCATCAAACACTTCCTCTTCCACAACTTCGTGGGGTGTAGGGCTATTGTCATCCCTTTCCCACTCATCTCCGACAACAGATCCCGAAGCTCCAGCATCATCTCGTCGACGCTTTGCATGCTCTCGCCGTGCGTATGGCACCATGTTAGGGTGTGGTACTGCATCCTGCTTCAATCACAGTATATATATTACAACGCGCTCCATTAATTTGCACACCATGAGTTATTTTAATACTTTCAATTCACATCTTCTCACCTCTAAACCTGTTTGAATCCATTCTCCATACATCGAGATGTGATTCAATGTAATTCGACGCGCTCGTACAATGCACCCTTGACATCAATTACACGTACACTTGATCCTTTGTGCCAGCCACACGTCGCGATCACGATGACGTATTGTCTCATCCTCACCAGAACTGCTTGAAGAGGATGATGACATGCTATGTCCAAAATAACCAATACAGAAGTAGGATCAGTTTTTAGTGAAATCATACACATCCTATGCACAAAACAATGGATACACAAGAACAATCAGTTTTTAAAAAAAGTATAAACAGGCTCTGTGTCGCGTGTACAGGCGCGTCTAAAATGTATTCTGCTGCGCTTTTACACGCGCTTTTACACGCGTGCTTTTCGCGTTTACCTATCGCGCGCGCCGCTTTCTTTCTTTCAAAAGCCCTCTTTCAAAACACTTCTTCTTCTTCTTTCTGCGTCGCTTTCTTTCTTTCAAAAGCCCTCTTTCTCCCTCTTGGACTACCCAAAAGAAGCAAAGGGTGCAGACAACACAGAAAGGGAGAGAGAAGCAAGAATCAACGAACTCACTTTTCAAAGACTTTTCAAAGAGGTTGGTTGTCGTTTGTTTGTTTTGGCAAATCTGTCGCTTTCTTTCTTTCCACCCGTGCTATGTGTACTTGAAAGCGACAGAGGATAGAATTCACACACATTGTATATGTGCTTAACTATTTATTTCTTGACAAACGACATCCGTCAAGATAGAGGAAAGAGAGAAGAAGGAACCCTTGTGTATGTGTTTAGTCATTTCTCCCTTGATGGACAATGTCCGTCAAGATAGAGGAAAGAGTTTTTGTTTTTCATGAATTTCGTCACTAATTCGAAATGAACTTCTTCTTTTGGCTTATGATCTTCTACTAATTCGATGTTTGGTATTGTAAGAGATATGTTTATTTTCTAGAATGGTAGATATATGTTGTAGGTTATATATTGTAGGAGATATATTGAGGAGATATATTGTAGGAGATATGTTTATTTTTTATATGCATGTTTTGCTTGGTTCATTGAGGCGGAATTTCGACGCTTTGCAGATTCTTCATGGATCCAGGCTCTTCCTCCGATCCGTGGGCATACGCCACTTGGATGATGGAGATGATAAACCATTTTGGGCGCCATCCTAATCCAGTGGAGCTGACAGAGTATATGTATGCCCATCCTCCTCCTAGACTCCCAGGTCACACCGCGCCCCCAAGTACACAAGCCTCTCCACTGCCGTCTACACCTGCGAGTCCGGCGAGACGTACCCCTGCGCATACACGCTCACCGAGGAGACACACCCCTGCACGGACACACTCACGCACACCCTCCTCTGTACCGTCACGTGAGGGCTCACGGCCACCATCACGTGCTCCCTCATAGCCACAGTCACGTACACAGTCACGTGCAGCCACCCCTAGTCATGGCTACTCCCGCAGTACAGATGAGAGCCGACGCCGCAGTAGGGAGAGCGGGAGTGGAGGATTATGCGGCGGGTGCTTTGGTGGGGGGGGTAGTAGGGCACGCGGTGAGAGAGGGCATGGAGGGAGGCATGTACGAGGAGACAGTGAGGAGTCGGAGGAGGCGAGAGAGGTGGAGGGAGAGATTTTCTACGATGTTACGGATAGGGGCGGGGTAGTCATGGATGCGAGAGGGAAAGAGGTGATGGAGTATATGCGGGGGGTAGTTTCAAATATGTATAGAAACTGTTTTGTAAAATTTAAAGATCAGGATAGCCGGTTAGTTAGGGAGGTCCTAGATAGTGTACATAGTCGGTACCCCAATCCCCCACGAGCGACATTCTCGGATGTATGGGGAAGGACGCGAATAAGGGAGATCTTAAGTAATAAAAGATCTCACCTTAAGAAACTCGCGTACGATGATGGGGTGAATGTAGCTGCGGGTGGCTATCCTTGTGAGAAACCTGCCACTGCCCACAAACGCGAGTGGAAGGAGGCAAAGAAGCGCGCAGAGGGAGGCGTGAAGAGCAGGCAGCATGTGGAGGCACGACGGATCCAGATGGAGACCATTGGATCGTCGCATTTCGGATCTGGCGGCGTCGAGTCGTGGGAGGCAGAGTTCGTAAGTAACTTGCCTCTTTATTTGATTGTTTGCCAAATTCATTGATTCTATGATTGTTTTGATCTTACAAACTATCTTGATTATGTTACAGCGACGGGTTATGGGGAGAGGGCCCACAGCCCACGAGACTGGCTATGCTCGCCGCAATAGCAGACGTGACACGTGGGCCATCTTCAGAAACGAGGGACGTATTACGGATGCGCAGTTTGACGCGGCCATGAGACCATACGGTTGACAGGTACTTGAAAACTCTAAATGAATGATTTCGGTTTATTTAATTGCATATATATGTATACTTACATACGGTATATTTCTTGAACAGGCACAAGCTGCTGATGCTCCTGCCCCTGATGATCCAGCCGCCACTGCTGATGTTCGTGCCACTGCTCCTGGTGGAGGCGAGCACCACTCATCGGAACATACCGATGCGAGCTCCTCTGATCATGGAGAGAGCACAGGGTCCTCATCATCCTCTGATTAGCTTTCAGAATACTGTAGGATGTGGTTGTACAAAAAAAATTTGTAACTGAAGCCATGGGCTTTTTTGCACCTAGCTCCCTATTTGACTTTGTATATATTTGTTCCTAATTAAAGCCATGGGCTATTTTGACATATGGACTCCCTTGTACACAAATGTATCATGTATTGACAATGTATTGAATCGTGAGTCTTGAGTCGTGTATTAAGTTTTAGATAGTAATATTGAATCGTGTATTCATAGAGAGTGAGTCTTGAAATCTAAATCGCTCTTTTTTTATGGTGCAATGCACCAAAAAAAAATCCAGAGAGTGCCTTTGGGTGGCTGGATGCTGGAACAGCATCCAGGCACCCAAAAGCACTCTCTGGATTTTTTTTTTCCCTCTGCGATCGCGTGTATAAGCGCGTGTCATCTGTCAAAATCGCGTATATTTGTGCGGATAGTCTGGTTAGATTCGCATGTAAATTTGCAGCAAAACTGCGCAGAACGCGTGTATGGGGTCGTGTATTCGCGCGACTGGCTGTCACTGTACACGCGCTTTTACACGCATGTCTCTGGCCGCGATGATACACGCGCTATTACACGGGCCCGACACTTTTTTTCCCAAGTCATTTTGTGCGGCCAGGAGCGCGGGTATGAGCCCGATCCCTTGTAGTGTAATACCCACCATGTCCCTCGCTTCCTCACAAGATTTGACTACCACTTGAAGCAATGATAGATAGAATATATTTTTTTGGCCATGGAATGGAGAATATTCACATGCATAGTCATACCTGCCACTTTAAATGATGCTCTAGCCACCTTTCAATATTTCATGTGTACTATTTGACATGTTAAGGATATGGATTGAGATATTCCTAGACAACCTGTGTCCAATCTAGTTATGTACTATTTGACATGTTAAGGAAATGGCTTGAGATATTCATGGATACCTATGTATCCAATCTAGTTGTGAGAAATATGTTTAGTTTTAACTAATCTTTTAGTAATGTAGTGAGTATCAACTCTCTTAAATGCATTCAAGTGCTAATATTGAGGGAAAGTAAAACATCAACTTGAGACATGTTGTATTCATGAATGATATAGAAAGGATTAGAGTGATAATGGATCTTCTACCACTTGCTAATCAAAAAGGAGTTATGGCTTCCAAGGACATATTGAATTCTAGACGCTCTTTGTCTTGAACTATGTATCCATTGCAAGTTCCCTTGATAATCTATTGATTGTTTGGAAATCAATTGCAAATGCCAAGTCACTTATGAAGCACTAAGTAAGGCTCTTGTAATAGAACCCATCTTGTGAGCTATATTTATTTGCATGGAACTAGATCACTACTAGGTGCCTTAGCATCTGCTTATTCCTTTCTCATACTAGATGTCTTAATGTATATAGCCACAAACTCTTATCCAAGATTTTCTCAAAACTTTCAAAATCCACATCAATATGAGAGTGTGATATCCTCCCCTAACCTTTCATGAATGGGGGACTTTGGGGGGGGGGGGGGGGGGGAGGAGATTAACTAAGGATAGAACTTTAGTTTTTAAAAGTTATAAAAGAAAAGAAAACTTACCTTGTTAATGTCATTGCTATCCTGTCACCATTAGCTATCAACTACCATAATTTCTCCCATGCAAGTCATATGGATCCACTACCACATCTTTAATCCTCTCCCCTACCATAGGCCACCAATCCCCTTGCCATGTAGCCTCAAATACAAATGGCTTGATATCCACAAGAAGAGCAACTTGATGGTAAGAAAGAGGAGGAGGTAATGAAGAGAACGAGGGCATGTATCCCCCCACTAAGGCTATATAAAGCCTTATGATGATAATGTTAGTAGACACACACTATGATAGTGCAAGACACTGAGAGAGAGAGAGAGAGAGAGAGAGAGAGAGAGAGAGAGAGAGAGAGAGTGTGTGTGTGTGTGTGTGTGTGTGTGTGAGTTAGAGAGAGAGGGGGGGCACACACACACATATAGAGAGAATAAGAATAGACTAAGAGAGAGGGAATGGAATATAAAAACATACAAGATAGGAAATAGAAGCAAAGAGCTACTAGATGAAGTTTGTAAGACCAGCTATATGCATAAAGCTTGAGGTCTACCAATAAGTTGAAGAAGTGGAACCATAAAGGTACACCGAATGATTGGAGAGAGATCAAGTTCAAGGATGGCCTTGGAATAACACTTCAATTTTGCTACTCATATAAAGGAAATTCCATCAATTAATCCATGTTGAGATGTCAAGCTCTATATGAGTTGGCATCCACTACGTACCTTGGTGATGTGGCAAGGTATTATTCACTAGCATTTTAGATGACTGATATGAGGATATGCTAGTGATTCTATAGTTGGACTACTCCCATGTAGGCAATCCTTGATTATGGCACAATTATTGTGCCACCTCTTTTTTCCTTAGTAGGTTTATAGTAACCACATGTACATATGATATGGTACTTTCATATTAGTATTATATCATATTATAGACTTTTTTTTTTTTGTGGAAGAAGAAGAAAAAAGAAGAAGAATAAAATCTCAGTGCTATTTTCTCGGGGGGGGGGGGGGGGGGGGGGGGGGGGGGGGGGGGTCACTCATGAATATATGTATACATAACGTGAGTTCAAAAGAAGGGGTTTTTAAAACACCAGTTATATACATTTTTTACATACAGAAGGGTGTCCTATAAAGGGGTCACTTACAGATTGAATAGAAAATGGTTGTATTTTATTCAAGAAAAGTTCACAGATTAGGATATTTATAAATAGGCCATGAACGCACGTTATATAGAGGATATATATATATAGTAAACCCCCCGAGGCTATTTCTTTGTGTGCTTAAGTCTCTATCGTTTTGTGCATGTGCTCTTGGTTTCTTCATCTCTCTCCCCTCCTATCTATTTTCAATCCACACATGGTAATGAATCCTCAGGTGCTCTAATAGTTCTTATTCTTACTCTTGGTTTATACTTCTTTGTGGTTGGACACAATCCCGGGGAGTCCACCTTATATAATATGTAAGACACCATGTGAGTTCAAAAGAAAGGGTATTATAATATTTTGTAAAATTTACAGGATTATATTCACAAAAGGAGTTTTTTAATTATAATTTGAAAAAATCCTTAATTTTAGTAAATTAAAAGCGGTCCTTTTAAGGCCTTATAGCATGTAAAGAATGGGTATTTCTTAATATCATTTGAACACATGTTATATAGATGATTTCTTATAGGTGGACTCCCTGAGGACACAATGGGCTTGGAATTATTAAGATAAGATAGAAATATTAGTTTTAGCTCATTAACATCGAACTTAAAAACTCTTGTATAAAAATGATGGAATGACCACTCATTGAAAGTAAAAGTTATTCATGGGGTTAAAATGAAGAGAATTATGCATGGATTGTCTGTGATAAATGTTGAATCAGTTTTGGAAAAATCTTGCGATATAAAGAAAAGACTAGAGGTGTATTATTTTAGCATGTAATCTCACTAATATAAGAGTAGCATGTATCACTTTATAATGGCATTATAAGGAAGAATAAGTTGTTGTGGATTACATCTTCTTTTAGAAGTATCCAAGGGACATTCTTTTGTCGCGTTGGCTTTATCTTTTTAGAAAAAAGGATTATTATTTTGGAAAAGAGATGGCTTTCCTAGCCAAATATAAGTTGGTTGAGTCTTATAGAATATTTGAAGTGATTTTTTGGATTGATGTTAAGAAAAGCTAATGTTTTCCTAGCTAATGATAATAAAAAGTTGGTTAACTTGGTTGTGTATTTTAAAATTGTTAAAATGAAGGATTGTACTAGACCTCTCTCAAGGCTAGTTTTAGGCCTCTACACCAAGGGGGTTACTTTAATTACTTTGCAAAGCTCGGACTAGTCCTAATGGCAAGGGGTCACTGCATAGGAAGGAGATTATGTAGGAGATAGTAAGGGTGCTATACGGGGCTCAGACTAGTAAATTCCTTATGCACCTAGGAATTACTTAACCCTTACGTGACCCATGAGAGTATTCATGGGAATCCTTGATACTAGTTAAGGGTGAAATCTTGGTGGGATTGAACCTCAAGGGTGAGTTCACTAATAAAAGCATGGTTGCAAATCAATTCTGTAAATTACATGCTTCTCCTATTCTTGAAGTGTTAGCCTTAAAACAAAAAGCTCTACGTGCCATGTGATATGGTTTTCATAATCATGATATTGTACTATAGCATAATATACACACTACATGTTATGTGTTTGGAAAGTTGAAGCTATCATGCACAAATGGGTCCACAATAAAATTCTATGTATACATAAGTCATGCAATATATAGTATCTCTTATAGACTTCACAAATTCATAAATGGAAAAATCCAATGTCATCTTAGCATGAAGCTGACCATGATAAAATAATGTGTTCTAATTTTGGTTCCTATATTGATCCTATGATCCAACCAAAGATGTACCTATGACGAGTTATGTCTCAAAGAAAAGCTATAGATGTATATTAGTAATTGATGTATTTGATGGGCGTATTATATATACATCAATATAAAACTAATAATGTATACGTTATTCACATAGGCTTGTACTTATGATCTAGAGAATGACATGTACTTGCAAGCATAAGCTCTATCTCAGCTATCTTTAGAGTGTATAAAAGTTATGTGTAAGAATGACCCAAGCACATATGAAAGAATCACAATCCAATATGCATAGCTACTCGACAAAGACATTGACAACAATAACATTGATGATGGTATGAATGATTTACTTGACTAGTTTGATGTAGTTGGTTTATGAGTAGTGAAGCTTGCCAAGATGAAAATGAAAATTACATTTGATATGAAGCCATCCAAATTATCTATCCTACTTAAAATTTGACATGGAGCAGTCCAACATATCTATCCTACTTCAAATTTGACATGTCCAGCCTATGTATTCTACTTCAAATTTGACACAACTAAGCACACGTTTATTGATCCTCAATCTCTCCAAAGTTGATACCCAGAGAAATGCATCTATTATGGTGTTATTGAAGCAATTGTCTTGCCTTTAATATGGTTAAGTATTCTATATATGATAATTCTTGTGTAATTTTTATTCTCTATTCTTAATATGTGTCTCTTGACTAAGTTTCTCCCCACAAACAACATGCTCTCGAAGCCCAAAGATGAGATAAAAAAGATGATGCAATTTGGTCTATAATTCTAGACTTTAATTAATGCATACATCAAGGATTGCATCTTGTTTTGTGGTGAGTATGAGTGTTGTTGGAATGTTAGGATGTACTCATACAAACATGTACTTAGCTAATATCTAGGAAGACAATATTAAGATATTTAGGAGAACTATAATGGATGGATGGGTCACAAATGAGGGTAAGAGAAAAAGGGTTTAGACCTTAATATGGCAAAGGATCAAAGGGGTAGGTAGGGCCACATAGGCTTACCATGGAGATTGGTTGTGGAGCCCACACCATAAAGAGGGACTTAGTATCCTAGTTTGAATGGTACTTAAGGGAAAATGAAGGTTTAAAAACCTTAATTTGAATCTTATAAGCCAAAAAGCTTTTATATCACAAAAATAGCTATTCTCTAGGCATTGACTAGGCATAGGCTACATATACAACTAGCCTAGTGTAGCCTAGTCTAGGCTAGGCATGTTAAGAAGTCTATGTCACGCTAACATATCGTTGGCATATGCTTGCCTAGGTTTAGTGCAATTCTAGTCAATGCTTAGCCTAGCTTCTTGGGTAAGTTACTTATGAATATATATGTGCATCATGTAGGCTCAAAATAAGGTATTTTTAAAATACATTTTGTATACATTTTTTACATACAGAAGGGTGCTATATAAAGGGGTTATTTAGAGATTGAATAGAAAAGGGTTATGTTTTAATCACGAAAATTTCACAAATAAGAATATTTATAAATAGGCCTTGAACACACGTGATGTAGAGGATATACATATAGTAACTTCCTCGAGCCTAGCTTGTAGTTACTCTAGTATGCATAGTCAATACCTAGTCATATATGCCTAGTCAATACCTAGCCTAAATTATACTTATTATATACCTAGCCTATAGGAGGCTAGGATATGTATAGGTTATGCTAAGCATAGGCTAGGCTAGGCATTGGTATGAAATAGGGTAAGCATAGACTTAGACTATATATAGGTTTTACAAACCTACTTACGACTCAACTCAAGCTCAAAATAAATGTTCACCTTTTTGGTGCTAACGGAGGTTATGTTACCTACAAAGTAATGGGAGCACTATGCAAACTCATAGTTGATTACACATATATATACATTCGTTCTTTATATATAGATGGAGGTTGATTTTCTATGTTGTGGTGGGAGAAAGACCTTTGGGTGTAGCCATTTTGTGTGTTGTTGGCATGCTTATCCAAATGATAGTAGAGGGTGACAAAACATTGCTTGCAACTAGCAAATTAGTCTCTTTAAAAAAACAAAAACAAAAAACCAAAGTTCTATGTTAGTGTGTGTATCCATGTCTAAATTACAAGGTAGATGTGCTTTTAGACACAAATCACTTAACGTACATATTGCCATGTGCATAAATGTGCCCATAAGTTTTTATGTAGATCCAAAAACACATTTATACATGTGTCTTGAGCCTCACTTGTTTGTATTGGGAATCTCAAAACCAACTTTTATTATTCTCATAGTGTTGTAGGTATCATTTTCCCTGATACAAGCTTCAAATACCCAAACAAGTTGATGGATAATTAAATACACAAATCTTCATAACAAAAAAATTAACGGATGATTAAATACAAAAATGCTTGATATTAACAAATCATAAAATATGAAAATGTTTGGTATGGTCTATTGACATTGATTATCATATCTAGTTTAGAATATGCAAACTATAGCATCGTCATAGAATTGATTTGCAAGACATGTCTAGTATTAAGTATGTTTTGTATAAGGCAAGAATACATTATTGGAATTCAAACATTTTGAATTTATTATACAAAAGAGGGAAGAGTGGCAAGAGGAACAAGCTCGCATTGCAAGTAGATAGCCATACCATCTCAAGCCCACGCAATCATGCCCCTTCTAAAGTTTCACATGACCCTATAAGTGTGAAGGGTGTTAGCCTTTGTCACTTATAGGGTGTTAGCCCTTGTTATTAGCCCTCTTAGCCTTCTTATTCTCTAGGTTTCAGGTTCTCATGCTGAGGTAATATATCTGCATATAAAAGTCTTGTAAATTCTCTTAGCATGTGCAAGGGTCGCATTTGCAGCTGGTTCCACACTTGCAGGTGCTTTGGCTGCTGGTCTTCTCGTTCTGCTTCGGCTCGCAAGAGCAGGGCTCCGCACACTGGCATGAGTCTCCGCACTTAATGCATGCATTGGCTGCTACTGTACTCGCTTCCGTCCTATCATCAGAAATGAATTTTGCTTCTTCAGCCACTTACAGCTATGCGATATAAAAATTGCTTCATTATAACAGATGTTTCAAACACAGTGAAATTATTCTGAAATTAGATCGGTTTATCGTTGTTTTCCGTATGGAAAATCTACTCGCAACAATCAGGGCGGGTTATCTACTCTTAACAAACTGGAGTCCCAGAGAGCGCCACGCTAATTAATCTTTGGAATCGTTGTAGACCATGCATGATAGTATGATGAAGTAAAAAATGTCTGCGAGAATCGTGCAGGTCCACTTAATAATTCCAGACGCTTAATCCACATATGGAATACATATTGCATACTAGTATCTCGTGCTGTATGTTATATGCGAAATTGACGAGAGACGACTATTACTCACGGAGCATTGAAGGGGGTCTCCTCTGCAACCGTTGTTTTCTTGTCACAGCTGCCGAACGAGCGCAGGCAATATAAATCAGGGAAAGCCCAGATAAGAGAATTAGGATAAGATCAGGAAGGAACATCGGTAGCAGGAGGTGAATAAACTAGGGATGAGAAAAGCATGTTAATCTTACTTACTTGCAAGGAAGTTGGCAGCCGCAGCTGGCGCAGCTGCACCCGCTTTCAAGAGAGGCCATTGGCACTAGAGTTTGGTGCTTTTATAGTACGTTGAAGCAGGGATACCGTCGAGGTATAATTAGCCGACTAGATTAACAGAGATGGATAAAATTATCTGCATGTGCAATGGTTCAGTCTCTAATCAGAGCAAGAGAACGAGTCAGGCTACGATCTGCAATTCTTATAAGCCGAGAGAGAGAGAAATGATCTAGAACTTCTTGGAGATTTCCAGCCCACATCAACAGTCATGCTGTGGGTGCCTACATGAATTAGAGGAAGGGAAAGGCGAAGGATAAGACTTTCGTGCGGTACCTGCAGATCAAGCACGTTGGATTAAATCTGAAGCAACCCGTGCCTCTTCCCACCTTTTCTTTGTTGGACCACTTTCACACTCCCACATAGGTCGGCGCCATGTCACACCCAGTACTATGGCCACACTCTTGTGTCTTGTGATCCTTGGAAATATTTTGAAGTTTAAATATTTCCCACACTCTTGTGTATTTTGATCTTTGGAAATATTTTGAAGTTTAATACACTCAAGGTATCACAATCATATCTTAAGGGAAATGATCATGGCCTATTAAGTAATCTCTTAAGATGATAGGCAAAAGAAGTCTAATGCCTATCATCTAAATGGATTTGCACTTGATTGTATCTAAAAAATCTATCAAGAAAGGTTATAGGACTCCTTGTATGTCACTTTTTTTTATCATGTAATCCATGTAAAGTAGTGAATAACAGTCTTGTTTGATGGCAACATTGATTTTTTTCTTGTTGAAACATACTTTGATTTTTCCTTTTTCCTTGAAAACAAAGAAAGTGGGTGACGCTCATTCTGTATGCTCAATTTGCTAGGTGAAACATATCTTTTGAAGTTTTCAAAATTCCTCATTACCATGATGCACATAGCAAGGATTCATTGGATTAAGTCTTAATTTTGCATGCTTGGAGTTTGGTTTGAGAGGAATGGTATGAGTGAGCATAAAGAAAGGCACTTCCTCAAGGTCAATATAGTTCCAAGTGAACACATCACGATACTCCTAGAGTAAATTGATGAGTTTATCTTCATCACTAGCATTGACATCTTCTACAATGAAAATTGGATTAGGGGGTTTCCCTTTACTAGCAAGGTCTACCTCCTTCACCTTCACAAGTTCTTCTATATGCTCATTGGATTCTCTTTGTCTCATTGTGCTAAGTATCATTACAACTCAATCGTTTTTCTTGAACTTCATGAGCTTCTTTAAGAGATTATGTGACTTGATTGATTCGTACCTTTAGATCCTACATCCTTTTGAGCATACTTGAATTTCATTCTTCTCAAATAGATGCGAAGATGAGCTTTAATTTTTTATGATGGGATCAATTGGATAACCTCAAGGTCAATATTTATACATTTTCCTAACTCTAAGGTGGATCCTTTTGATATCAAAAGGGTGTCAAAAGGTTTTCCCTCAACATACTCAATTCTCTCCATGTCAAGGTTGAGAAAAGGATCTATGATATAATACCTACATTATTAACGGTTTAAGACCTACAAGTATTCTAGCCATTTGATATCTAATTTTACTTTGACTATACTCACAGATATTTGCAAGTTAGAGAACTTTGAGGGCTTAGGGTTAGTTGATATTTACTTTATCACTTGGTCATTAAGTAGCACACTATACTCCCAATGGCCATACCTTGAATCCCTCAATGGTTAGGCACATTGAGATGGACTTGTTCACTTCGAGGATTTTTCCAATCCATGAGGACATCAATGCTAACCCCCACTCTTTTATCAATGATATCTCATCTTGGGAGTAAGCCAAGACTACAAGAAGGATGGCATTATGTTTGGCTCCCCTTGAGAATGTGTTCAAACCTAGGGATCTTAGAGTTGAGTACATTAGTATATTGAGACTCTTGTGCTAAGTCTGATTCCATCACTCTGTGTTTTGAATGCCTTCCATAAGATTAGACTTCCTTTGAGTAGGTTCCCTAATGGGACAATAGCATGAGTGGAGGTTAACGTTGCAATGAGACTAGATTCAACATCTTGATATCGAAACTCGTTGTATCTCACACTACATCATTGTGATTGTATAGTCTCTCCTTTAAGTTTGTCTTGATTTGTGCTTGAATAGTAGGACTTCAAAATGTATGGAAGCCATTGGGGGTGGAAAAAGGTGTTGCACTATAGATAGCTACCACAAATCATGCCCTCCACTACTTTCTCTACTTGTATTTGATTTTGCACATTCTCAATCTAGTTCTTTGCCTTGTCAATCAATGCAAATTGTTGATATGGGTCAAGATATTATCTCATTTTGGCTATTGCAATCTTTTTTTTATGGGGTATAGTGGTGGTGCTATCTGAATTTGGAGTGACTACTTGTCCTTGAAGTGTAGTTAATCCTTTAGTTCCAATTTATTTTCAACATGTTGTCCTCTCCTTTATACTTTTTTTTGCAAATTTTCAATCCATTTGTGGCAGCACGTCCAAGAATAATGACTCATTCCTCTAGGCTTTGTATCTAATAATGGTATTAATGGGGATGGGAATAATATCCTTACTCTTGGACATTTCTACCACAAAGAGACTCAATGGCATTGAAGACATGATTTTATTTTTTGTTCTCATGTTCTTCCTAGGAAAATCAAGGTACATATGTGTGATCTCACATTTAGGGTATCTTCCTCTGCTTCATTTTCCTTAGGTTGTTCTTGTTTCTGAGGAAATATACAATACAAATGCCCTAGATGGCCATACCTCCAACAAGCAAGAGTCTTAGAAGGTTGAATTATTTATCATCTACACTCACATCCCAATAACATTATTGTCATTGGATGATACTCCATGAGGATGGAATTTCCATCTTTATAATAAGAGACAATTGTTTGTGTACCTCTAGCCTTAATAATCAAACCTAGAGATTGAGGGATGCCTAAAGGATTAATTCCAACTATACTAGTTGCAAGTCTTAATAATGAAGCCTAGAGATTGAGGGATGCATGAAGGATTAATGCCAACTCTAGTAGTTGCAAGTCTTTGGTCAAATGCAGCAAGCAAAGCTAAATTTTCTACTAGCTTCAAAAAGGAAGTCCTCAATTAAATGATAAACTAATGTTTATATAAATAGCAAGTTGAAAAAGACTTATAGGAGCTCTATAATAAGTTTCATCATGCCCAAAGCATTCAAGTTGGTGCATGATGGAATGTGCCTAGACCATTTTGACATAATATCATCTTTGGAGCAATGTATGCTATATACATTCTATGGTTGTGATTGATTTAGGGCTTTGAAAATGTTATGAGGGCTTCTTTTGCTACTTCATGACATCAATAATATTTTTCTAGTTTGTGTTCAACATTATCTTCCCTTTGCTAGATTGGGAGTCATGTTGGGATCTTGTGCTTTTATTATCTACATTTCTCTCTATATGAAGGCCATCAATCTAGATGGCTTCTTCTAATACATGGCTTATGTTAGTTTGATCTAGAATATAGTTCTCTATAGCTTAATCTAGAATAGAGTGTTCTACCATAACTTCATATATATTTTCATCATGGATACTCTTGATAAAAAAATTACTATGACTGTCTCGGTCTTAAGGCTTTCCATAGCTCAATCTCTATTATAAGATCCAAGATACACACTCGACCTCCTTATATACTTAAAAGATATATGGTGAATATTATGTTGGCACAAAGAGAGAACAAATGAGAGAAAAGAAATACGTAGAGAGAGAGAGAGAGAGAGAGATTGACAACACACTAGGGACTGGAAGATGGGCCAATCTCCCCCATTCTGGAGTTATATTATTGATAAGGAGCAAGCTCCTCCATTACACATAAATTAGTTGTTAACTTGTAGTTCATGGGAACAAGATCACGGTTCCTTGCATGGTATACAACCGGTTAACACTTGCATAACTTGGAAGTTGGCACCTTTTGATCCTTCTTGAGTCTCTCCTTCTCTCCTATAAAATGTGTGTAGGGATTTCCTCTTGGAGCTTGATTTCAGCAGAGCTTCCACTACACTTGCACCTTCTCTCATGTAGGGATCTCCTCCTAGAACTTGATTTTAGCAAAGCTTCCATAGCACTTGCACCTTCTCTCCTACACAATATGTGTAGGGGTCTCCTCTTGGAACTTGATTTCAGCAAAGCTTCCACATCACTTTGTGAGATTTGAACTGCCTTCTCTCCTCCTCTTGCATGCACGCAAAGTGATGCTTCCTTCACCTCCTCCACACACAAGGAGAGCCTCCCCTTTTATAGGCTCCAAGAGTTTCTCTTCTTGGAAAGAGACTTGAGTGCCAAGATTGGAAAGGTTGATCTTCATGCAAGATGTGGCTATTCCATTACCTATTCTACAGCACAAATTTTGAAATATCTCTCTGTGCGTTGCTCGGATGGAAAAATGTTCAACACAAGAGTTGTAGATCTCATCGTTTCTGATAACCTTCACAAGCCATTTTTAGAGATCGGCTTTCTATCACGATATATTTTAAAAATGGATTCACCGTGTCTTTTTTAATAAAATCAATTTTTTTAACTCTATTCTTAACTTATGGTCCATGCAACCACCTTGACCAATAGATAAGGAGAGTTCATTAGATTTCCTTGGGCCTCAACCTTAAGATTGACTTCCACACAAAAGATTGTGTCATTTTAGATGTTAGAAAGGAAAAATCATTTCTCTCCTCACTTTTAAAGGATCACATCTCTCGTCTTTCTTAGTAAGAGAATTACCACTCTCATCTTTCTTAATGAAAGAAATTACCTTAAACCTTGACTTGTAAGGGAGAGGATGACCCCAAATGAATGCAATGCTCATTGCACACAAGTAAACATTCCCAAGCATCCCCGGATGCACACATAAATACATATACACAATGCTAATGCACTTCCTCTTCTTAGAACTCAATCCATCTTTATTTATGTGCAACTCCTTCATTCTTGTCTACACTCTTACACTTGGCAAACACTTCCTTCCCCCTTCATAACTTGTACTACATGTACCAGATATCCTCGTCATAGTGCTTTGATCACCCTATCAACTGATTTACTAGGAATACTAGTCTCTAAATGGTCTCATGGCCATGCTAGATCATTATCAACACTTAAAGAAAAGTGAGTCATTAGTTTATTGATATAAATTTACTAAATAGAGAATGCATAATAAGCAATCAATTTAGTGACATCCCTTTGGCTTCTAAAAAGTTGACCTTAACTATAGAGGGAATACATAGTCCTTAAGAACATCTGGAAAGTTTTGTAGTTCTCTCTTAGTCATAAACTTAGCGTCCAATGGGGGATAATTCTTAAACTTAACCATATACTTCCATAATAACTTACCTGACCTTAGAGTATTGTCCTGATGGTGTAAAATCCTTTCAGGCACAAGGAACTCTTCTATTTATTCTATGTCAGGTAAATCTTCCTTGATTGGTTCTATTGGAGGCTCTCTAATATAGGGACATAGAAAACTTATATGGAAAGCATTATGAATGTTCCAATGACTTGGTAGGTCCAAAAAAAAGTCATATTGTTTATCTTATCTGTGATGTTGAAAGGGCCATAATAGTAATTAGAAAGCTTAACCACTTTACCTTTTGGCCTTTATGCTTCTTCAAGCGAGCATTCTCAAACTTAGGAAGAACATGCTGTCCCCACTTGAGATCTAACTTATGACAATGCTTATCAGCTTTGTGTTTATGCTTCTCTTGTGTCCTTTGGATAGCAGCTTTTACTTGAGTGAAAGTTGTATCAATGTATCTAACAAACTCATCTGCTGCAAAGATCTTATCCTTCGTAAGAAGAATGAGTGGTAAACGAGGCTTACCATAGATGATCTCAAAGGATGCCTTACCAGTAATAGAGTGCCCCGTGTTATTGTATGCAAACTCTACTAAATGCAAGTACTTTTTCCATTCTCTTTGATTATCAGAGACATAGGATTTCAAAAGGTCCAGAACACTAGAATTAGCACTTTCACTCTGCCCATCCGTTTGAGGATGAAAACTTTAACAGAGTCATGAGGTTCTCAAAGAGAGCTTACCAAAAGAGGTTGGTCATGTGGGGATCTCGATCACTTATAATGGACTTAGGCATGCCATGATGCTTGAAAATATGAGAAATGAATAGCTTAGCCATATGATCATCTTTGATTGTCTTTTGCACAGGTATAAAGTGAGCTTGCTTACTGAATCTATCAATGATAGTCCAGATTGCATTGTTGTCTGCTTGTATGTGAGAAGCTCCATGATAAAGTCCATGGATGTACTTTCCCAAGGTTCATTGGAAATAGGTAATGATTTCAGTAGACTAGGTGGTTTATGTTTGTCATACTTTACTTTTTGGCATATCTTGCACTTGCAAACATATCTTTCAATGTCAGCTCTAAGAGTGGGCTAAAAGAAATATCTTTCCAATGCTTGAGTAGTGGGTAGAATACCCCTATGTCTAGCATATGGAGATGCATGTGCTTCATCCATTACCTTGTGTTGCAATGGTAATGCTACAAAAATTGCTTGATGATGATACAAATAACCATCTTGAATCGAGTAAGGTGTAATCGACTAACCTCAGTTAAGCTGATCCCATTTGGTTGAGAAGTCAGAATCACTTGTATACATTTTGGGTAAATCCATGAACTCATTATGATAAATAGTTGTGATTGCATTCACTCGAGGTCCCCGTGATAGAGCATCTACTACCACATTCTTAGTTCTAGATGTGTGAAGGATTTGAAAATGAAACATAAATAATAAATTTTCCCAATGCATCTGTTTCTTTGAGAGCTTCTTCTGAGTGAGGAAGTATCTTAGACTTTGGTGATCTGTTTTAATAACAAAATCTGCACCAAGTAAATAGTGTTTCCATACTTAAAGAGCATGTACCACCGCCATAAGCTCTTTCTCATATACTGGAGCATGTAGCTCATGATCCTTGAGGCATCAGCTCTCAAATGCTATTGCATGATGCTATTAGTTAAGCATAGTTTCAATGTAATTCCCAGAAGCATTGTAGTGAACTTCAAAAGGTTTTTGAAGATTCAAAACTATGAGAACTGGTTCTTGAGTCACAAGAAACTTAATTATTTCAAAGGCTTGTAGTTGTCTTGATCCCCAGCGAAAAGGCATTCCCTTCTTAGTAAGGTCATGTAGAAGAGATGCAACATACGAAAAACCTCATATGAACCTTCTGTAGTATAAACATAGGCCCAAGAAACTTCTAACTTCATGTACAAAAGTAGGTGTAGGCCATTCAACAATGGCTCGAATCTTCTCAAGATCCATTCTCACCAGATTGTGAAAAATAATATGGCCCAAATAATGAATTGAAAAAACGAAAATTTCACTCTTCTTAGCATTGACATGTAGTCTATGCTTACAAAGCTCTTTAAAAACAATAGATAGATGTTTTCTATGCTCTTCTTCAGACTATGAAAACATTAGAATGTCATCAAAGAAGACACCTGTGAACTTTGAGTGAGGTCTGAAAATTCTCTCCATCATTTGATTGAATGTGGTAGGTGCATTAGTCAAACCAAATGGCATGACTAAGAGCTCGTATAGTCCAAACGTTGTACGAAATAGTATCTTATGAACATCTTCAGGTATTATCCATATTTGGTGATAGCCGATCTTGAGATCAATGCAACTAAAGACACTAGACCCTTGCAACTTATCCAAGATATTATCTGTCCTTGGGATAGGAAAACGATTCTTGATTGTGATCTTGTTCAAAGATCTGTAGTTTATACGCATACGAAAAGAACCATCTTCCTTGGAGCCCTAAGAGGAACACCAAGGAAAAGGGGATACTACTGCAAGAAAATCTATCTTGTAACATCAACAAGCTTTCATTTCATTCTTCTGATTACCAAAACAAAGAAAACAACAAATCTTCACGCAATATCATAGTAGATATCTTCCACGGATTTAATAGGATCAACCATAATCTTCAACATCTTCATAGAATTCTTGAATATAACAAGGAACATAAAATAATAAACCATTTTTTAATGGAAATCAATCACATAGTATTCATCTTCAATGTCTTCATAGTTTTCTCTCTCAATCTCTCATATACAATTACATTGTTTTGATAGAATTGGCTATCTCTGGCTCTCTCTCTCTCAATAATACATCATCTCCTTACTACAATACTCAATAATGACTCTCAATAATCCTTCTTAGATCGTGGATACACCTCCCAAGAGGTATGTCTGGTGTGAAGAGACACCAGAGCCACTATAGTGTCTCTTCATAGCTCACTACTGTCACTGTCACTCAGTCTTCTCTTCAATCTTTAGCAGCTACTTCTTTCACTTGTTTTAGCTCTTTTGAACTTAGATTCATCATTTCCAAAAGTTAGAAAACTTTTTCAAATTCACACATACATTCTACAGAACACTTACAGAAGATCTACAGAACAGTACAGAACAAGACCAGAGCAGATACAAAACAGATACAGAGCAGAGATAGAGTAGAGACAGAGCAGAGACAGAGGCTCTACAGAAGGTTTACAGAGGATTACAGAAGGTCATCAGAGAAAAATAAATCCTCATAATTCATACTAAAACCATTCCAAACTTTCAAGAACTATTCAATAAGCTTCCAAAATATTTCAACCTTCATCCATCATCAATCCATGCTTCATATAGAAGAAAATCAGAACAAAACAGAGGCTATATAGAAGATATACAGAACCTATCAGAACATCACAGAGCCTCATATCTCCACTAAAACTCATCATGAGCTTCTAAAAAATAATCAATATCATTAAAAACACTCTCAAACACTTCCTTTAACAACCATACATCACTCTAAATCCATAAAAAATCAATCAATCAGACCTCAAAAACAGCAAAAATTAGTCAAAAATTCAATCATTTTCCACTCTCAACATATCCCTACACTTAGAAAGGAAGCATCCTCGTGACCTAAGGAAAAGAAGAATATAAGTTCACTAAAGAGCTCAATTTTGATCTTCTTCAGTTTCTTCAATAATCTCGCCAAACCACGACCCCAACTTATCACCTATATCTGATAGAAAAGAATACTACTAAAGGAAAACTTCGTTATTCATTAACACATATGATAAACAAATAAAAGTCATAACAAATTTGTAAAGGATGTAAGAAATTCTTCTTCAGCTTTCCATCATAGGCATGCCATCCACCATCACCATCAATAGTTGAAAAGACCCCTCGAACAAATTATTCAACCAGCACGAACACATCACATACAAAATATTACAACACACACACAAACACAACCATCTGAATGACACCTCCAAAAAGATATCTCATTAAGAAGCATAGAAGTACATCCAGGGGTATCAATGAAGATGATCTCTCTTAAAGGCTTGATGATTTCGAAAACGATCCATGGAGAAGGACTCATCCACAAATGTCTTTGGAGGATTTTGAAAGAACTGAAGGCAGCACATCCTTTCTAGCAAAACAAGGTACCTACTAGGTAGACGTAGGGCATGAAAATATAGGACATCCAACTATTGGGAGTCAATGTTCACATTGACATTCATACAAAGCTTTGGAATGGCCTTTTGATCATTATGGGAATGCCTATGCATATATGCTAAATACCAAGCAAAATGGGCTGTCAATCTCACTGAAGGATCTAAAGATTGTGAATATTGGTGAGAAAAATGGAGGTAATTCTTGTATGCTTGACTAGTAGTTGTCCAGTCCGCTGGAATTAACGGCCAATTAATCTGTGGTCCTGTGAGAGAATCAGTCGAGCTCCATCCTCTTCTTCTTGGAATCTGCTGATCAAATCCTTTGTACCCACTAACGAACTGAGGGGGTTGAGAAATAGAAGTGGCAGGAGATGGAAGTGGAATAAGTAAAAGAGGATGAAAAGATGGGTAGGCAAAATCATAAAAGGAGGAATAAGCTAAAGAAGGAGTGGCTGAAAATTTACGTGAATCAGTTAGGAAAGGTGTCAATTGATAAGCAAGAAAAGTAGAAGGTATATGGATAGATGGATAAGGACATGGTGGAGAAGGGAAAAAGACTTGATCTTCGATGAAAGAACAATAGGTAAATATAGGAATTTGAGGAAAAACTTGAGGTTGGAAAAGGAGAGGTAAGATAGCTGTTGAGTTGGATTGATAAAGGGAAAGATAAGTATCATAGCAATGAGCCATTTGTTGGTAGTACAATAGGCTAGGAACAAAGGGACCTAAAATAGATCATCTATGGTAGGCATCAAAGAAGGATGAATCAAATGGATGGTTCTTGGAAAGATAAGCTAGGAGATCCACCCTTGGTTGGTTAGTGCTCTGCACATAAGTAGAAGCTGTATTCTGATGTTGGTTCATGACCACATAATCAATCATTGAATGCCATGAAGTGTCAGGGCAAGTAGCCACTTTAGAAGAATAACACTCGAACATGTCATCTATCCTCAAATCCAAATAGTTAACATATAAGACAGCTTGCAAAACCACATTCCCCACATACCAAGCCAAATCTACATCATCTGAAATCAACAGATCACCTCGCAGATACATGTAAGACAGCAACATGGTATCCATCGTCACAGAATCTTCAAAGACCATACGGACAACTTCTATCAGCAAATCAAAAGACCAAGCCCCACTCCAACCATCCTCTGGAAGAGGGAGATCCACCGTTGAAAGCTTCATATAGAAGGCCTACTTCTGCAAACCGATAGTGGACAAAGAAGGAATGGTCCGGAGGAATATACTCCTGAAAGTGCTCAAATGTAGACCATAGTAAATTCATCTTGGACTGCAATCTTTCCACTTTATCTTGAAACAACGGACATAATGTGGCCTGTCTTTGGAGAACTGCCAAGTCCTGTTGAGATATAGAAAGAATCATAGGGACATTGGGGCTTGGAGGAATGGACCGTGACTATGCCAGTTGGTTCTGCAACTGCTTAATCTAGAAAGATTGTGATTCCAATGTATTATGAGCAGTCTACAAAGCTGACAATTTCGCATCTAAAAGAGTCTGAAACTCTTGAGCTTCTTTGGACATTGTCTCTTTCTCTTCCGAAACTCTAGTGACCTCTAACTGAGCTTCTACTAACTGAGTCTTCAAAGAAGATATTTCTTCTCTCTGGGTCTCAACCATTTGTGTCTACTGCTCTATCTACTTAAATAGACCAGCAAGAGTGTCTTTAGCAGAGGCTAACTTAGAGGTTGCCTTATGCAATTGGTCTTTGGACTGCATCAATTCCTCATAGAAAGAAGCATATAACTGTTGAACACAAGTTGTCACTGAGAGTTCAATAAAACTCTGGATGTCATTACAAAGGAATGGAATGGCATCTCTTGAACTAAACTATTCAATGAAGGGATTGATATGTCCAAAAAACCCTCTCGATGTGCCCTGAATAAATTGTTACATGTGAGGTAGGCAGGGAGGTCAGTTCAAGAGGTAGCAAGAATTGTTACTGAATGAATGACTGGTGGAGTGTTATCTGCCACACGCTTCAAGCGCTTCCGCTATGAATAATCAATGGAGGAGGGGAATCAATATCCTCTATGTCAATAGGTTCTGAATCCTTTGAAGGTGGAGGGGGAGGAACTGAATCAGATGGAGGAGGTGATAGCACACTCTTCTTAAGGCTAGAATATGTCAAGAAAGCATATAAATAGGAACCATAAGTGACATTTGTGACATTCCCTCTAGTCACTTTGACATCCAAAACCTCTTTGGTATGCTTTTGTAACATCTTGAGAATCTCATCATTAGAGAATAAGTGTCTGGCTGTAACAAAGGGTTCTCCTTTGTAGGGAAGAGACAAAGCCTTCCCTAACCCTCGGGGTGTCAATACCATGAAAGTACCACGAACAAGCTCGATTTCTTACTGTATGATGCAAGAAATTCATCACACAGAGATGGATCGTCTGGAATCAGTGGGAGTGAAGCAGCCATAAAAGTTGCAAGTTCTGCTTTCGCTATAGGCTCAAAAGACAGTAGGGAAGAATAATCACTACTGATCAACGGGACATATTGGATAGGAGGATGAGCTTGAGCTCTTGTCATTCCACAAGCTTTCAAAATGCAACAAAACACTGAAGTGCTTTCTCAACAACTCCTTGTTGGATGTATCCAGAAATTAACATGTTCCACGAGATTACGCTACAAAGTCGATGCTTGTCAAACACTTTTTGTGCTTCTGCAAATAAACCACACATGGCATACATACCAACCAATGCACTGCCAACAACAGTATCCTTTTCTAGCCCCTCTTTACTATATTATCCACGTAGAATAAAAATGCAAACATAACGACTAAGTATGTACAAAGTATCAAATCCCACACACACAACTTTCGGGTGGATTTCACACCTCGGATGGGCAGCAGTACGACAGCGTCGGAACGAAGTGCGGAAAGAAGGAAAAATGTGCAGAACAATGTGTCCAACAACCCTATCATGGCAAAACACAGTTTCGATCAAGATAGGACGCATTCACATGAGAAAACCCCCAAAAACGAACCCGAAAATGACCTCGGAAATTAATAGGGGAAGAACTAATTGCCAGAACGAAGTGGGCTAAACAAGAAAAATATCTGAGAGAAAGGGATTCACAGGGCTGGCACATCGAAACTCATTTTGGGGGAAGTTGGGAGGGGTTCTCATGGGAAAAAACACAAAAAACACACCCCGAAACACTCGAAAAAATTAATAACTAAAAATCCAGCAGTCGAAAGAGGGGGGAGGAAAAAGTAAAAAGTGGGGGAAAGGCTGGCAAGACACGGTTGTCAAGTTGAACTGGAATTCCAATGAAAATAGGGCATGTTCACATGAAAAAATATGAAAAATTGACACAAAAAGGGCCCGAAAACCCGCAAAAATAAATAAATGATAAACTATGCATCGGAATGACAGGGAGTAAAAAGAAAAAATGTTAGGGGGAATGGGTAGGGCAGAGTTGACACCTCAAATCAGTGTTCCGAAGCAAGAAAGACACGTTCACATGGAAAACTAGCCAATTTACGAGAATTGCTTCAAAAATTAATAACTTTAGAACCGTCTGTTGAAACAGGGGTTGGTAAAAAGGAAAAATGGAAAGTTCAAAGGGACGAACACGGCTGTAGGGTTGGAGGTGATTCTTAGTAAACGTAGGGCGCATTCACATGGAATAATCGCAAAACAAAGAATAAAGGCAACCGATCAAGGAACAGCTCCGAGGATAGAGTGGAATAGAACAGAGGAGTGGAAAAGGGACCCCATCTCAAGGTAAAATGAAGTCATGGCATAGATGCATGATCATAGCAGGGTATGTGCATGGGGATATGCAACATAGACGCACAGGGACGCGTCCCCACACTTAAACCTTAGCAGGAAGGGTAAACCAAATATCAATGACCTAGTACCACACATCAAACCAACCATGAACATCCCCACACTTAAGACATGACCTTCATTGAGAAACATAAGGTGTAGGGCTAGAAGAACTTGGCCTATATTGCCGAGGAGAAATGTCGATGATCGAGGTTGCGTCTTGTATCGTTGTCGGCTGCAGAAGGTAACCAGGTATCTTCACAGCACATGTTCTTCGTGGCAAGGACCACACGACAACACCCAGGGAGGTAGCTGGTTGAAGGAATGGCAGGAAATGTGTCGATGAGACGAGGGATATTGCACTCAACTCACGATCACTCAAATGGATTGAAAGAGCAATCACTCGCCCCATTACGAACATCACTCAAGGAAATAATGATGGAAACCGAGAGCTCACACCCGCTTTAGGAATCGACAAAGGAATGGTGCAGAGAGAGTATGCCAGGGTGCACAATTAATGGTGCATCAGTGTGTCCAACCCGTCTACCATAGGTGCAAGCAGGAAGGCCAGGAAGCCTTAAGTGCAGTGTACAGAACTGAGTGACGTGTCCCGTACTAATGGTGGCAGAGACCCATCCCGTGGGTGCATGGGGAAACAGAAATGTATCTGACTCTAAGGGTTGTAATGTCCCGCAATTCTCACCTCTCAATAATTTATTGAAGAAACACCAGTCACACTCATCCCACCCTCTTTCTCACACTCGGTTGAAAGATACAGAGGGCAGCCCATTTCTGAAACCCATTGATGTAATCCTCACCGTCACTTGTGCAGAGCTTGTATGCCATGTGCGCAATTGATAGTGCAACTGTGCAGCCCGCCATGTGCCGGCATACAGTGCAAGAAAGAAGGCCAGGGAGCCTTATGGTGCACTGCACAGGAAGAAATCATGCATTGTACATTGAGAGGCCCATCTCATGTGCGTGCAACACTTCATTCACACATCTCACCTCTTATTTGAAAGACTAGTCACTCACCTCACCCTCTATCTCACTCTCTGTTGAAAGATACAAAGGGCAGCCCATACTCACATCCCCATCCTGTTAGGATGAAAGCTCACATCACTCAAGGGGTTGGTGATGAAGATTATGTCAGTGGTTGTCATCATGATCTTGAAGATGAGGCGTACCCAGGGAGGCAACCAACAAGTCTCGTACTTCAATGATTTGTAAGAAATGTTGTCTATTAAGAAGGACAAACGGACTGATCTTGTAGAAATAGCGCACCAAGGGAGGTGGCTTCAAATTACTTGCTGGAAAGGTTCTGCTGATAGGCCAGCTATCCTGCACTTTGGGGTGTTACCACCTTTTCCACAGTCAACTTCCCGCCCAAGGGTGTTTCCACCTTTTCTTGGAATGGGACCTGTTATGACAAGGAATTTTGTCCTTTTCTCCCATAACAGTTTTGTTTGTTTTCTTTTTCTTTTTCTTTTCATTAAGAAAGAGAATGGTAGAAATACCATGTGTCAAGACCAACCTTGCCACAGTTGTTGGATCAAACAAGAAGAGAACAAGGTCGGGTTGAGAGGTATCTGTGAGGGGCTAGCAAAACGAGACCGTCTCATAAGGAGAATCATAAGGGCTATTAGAAGCACGAAGAGAAGGATGGTGCGATGCCCAAAAGGGAGAGGGTAGGTCGATTGTGATTGTCAAGATCCCCATGGAGGGAAGTACTTCTTCAGATGATAGCCATTGATCAGGAAAGGATCATCAGAGGCATCAATCGTCTGCACCTGAACAGAGCCGACCTTGTTGAAGTGGGCCCATCCACCATTGTTGAAGCTTGTTAGAAAACTTGCCAAATCTCGAATCATAGGCCATGACAAGATCACCTTTCTTTGAACTCCTTGTGCTTGATGAAACTGTCATGATAGGCCTTGCATCGCGCTTGAGTGGTTTTCATATGCTGTAGGGCCATCCGCCGTATCTCATCCAAGCATTCCAAGTGTAAGAGACGGCGTTGCACTGACTCATCATTTCCCAAGCATTCTTTAAGTGCCACTCGCAAAGAGGAAAATTCCAGCTCAACAGGGAAGATGGCTTCTATACTATACACTAGATGGAAAGGGGTCTATCCTATAGTTGCCTTATGGGAGGCTCTATATGCCCAGAGGGCCTCTGTAAGTCGATCGTCCCAGTTGCAATGATGTGTGGCAATCATTCTTGTCAGGATCGAGCAGAGGATGTGATTGGTGACTTCAACTTGGCCATTGGCTCTGGGGTAATAGGGAATGGACTTACGATGGCAGATCTTATACAGCTCCGTCAGCTCCTCCATGATTTTGTTAAGAAAATGAGTACCTCTGTCACTTACCAGCTCGAAGGGACTGCCGAACCGGGTGATAATATTCTCGCACATGAACAGGGTTACGCTGTTACCATCGTCCCACTTCAGGGCTTTAGCTTCACACCACTTTGTAACATAATCTGTACATACTAAAATGTATTTGTTTTGCTTCCATCTGGTGGGTGGATCAATGGGACCCACAAAATCAATCCCCCACTTCTCGAATGGCTTTAGGGGAAGAATAGGTTGTAGTGGCATGGCACTTATTTTGGTGGGTTTTTCCATTCACTGACAAGCATCACATCTCTTGTAGTAGTCATGTGCATCCTTATGGAGGGTCAGCCACCACCAATATCCTGCTAACAGAGCCTTCCTGGCTATTGCTTCTCCTGCAAAGTGTCCAACACATGGTTCGTCATGGCATGTTTTCAATACTATGCCGATTTCATCCCCTCCTACAACACATCTTCGCAATACTTCATCTTTGCCTCTCTTGTACAGTGCAGCGCCTAGCAAAATGTAGGGGGTTGATTCTAACAAAAGATTCTTCTTCTCACAGCTTGAGATGCCAGGAGGATACTATTGAGTTCCCAGGAGGTTGGCTATGTTTGCATACCAAGGAGTAACTATTTCAACTAGAAACAAAGAAGCATCAGGAAGGTCAGGATCATCATGTTCCTCTTCTTCTGTTTGAGGGATCCATGATAGATGATCAGCTAGGACATGGGAACGGCCAGGCTTAGTGACCACTTGAAAATCAAACTCTTGGAATAGGAGCAACCATCTCATCAGTCGTCCTTTAACATCTACTTTGTTCATTAGGAAAGACAGGGCTTCATGATCCACGTAGAACTTGAAGAAATGTGTTGACAGTAGATAGTGTCTAAACTTCTCCAGTGCAAATACCATTGCTAAGTACTCAAGCTCTTTCACTGTATAGTTTCGTTCCCTATCACTGACCTTCTGGCTTGCATAATATATTGGTTGATCTAATTTAGAGGGGCCCTTTTGACATATGACAGCACCTAGCTCTTCAACTGATGCATCTGTGTGCACATGAAACTCCTTCGTCCAGTCAAGAGATTGTAAGATAGGTGCTTTGATAAGGCACTATTTTCGGGTATTAAAGGCTTCTTCACAGTCATCAGTCCAAATAAAATCAACATCTTTCCTTAGGAGCTTGTGCAGAGGAGCTGCCTTGGTTGCAAAATGTGCAATAAATCTTCTATAGTAGCCCACATGGCCAAGAAATCCTCTCAATTGCTTGAGGTTTGTTGGTGCTGTCAAGGTGGCAATCTTCTCAATCTTCGTTGGGTCTGTTGCAATCCCTTGTGCAGAGACAATATGACCCAGAAGAACTCTGATGAGACGCCAAAGACACATTTGTCAGGGTTGAGAGAAATCCCATACTCGTGGCATCTATCAAAATATTGCTCTAGGTGTCCCCAATGCTCACGGATTAAGCTATAAACACAAAAGTCATCAAGATACACCTCAATGAAATCATGCAAATGATTCTGGAAAGCAACCATCATTACTCGTTGGAAGGTGGCAGGAGCATTACAGAGCCCAAATGGCATCACTCTATAGGCATAGGTCCCCCATTCTATGGTGAAGGTTGTTTTGGATCGGTCCTCTTCTGCGATTTGGACTTGGTTATATCCACTGAATCCATCCAAGAGGGAATAAAGCTCATGGCCTACCACTATATCCAAGAGTTGGTTTGTAAAAGGGATAGGGAAATGATCCTTCTTCGTCTTCGAATTGAGCTTTCGAAAGTCCACACATATTCGAAGTTTCCCGTTCTTCTTGGGTACTACTACAATGGGCAAAACCCATTCACTGTTAGCCACGGGATAAATGAACTTGGCTTCAAGAAGTTTCAATAATTCAACCTTCACCAGAGCAGAATAATTAGGATTCATATGCCTTTGTCTTTGCCTTACAGGTTTGGCATCGGACTCTAGGTCAATGTGATGTTGGCATACTATGGGATCAATCCCCTTTAGATCTTTGCATGACCAAGCAAACACATCTAAGTTCTCTTTGAGTAGTCTCGCAGGATCACCAGTTCTTCTTCTAGAAGATTGAGACCCACTCTCAGGTGACCTTCAGTACCGCAAATATCCAAGAACGTTACTTGCCTTTCACCGTCCACTTCGCGGATAAATGTCGAAGAGGGTATGAGGTCCCATAAGGACCACCAAATATGTCAGCCAATAATCTCTTCCTACAAGGGTTGTTTTTACATATGGGAGGATGCCCAACGGTTTGATTCTTCTTTGGTTTGCCAATCTGATAAGCAACTATGTAGGTTCAATTTCTTGCAACCCTAAGTTCTTCATTGTTACATCCATCATTATGTTTACTGATGAGCCTCCATCAATCAATGCATTTGAAATAAAGCATCCTTCTATCCATACACTAATCTCTGGGGTTCCAAGATCTAGAAAGGCATTAGCCACATCTACTTCCTTTATAGGCTCCGGGCCCTTATTGGTCTTGGTCGCTGTTGATGAAGGAGTGATCCTTCGTCCACGTCTTCTTGTCAAGATGCTTTTGAATTTCTTTTGGCAGATGGGAGACAACATTAGTAACTGTCGAAATGTTAGGTTTGGTTTAAAGGTGTCTAGGTCTTTGACCAAGTCATAATCTTTTATAGGATCCATAGGCTTCTCCAGCCTGCTGGGGAGTGGGGCTACACCCATTTTCATCTTTCCTTTTTCTTCTAGCAATTGTAGCATCAGCACTTCCTGTGTTTCTGGAAGTGCTTCTGTATCATCTATCTCCTAGACCTCTGGTCCTGTTTCTGGGACTGTCTCTGTAACTCTCTATGGCACTACAGTGCTTTGTACTGCAGTGTTCTATTCTATACTGCTCTGTCCCTCTGTTGTGACAGGTTAAACTTCAGTCTTGGCATGAGAATTATTTTCGTTCTGAACAACTAGTTCCTTCTTCTTGGAGCATGTGACAATGGCAACTTCCAACTCTACGAAATTGGAGGTAGGCTCTTGTGCCTTTTGTTGGCTATTAGTAGCATTGGCCTTGACAGGGGCTGAACTTGGACAGTCCTTTGCAATGTGGCCTTCACCTTTGCATCGACTGCATAAGGGCTTGTAATCCACAGATCGTCTAGGGTTTGGACAATTCGAGGAGATATGACCCTTTTTTCCACACCTATAACATTCCACTTTTGATCTCTGACCACCACCTGTCGTCCTCTGTAACTTTGAGAGGGAAACCTCCTTGGCCTGAAATTAGGACCAAACTCCCTAGGTTTTGTTCTAGTATCTTGTGTTGTCATTTTGGATTCTAGCAAGTTGAATCTTGCATTTTCATCCTTCTGTCTTCGTTCGTGTATCTCTTTCAGAGAGCAAATATCCTCTGTATGGTTCTTCCACAAACAACAGGAACAAAAAGCTCCAGGATTGGTTGGTTTTCGGGTACATTCAGTGGCTAAATGTCCCACTTGATGACACTTTCCGCACCATGTAATAGAGTGTATCACATCTCTTCCAGCTCCCGTAGGGGTGGATATATTGATGATATTCACCTTCAGCGTCTGTAGCTGCTCTATAATCACATCCATAAGCTCTTTCTTGATACTTGCAACTAAGTTGGATAAGTAGTCCTTCATATTTTCACCTCTTGAAGTACTTGTAGTAGGGTTTTGGGAAGCTTCTATAATTACTCCATACACTTGTTGGGTTGATCCAGAAGGTCCTCTATTCTGATTGTGGTTCAGAGCTCCTGTTGAGACTTGGGGTTGTTGATTTGGTAGGGTTCCATTTTTGTTGAGTTGCCATTGGAGGAACTGTTTGAGGCCACTGTTGTTGTGGTTGAACCATCATTTGAGGCACTGTCATCTATGGTGACGCATTATACTGCGGCACTGTTTGCATCTGGGAATAGGGGTAGGAAACTGTCCCTAGGACTACATTTAATGGATATACCCTTCTTAGCATGGGAGGAGGTAAAACTCCTCTTCCTGGAGTCATTGACAGCCTTGCTTCAACTTCATCATATAATCTTGCACCTTCCACTGCAGCTTGCAGATTGACTAGTCTTCTCAATTCCACAAACTTGCAAACTTTTGGTTGTAGGCCTCCGAGAAACACTCCTTTCTGGATGCCTTTGTCCAAATGATGGTTAGTCCATCTCTTCAGGATGGATTCCATGCACAAGACATAAGCTTCTACTCTTTCTCCAAAGGATTGACTTAGATTCATGAACTCCTCTGGCATCCGCTCTTCAAAACCTTCACACCTGAATTTAGTGAGGAAGGCCAACTTTAGGTCGTCCCATGTGCCAAAAGTTCCTACTGCTTGTCTCTCATACTACTCAAATGTCGTGCCTTTGAAAGTGGTAGGGAATATTGCTAACCAATGCTCAGGGGTTCAGGCATTGTTAGCCACACATGCTATATAAATTCTGCTACATGAAGATCAGGGTCTTCATTGTACTCTCCCTTAAAAACTGGCAATGGGACTACATTTGCTGGCCTGTCATCAATATTTCCAGGATGAATCTGACTAGAAAGGGGACCTTGAGTTGCCATGGGGACTTCTGTAAAGAGTGCTTTTAGGGCTCAAAGGAGGCTTCTGTTGTGAGCTCGTTCTCAACTTTGATTCTTGCCTTCTCTATTCTCACATACCTCTGGACTCGTTCTAATGCTTGCCTCTTGATTGCGTCATTCATCAGGGGGTTGGCTCCAACCAATTGTTCTCTACTCAACATAACAGAATCAGAGAGGTCTTCAGTCTCTAGGGGATTCTCTAGCCAACATCTCTTCTACTTCCTTCTTTTCCACATCTCTGAATTCGGCTTTCAAACCACTATAGAGGGGGAGATATTCCATTCTGAAAGTATCAAAAATCATTCTTCTTAGGATCGTTGTTGTTCCATTATAATAATGCCAGCTTTTGAGGGTTTCAACAGTGTATGTTGTGAAAAACACTCTGTCTACCAACTACTAGTGGGTTGCTAATTGGACAAACAGAAGATTGTCAGACTGCCTACGATCAGATCAATTGTATGATCTTCCGGGCACTTAGGAGGTAACTCTCCTAGGAGTGAATCACCAAAATAATCTTCATATTGTTTAACAAAATCATGTCTAGCTTGATCAATTAAAGAGAGGGGTTCTTTTAAAATCGAAGACTTAGAAGCATTAGTTGGTATTGTGTATTCATTATAGGCATCAAGTGCCCTTGAATCATTAGCTATTTACCTTCTTGAAAGGATCGCCTTTACTTTGAGAAAAGCAAATAGACCTGCTCTAATACCACTATTATAAGATTCGAGATACACACTCGACCTTCTTATATACTTAAAAGATATATGGTGAATATTATGCTGGCATAGAGAGAGAACTGATGAGAGAAAAGAAAAATGTAGAGAGAGAGAGAGAGATTGACAATACACTAGGGAATCGAAGATGGGCCAATCCCCCCCATTCTAGAGTTATATTATTGACAAGAAGCAAGCTCCTCCATTACACATAAATCAGTTCTTAACTTCTAGATCTTGGGAACAAGATCATGGTTCCTTGCACGGTATACAACCAGTTAACACTTGCATAACTTGGAAGTTGGCACCTTTTGATCCTTCTTGAGGGTCTCCTTATCTCCTACACAATATGTGTAGGGATCTCCTCTTGGATCTTGAATCCAGCAAAGCTTGCACTGCACTTGCACCTTCTTTCCTACACAATATGTGTAGGGATCTCCTCTTGGAACTTGATTTCAGCAGAGCTTCCGCAACACTTGCACATTCTCTCCTACACAATATGTGTAGGGGTCTCCTCTTGGAACTTGATTTTAGCAGAGCTTCTACAGTACTTTGTGAGATTCAAACCGCCTTCTCTCCTTCTCTTGCATGCATGCAAAGTGATGCTTTCTTCACCTCCTCCACACCCAAGGAGAGAGACTTGAGTGCCAAGATTGGAAAGGTTGATCTTCATGCAAGATGTGGCTGTTCCACAACCTACTCTGCAACACAAATTTTGAAATATCTCTCTGTGCGTTGCTCGGATGGAAAAATGTCCAACATGAAAGTTGTAGATGTCGCCATTTCTGATAAGGTTGGTGGGCCTTTTTTAGAGATAGACTTTCTATCGCGAGATATTTTAAAAATGGATTCGCCATGTCTTTTTTAAGAAAAGTAGCTTTTTAAACTCTATTCATAATTTATGGTCCATGTAACCACCTTGAGCCATAGATAAGGAGAGCTCATTAGATTTCCTTGGGACTCAACCTTAAGATTGACTTCCACACAAAACTTGTGTCATTTTAGATCTTAGAAAAGGAAAATCACTTGTCTCCTCACTTCTAGAGAATCATATCTCTCGTCTTTCTTAGTGAGAGAATTACCTCTGTCGTCTTTCTTAATGAAAGAAAAGGCCTTAAACCTTGACTTGTAAGGGAGGGGATGACCCCAAATGAATGCAATGCTCATTACACAAGTAAACGTTCCCAAGCATCCTCAAATGCATACATAAATACATATACACAATGCTAATGCACTTCCTCTTCTTAAAAATCAATCCATCTTCATTTACGTGTAACTCCTTGGTTCTTGTGTACACTCTTACACTTGATAGACACTTCCTTCCCCCTTCATAGCTTGTATTGTGTGTACCAGATATCCCTGTCACAGTGCTATGATCACCCCATTAAGTGATGCACTAGGAATACTAGTCTCTAAATGGTCTCATGGCCATGCTAGATCGTCATCAACACTTAAAGGAAAAGTGAGTCATTAGTTTATTGATATAAATTTACTAAATAGAGAATGTGTAATAAGCAAATAAATTTAGTGGCAATCTCTTTTGTAAAGTCATCATACCTTGGAGACATAGTCTTGCATGTCTTTTCTTCCTATTTCTCTATGTTTATTAATAAGATAACGAGGTTCTCCCCATGTCACCTTAACAATGCCTTTATTAAAAAGGAGGAATTATTTATGGCATTGAGGCTTGTGAACCATGTTCTTCCTTTCTCTACTATGAAAAGCTAGAAGGCTTGAGTTTTCTTTGAGTTTTTGGTGAGGTTTCTAGCCTCACACACCTGCTTGAATTGTTCAATAAAGCTATAATGATCATCCCATACTCTACACTTGTCAAGTTTTTTTACCATAAAAGGAAATTTAGCTTGGTCATTATTTGTAGGTGTCTTTCTTATTCCCATTATATCAAAATTTTGGGCTATGTGTGATCCAACTTGGGGCATATCAATGTAGTCAAAAAGTTTTAATTAGACTAGGTCAATGATAAAGTCATGAGATGACTATACCATCCATACAATCACAAGTATCGATTCGATGCCATTTAACTTAGCTTGCATAAATCTAGCTAGTGTTATGAGTCTAATGTGAGGCCAAAGAGCTTATTGAAAGTAGTATGCTTTGATCTTGCGGTCCATTATCTTTTTCTTTATTAAAAGTACTTGTGCTTTGACCTTTAGGCCTATGATCTTTTTATCTATTGGTTTTAATGATAGTTTTGTGATATCAAAATGTACAAATATTTGAAAGTTATATAGGGACTCCCAAATTTCCACTAGAATATATTCTACTTATTTTGATCTAGCTATGGTATTATCACTAAGTACTCTGATCTCTTGGTTGAGGTGTCTGTTGAATTTGCTAATCAAGTTAGAAATTGGAATGTTCTCAATGTTTGCTCCTCTATTGGTCATTTAAAGCTAGGAATCCATTCTTCTTTTGGGGTTTTATCTCTCAATTGCTACACAAGCACATGTACTTGCACTTTCTAGGCTCTTATCTATCCTCCATATAGCTTGTTTGTGATATTCATACTTTGAGTTCTTTGTTTTTGGTTTAGGCCATTTCTTGTCTCCTTATTTAGAATTGAATATGATTTTTTCATTCAATTGAGATTTTGGTTCTTTCCAAGTGTTGCTTAGTTCTCTATTAGTTGTGATTTAATAATCAATGTCTAAGCAATTCTTAGTTCACCAAGTGTATCTTGGTCTACCAAAAAATTTTCTTCTTTCAAATGAATGAGTTATTTAGGTGCTCAAGAAGTTTCTTACACTAATATCAGACAAATCTTTAGGCTTCAAACACAAAGTATTTTAGCATGTCCCTTTGTGTCTTGAATCTCCATCAATTCTGATTTAGCAATCAATGGTTAAGCAATTATTTCATACTTTCCCGAGTGTATTCTTGTGTACAAACAAGCTTTCTTCTTTCCAATCAATGAGGTGTTTAAGTTCTCACAAGGAATTCCTTAAAATTTTGCAAAGCAATACTTTATGCTTCAAATATGAAGTCCTTTAGCATATTCCATAGTTTAAATTCTTAAGGTCTTGATGGGTAAGCCCTAGGGTCTCCGATTGTGTGATGTATGTGGAACTAACTTCAAGTTTGTTTAGGCATGAATTGAAATCAAGCTTTACATGAGTTGGCATCCACTATAGACATTAGTAATGTGGGAGACATTTACTCACATCGATGCATTAGGTGTTTGATATGGAGGATATGCCAATGATTCTATAATTGGGCTATCCCCACGTAGTCCACTATTGGTTATGGTATATTCATTATGATACTTTATCTGTCCTTAGTAGGTTTGCAGTTTGTATTTGTGGGAGCTTTCGCTCAACCGCCAAGAATACAATATTTGTGAGTTTGGGAATCTCCCAATTCCCATTTTTTGAATACTAAAAAGGTGGCACTGGATAACATGCCCATAAGTTTCTCAAAACCATATGATGTGACATATCATTGAAAAACGCTTGAAAAATGGAATCTATTGAGCTATAGAACACTCAAATTGGAGTGTTAGTGTTTAAGTTATGACAAATCTAAAGATTTAACCACGTGTCCCAAACTTATGGGAAATTCCCATATTCCCTAATATGGTGTTCAAGACCCATGGACTGCTTATTGCTTCAAGCATTCCAAGTGAGCTCTTATGGCTATCTCTCACCTAGACGACGCGTTGTCGATCCTCTCGGGGTGTGGTGAGCTTACCTTGATGCCAAAAGGACTTGCCTCCACCCTCACACAAGTTGGTAGCTCCACGATCCTAGATTCTAGCTCAAGCATCCTCAAGCCTCCTCCATCTCCAAGCTCCATTCTCCATAGCCATGTGTAAGGTAAGAGAAGGGAAGAGGAGAGAGAGGAAAAGAGAAGAGGAGATGGTGAAGAGCTTCACCCTCTTGATCCCTCACTCCAACACACTCCCTCACACTCTCACACTCCCTTCCTCAAGAACACACACATAAGCAAGGCGAAGAGAAGAAGAGAGGACTCTTGTTAGCCACACCAAAGAATGAGCTTTCATTCACTTTTTGAACTTTATATATACAAACCCTAAAACCCCCATCATGGGCGCCCATCCCTTGTTACATGATCGGCCATTGTGGCAAGGTCCCTTTTTCTAATTCCCTCTTCTTGCTTCATTCCCTAAGCCTATACCCATCTATTCTTTTACAAGTGGAACAAAGGGAGCCTGGCGCTCTTTTACAAGAGTTTTTAGAATTTTTGAGGTGCCTTTAAAATTGCTCTTTTTGCCTCAATTTAGTTTTTGAGGCCGCCTCTATGCCTTTGCTTTATTTCTGTTCTTTTTGCACTTTTTCCTTTATTTTTCCACCATTCTGATTTGAGGGTAACATTAACCCCCCTCCGAGACAAGTGCCAATCCCATGGCAAGTTAAGCTGTTTGTTGGAAAAGGGTAGGTGGTTGGCAAGTTGTTGATTAGGAGATGGTAGAGCCATAGGTGAGTTGGGCTATCGTGGGAGCATGATGGGGCCTCCGAAGTTGATGGTTTGGCACATCTTGTAGTGTCTATGAGGAGAAAGTGTTGTGCTCTTACCTAAGGGGAGTGTCTTCTTTATTGTGGAGTGCCTTGTGCATGTGCTGGTGGAATGGGGAGATGGGTCTAACCACAAGTAGGCCTGGGTGATGTCCCACACTTGAGGACCGCATTCGTGCTATAGGGAGGTGCGGTGAGTGTAGCATAGGGTGACATGTCTAAGCATAGGCAATTGTTACCTCCCTAGGTGTGTCCTGCCCTTGATGTGTCCTAAGCATGAAGTGGGGAAAAAAAGGGCTAGGGGGTTAGGAGTGGGGCTGGCCGACCGCGGTCATCGAACGCGCCTAACTTAGGAACCCCAAGGTGGAGGGATTGTGAGCAATGTGCCGTGATCGGCGTGCGGATGCTTTTTCTTTTTTGGATTGGGTTTAGTAGTAGGAAATCATTAGTCCTCATCCTCAAGGGGGGGTGGTGAAGGACATTTAATGGAGGGGCTCAAAAATATCCGACTCTGCAGGAAATTCTTAAGGTTCAAGTGAACCTGGAGGGGAGTGGTGGAGAGGAAAGGATGGCTATAGTGAGTGAACCGGCTATCGCTCATGTCTTCAAGAACAGCGATGCAGAAAGAAGAGAGGAGGTTGAATCGCATCATGAGGTGGGTCATCCCACAGCTGTTGATTGCATTAGGATAAAAAAAGAGCGAGGGAAGGCCCATTCAACCGGGGTGGGGTCTTTCCTAAGTAGGATTTTTAGGAGCCTAAGATAGTTACAAGTGGTGATGAAGGCAGGATCTGGGTAAGAGGAGAAATCGGTGATGAAGCGTGTCATGGTGGCATCTAAGCTGTCAGAGGTGAAGGTGAGGACCTGGGCTAAAGCGATGGTATAGGGGTTGTATATTACAAGAAAGTCATAATGACTGTGGGCATTTACATCAAAGTCTACTCCTATTCATTGAGGGTATGCCATGTAGGCACGGTCGAGAGTGTTACAGAAGGCCATCCATGCGAATACATTGTCGTCGTAGATGCGCCTTCGCCACAGTGGTTGGCACTCGTATTCGAGCACGGACCGAGGCACTCCATAAACTTAATTCTGCCAGTATTCTGCATCCTTGGTGCCCTAGAGGGTGGGATTCTTCTCTCTTTCCTGCAGCCATTGTTGGCTTAGGCAGCTTTCGACGTTGACCACCTCATCCACTATTTTAGTGGGAAGAACTCTATGCAAGGCATTGGGGATGAGGAAGCTAAAGGTGAAGGGTTGCTTCTCATGTTCCTATCTCTCCCAGAGTATGAGCTCTGCATGAAAACTAGGGGGAGTGCCATTTGGGCATGGAGGGAGGGGTACAAAGGGCTGGGCCATAGGGTTAGCTCTTAATCTTTATCAAGCTTCTTCCACCAATTTCCTCCTCTTCTCCCTCAAGGTGGTTTTCCTCTCCACAGATGCGTCTATTGTCTGTCCTTGCCCTTCACGATGAGATGAAGGGGGTTGTGGAACCACTTCTTCTTCGAATCCGTCTAGATTGATGTGCAATTCTGTTTCACTCCCTGGGTGCTCTTGTTGTTGCATCCCTTCTACGAACCCTAAGGCATCAATTTCTTGGGGGTTTAGGTTGGCTGATAGCAGATACCTACAGTGTTCCCCCGGGCTTAGCCCCACTGCAGTGGGTTGGGAGGGCATGTGTAGCCGTGCTCATAGGGCTCGGCACGCTATGCTTAGTTTCTTTTTTACTACCTCCATGGATTCCCCTTCCTCCTCATGCATGGCATCCATCAAGCTGTTTAGGAAGATTTATTGCTGAGTGTGGAAGGCCACTTGGGCTGCCTCTGCTCTGTCTTCTGCTAGGCTTTTCTCTTTCTCCACTAGAGCTAGGCATGCGCTAAGGTCTTCACTATTTGATCATTCTAGCATGCCCACACTTCAGATCTTTTCTTTCTCTTCCATGCCTTCACCCTGTCTTTGCACCAAGATTGTGAGCCTCCACTGCTAATCTTCCAACTCTCTGCCCATTCGCTCCTGTTATTCTCTTTCAAGGCTCAGTCATTGTTTTCATTTCTCGATGGTGGTGCTCCTCTTCTTGTTTCCTCCCCTCATCCCGTGCGGTAAACTCCTTCATGCCCTGCTCGATCCGCCCTATCTTCGCTGCTAGATCTTCGTATTGCATGATCAGCACGTCATATTCTTTTTGCATCTTCTCAAGCTCTTAATTTTCATCTATGAGCTGTCGCCGCCAGCTCTTCTCCTTTTCTTCTTTGGTCTTCAGTTCCCTCTTCAGGTCGAGAATTTCCTTTTGTTGCGCGGCCATTTGCTTTGTTTTTTCTAGTTGGGAGGCCGCTATCGCTCCCCTTTCTGCCTCCAGCTTGCCCACCGCGATCCTCCTTTCCTCCCTTTCCCTTTCTAACTGAGAGCAGTTCATTGATGTATTCGTCATGATTTGCATGCGGCATCATGGTGGTGGAGATTGGGGTGGTCGAGCCGTCCATTTTTTGGCGTTTTGGCTCTTGCCTGGATTTGGCATACGTAGTTCGCCTTTTGTGCCCGATGGCTGTGGCCTCCCCGCTCCTTCCTTGTACTAGTTCCTTATTGATAAAGTATTGCATCCACACCACAAAGCTATCCATGTCGGTGCTGGTTGGGATGCTGGGGATGGCAGTGGTGGCTTCGCTGTCGTGTATCAAGGGGGCCGGAATGGGATGGAGGGGGGGCCTTGCCCTTGCCCTCAATGACCGTGGATGGCATGGCTTCAAGTACTTGTGCGCTTGAGCCGGGTCTATCCTCCCTAGGTGGACTTAAGGTCCCTAGGCCGTTGAGTCGGCTCTATTGTTCTATAGATCGGCAAATTGCTTTGGCCATATCTTCTTCCTATTGTCTTCTCAACTCTGCCTGATCCTCTTCCATAGCTCTTCTTTCTCTCTCTTCTTCTATTTTCCTTGCTTCCTCGGCCAACCTTTCAACTTCTTCCTTCTCCTTCTTTTTCCACTCTGTCACGTCTCTTAGGGATTCCTTTTTTGCTCTTTCCAGATCTTCTTCGTCCTTTTTCCTGCCCACCTTTTGTTTCTTCTTTTGAGTTGCCTTCCCACTGAACTCCTTTAATTTTCTTCGTTCAGATTGAGCCTCCCGCTCCTCCTTCTCTGTTATCTTGGTTTCTGTCCGGTCGCTCGATTGCTCCTCTTTTTGATGGGTCAGCGACCTGTCTGGGGTCTCATCTGCTCCTTTGCTTCCCTGTTGGGCCTCTTTCACAGCCTCCTGGATGATGGCCATCAGTATGCTTCCATACCCAATGAAGGAGGCTTTTGAGGAAGGTTTCTTCCTCTCCATATTCTTAGATGAGGGGGATTCTCCACCTGCCTGCTTGTTGCCCAAGGCTAGTGCTTTGGCTGCTTGGTCTATTGTTTTGAGCACATAGCCATTCCAATCCACCTCGTCCAAGGTGCTGGCTACCACATTCTCCAGCATAGGTACACTGATCCGGTGCATAAGGGAATTGTAGCATTGGTTGGAGAAAAGGGCATGCACCAACTTTGCCTATAGGAGAATCTCAGCATCGGGATGTCTTATAAGCTGATGTCGTCATTTGTCAAGACTTCTTCCCTCTTCATCTTCAGCAGGGCATATACATCCCTTTTACATTTTTTCTCCACCCTAGGTTCCATTCCCAGTGCTTTCTCCACCAAGGCTTGGGTTAGTGGTACCTGCACTTACCGAGCGATGTCCCCCCTTCCCACTATCACCATTTCGCACTCTCGATCGAGGTTGTATGTTCTCAATAACTCCACACACTTCTTGTGGTCAAGTTCCTGTGAAAACTTCTCTAGGTACTTGTGGAGGTTGTAAGAGAGAGGGATTTAATAATGTGAAATACTAGCTACATTGGCTGGTATATAAGGTGTTAGGGACTTGATTTTTTCCCATCAGATTATAATACAAGTCTCCTTTCATCTTCATCTCTCTCTCTCCCAGCTTTCACGGCTTCTTTCTCTCTCTTTCTATCTTTCTCTCTCCTTTCCTAGTCTCTCTCTCCTCATCACAGTATTTCTCTCTCTTCTTGCAGTCTTTTTCTCTCTTTTGCACACACACTCTCTCTCTTCTTCTCCCTCTTGCTTGTCCTCTTCATGACAAGTGGTATCAGAGCTCTAGTTCTAATCCATTTAGTTACCTTACATGCTCAATTACCATCCTTTTCAGTTTAAAAATCCAAGAAGCTTCAGGTACACAGGGATAGGCACTAAAATGGAGGAGCACTAAAGGACCTAGAGATTAAGGACCATGAGGACAGTAGTCAGGAGCATTAATAGAGTCCTTGGACCAAGTTTGGAGGCTGGAAGACCAGACTTAGTAGCTTGTGGGTCATTTTGAGCCAAATTTGAAGGTAAATTTCTAAAAAACAGTGGTAACAAGAGTAGAAGATGGTATAGTTGCTCTTACTTTCCAGGGAGAGTCTTTTTCTCTCTCTCTCTCTTTTCAAGCTCCTCTCAAGCTTCCATGGAGGAGATCAGCCCATTCTTCCTTACTATCACTACTGGCTTCCATCATGCTCTTCATTTTTGAAGCATCAAATCTCTCCTTTCCATGGCTTTTGTTCGAGATGGAGGAGAAAGATGGGGAGGAACTATCCAGGTGATGAGAGGGAGGATTTTAGATCCTTGAGAAAAAGGTGAAGGAGCAGCGGGGGGATTTCAGGGATTAAGCTTGCCAAGGGGAGCAAGGTCTTCAAGGAGAGAAATTCTGTTGTTAGAAAGGTCTAGATCACATAGGGAGACCAAGCCAGATGCAACAGAGGGAAAGTCTTCCATTTGAATAGCCCACTCCCCTATGATAAGTTCAAGCAATGCAACACCAAAGCTATACACATCACTTTTGATAGTGAGGTGCTGAAGCCGATAGTATTCAAGGTCCATGTAGCCCAGTGTGCTTGCAACCATCAAAAAAAGATGCGAGCTCTCACCAGGACCACGTGTTGAAAGCCCAAAATCAGAAACCCCGGCAATTCATCCACTATCCAAGAGATTGTTTGAGCTTTTGAAATCCCTGTGTATGATGGGAGGTACATCATAAGTGTGAAGGTACTCCACACCTCTAGCAGCTTCAAGAGCTATCTTTATCCACATTTTCCATGGTAGAGCCCCTTCCCTACTTACTCCTCTACCTCTTCCATGAAGATGGTCATGAAGGGTGCCATTAGGCATAAACTCATATAGAAGCATCCGTTCATCCTCTTCATCGCAATAACCGACCAGACTCGCCAAGTGCTTATGATGAAGCCTGGACAAAATGTAATATATCAAATATATGTATTTTAAAAAAATAAATTCGCCTTCTTGTGCGGCAGCGTATCGAGCTGGAGCAGGAGAGGGGGGATGGAGGAGCCAGCAAGCTCCTCGCTGAAGCTTGCTCGGCTCCATCTTCATGCATAGGGACACGTCAAGGAGGGGAGGATTCCCTCCCCCCCTATAAAATGGAGAGAGGGCCGAGAAGGGGAGAGATCTGAGGACGAAGCTATGGCCGGGCTGGTGTTGTCGCCAAGCTGTAGGAGGGAGGACCATCACGAGGAGGACGCCGCCTAATGCTGCCACCACCGGCCACCTGCCGCCTCTATCCTATCTCCCCACGAACACCATCATCACCGCCTGCAGTCTATTTCCCCCCAGTCGTCACCGTCAAGATTCTCCCCCCCCACGTGGATACTGATCGACCCCCATAGAAGCTTCAAGAAGCTTCTTGAAGCTTCTAAGGGGGGGGCTCCTCAAGCCCCCCTTCCTATACCTTAGAACCCTTTTTCACCCCGGTTTTTTTTTTTTACTCAAGCCCCCCTTCCTATACCCTTCCCTTACCCTTTCCCCCCCTCCCGGGCTTTACTCCTTAGAAATCCTTTCACCCCGTCCCGGTCGTAAGGCCTTAACCCCTTCATCAGGGCCGTTAAATCCCCACGACCCTTGGCCTCATAACCCACAAATCCCTTCCTCGTACTTAAAGTTATAAGTCCCTTCTTGTGAGCCCGTATTTCACCCCCATAATCCTTTTAACACACCCCCCTAAGCCCCTTTCTAAACCCCGTGTCCCCTTTTTCCTTACACGCCTTTTTCCCCCTAGTATAAACCCTTGTGTTATCTTTTAAATTTTTCCCTTGGGTTTGAAAAACCCCTAAGTCCTTTCACTCCCGTGCCCAAAGATCTCCCAAGGGCCTTCATATATGTTTGTGAAGCCACACTCACAGATAACCTTTTTCATCGTGATTATATCCTATAGACCCTTTTTGTCTTAGGCTTTATAAACCTTTCCCTCTCCAAAGAAGCTAAGAACCTAAAGGTCTTATTATCCCTTCTCGTGGTCAATCATTTAAATGTCTCCTTGCCTCGAAAGAGAGACGATGGAAATCCGAAAGAAAAAGTAAAAGCTGCCTTCACGTCCGAACTGTGATGCCGCCTAAGAAAGTCCAAGGAGTAGCTGCGGGAGGGTCATCTCCCGGTATCCATATGGATATCTCACCCCAAAATCAGGTTTTTCCTTCTTGGTTTTATATCGGTTTTAAGTCAATCATGCAAAGATGAATTGTTAGGGATAAGATATATTTTTTTTCCAAGTTATTTACAATGAAGGAGTTTAGTTTAATTGAACATGCAAAAATGATAATGTATAAAACATAGTTCCTTTGAATAGCATCATGCATTGAAATGTATTACGAGCAAGATTATCTACCTACTATAGTAGTATATTTCGGTTAAATCTTGAAGGTATAAAAACTGCATCTTGCACCATTAGCCCCTATTCCTTTTTGCAACGAAACATCGTAGAAGATGAAATTTATGAAAGGTTTCTTATGTTGCTTGAATTCTAGGAAGTTATCATTGCTAATTGCATATCTTAGCAAGGAAAAGATTGTTATTTGGCATGAGTTTTGTTTGCAAGGAAAAATGAAGATTAATTGAATTTACCTAACCTCAAAGCATTAAAGTTTAGGACTGAAAAATCAATTGTCACAAGGATAACAAATCATGCCGAGGTAATCTCAATATTACCTTCTAAAAGATAACCGAATTAATGTAAACTTAGAAATACCTATGCTGCGAAATATGCCTTGGGAACGATTTAAAGACCAAGAAACATTTACACCTTAAATACTTGACTATCTTCCCTGATTGTAGGGTCAATAAATTCGTAAATGTAAAAGAACTATGGTTGTCCCTGAGGTTCTTAAAAAGAGACCCTAGGTCCGACAAACGTCAGCTTAAAGAAACTAAAATGGATTATTTCATCGTATAGGACTTGCGCAGCAAGTACGAAGTCATATAGTCTTGTGACTCATTCACAAGAAGAAAGGTTAAATACCCTCAACAAGGATGGCGGATCCTTATGCAAGTTATCTTGCAAAAGGATGTATTCTTTGATATCCTTCTAAATAAGAAAAACTAAAAACTGGAAACTAAAGTATCCAATGAACTTTAGGGTTGACCAAGTTGGGTTAATAAGGTACGCCCTAACCCAGAATATAAGGGATCTTGCCAAGTTGCAAGACACCTTGGAACAAGTGTTGATGCATTTGAAAGGAAAGAATCATTCCTTATCAGTTTGCCAAACAACAAGGTCGATTAATGGAAATGTTTGTGCTTGCTAGAGATTTTAGAGCACTGTTTGATTTATGAATTACAAATTAAATGAATACCTATACTTCAGGTTGAAGGCCTGAAGGGAGAGGCAGTTTCAGTTACCCCTGACTGCCTGCCTGACCCTAACCAAGGGGGTTGTTGACCGCACTGGGAACGTGGACCGAACCCGCCGCGAGAGGTCTCTCCGTTGAGCTCTACTTGGAGCAGGAGGACGCTTGGGTACCAGGGGGCTCTGGCCGTAAATCCCTCGCCTTCCGGGTCCTACACAAGAGGCTAACGTGACTCGAGATTGGATCTCGAGGCCCGCATGCTAGTTTACGGGCGGAAGCTTGGAATAGTGATCCCTGTGGATTACTAGATAGCCTTTGGGCGAATTATGGATAAGCCTACCGACGGAAACTCCTTGTATTTCAAAGATGAAAATGATGATATGTTAATAAAGAACTTGTTTGATATTGTTTTTCTATGTCACGTGATAAGATTACGTGAAGGAACCAGTGCTTAACAGATTAATTAAAGAAGCTGATTGTTACATGTCAAATTAATGTGTTAGATAATTATATAACTAAAACAAACCGAGGAAAGTGCAAAGGATGGGCCATGGGTCCGTCCTACGGTTGGGTGGTTCCGATTAGCCGGGAACTTTTCTCAAAGAATAGCGGGATGATCGTCAAAGGACACGAACAACAAAAGCGTTGACCTAGAGTGATGTCTTAACCGATTTACATTGTTTTAGGGGAACGGAATGGGACTATGCCTTATGGCAGAGAGGTTGAGCTTTGCATCCCTCTCATTTCCCATTCTCCTTGAACCAAGTGCAGCGTGAATCCGCTTCGGACCTGGTGTTTCTGCGTAAAGTAGTTCACTTGGGTCCGACGCTAGTTGCTGTTAGGTAATGACCAATCAGGAAAACCCTAATTCTGGTCAATCCTAAGTGGGAACGGCCAGAATACTTCTACTACGTGGCAGACGCGGGAAGCCCTAGATCGCAAATCCGGTAACATTCCATGGGAGTGCCGGGCGGAGCTTTCTAGACATCCTTCCCGACGGACTGCTAAGACGTGTCCTGGATGATGCTAGTGGACACGTTACAGTTGGTATCAGAGCCGGCCAATAACGAAATTGTTTTTATAAAATCTCAATAAAATGAAGTAAAGAAACTGTTGCTGTCCAAACATTTTCTTACCTTCAATACTGTCTTGCAGAAGTGCGAAGCGTGGAACAAGTTTTTGGTATTTCGGATCATGCTTATGACTACAATGCATTCTCCACTTTATAGGCAAAGAATAGGGATGATGAACATCCTGGAGCAGATTTATAACCCATCACCTTTATACATGGAACGAAGATGGATGGGTGCTTTAGGAATATATTATATAGCCGCCCACCGGTTTACTTATCTATAAACCAACCTAAAGAGGATCAAGTGGTTGAAAGACTTGAAAATCGTGAAGCTGTTCATTTTTGTGGAAGCTCACGTAAATTCGACTTTACATATTCGTGGTCGAAGGGTTGAGATGAACTCATATGTATATGAGGAAGTAACTCGTGTAATCCCCGCCGACAGGATTAAAGTGTTGGGCCACCATGAGAAGTATGGATTCCAACGGAAAGGATATCCTGAACTTCCAATGACTTATCGATTCCTGAAGATCCATGACCCAAAACCCTACTATTATACAGTTCCTGTAGATAAATGCAATACAACATTGTTCTCCCCAAACTAAATGTAAAAATAGGCTTATCATCGCATGAAACGTTGTATTCAAAGAGGCTATGCCCATATAAATACAAATAAAGACTTCTTTTTATCAATGTCTGGCGGTGCATAAGAGTTGATAAAAAGTTAAGTAGTTACATTGTTTACGAGATAGCTGAATTAAAAATGTAATATAAGCTAACGTTGATTATCGTATAATAACATTAAGAAAACCTTTATTCAAGCACAACCCCAGGTATAGGTTCCAAATTCACCTCCTACATCAAGTACTGCTGTGATCCAGGAGAAGAAGTTCCTTCTCAAGCAGATTAAGCCACCCGAGTTTGACGGGAGAGGCAGATTCATCCAAGCTGATGCTGAAATTTGGATTGAATCCATGGAGGATTACTTCGAAATAGCTAGTACTGCACCCACCAATCAGGCTATGCTCGCCAAATTAAAACTCACCGGCAAAGCCAGACTTTGGTGGAAGCAATGGTGCAGGGATCAAGGGATTGCAGAGGGATCCATTACCTGGGAGAAGCTGAAGAAAGCCGTGCAGGGAATATACTTACCACTTGCATATCGCACGCAGAAAATGAACGAGTTCTACAAGCTAAAACAGCTAGGACTCACTCTTGACGCATACTACTCTAAATTCGTTTCAGTTTTAAAGTATACGCCACAGATGGACATGACATAGCAGGTGTCCAAATTTTGTGCGGGCTTAAATCCACCAGTAAATACCCGTCTTGAATCTATGCGTCCATCAGATCTTCAGGATGCACTCATTCGAGCGGCGCCTATAATTCAGGAGGTGCAAGCTAGACCAAGGGGTAACAAAACTTGGTCTTATAGTGACCCGAACAGAGGAGCATTCAGACCTCAAATAAAGAGAGTTCAAGGTCATAATCAGGAACAAAGAAAGAAAGCAAGGACGAATAACGTCAACAACTTTGTTCCTACTCAAGGTAATGGCCAAAACCTCTGTTTTTTCCACTGCAACGAACCTGGTCACTTCAAGAGGCAATGTCCCAAGCTTAGTGGAGGACATCGCCAAGCGCCTTTTCAAGGAACAGGCCGTGGTCAAGGAGCCGCTACCCGGGGAAGAGGAAGAACCGCCTGCATTGCCAATAGGCAAATGTGCGAAGGAGGGGAAGAAGAAGATCCGACCATGGAAGCAGAATTCGAAAGAGTGACAGTCCATGCCACTTTACACAAGAAAGGGCCGAATCGCCAATTCTCGGTGATTCAGACTCCGTCGGACTATCAAGGTAAAGGTTTCAAAACCTTGATTGATTGTGGCAGTACACATTCCTTTATCTCACCAGCATGTGCAAAAAGATTAGGAATAGCCACAGTAGAAGCACCTACCATGCTTGTGGAATTGGCAAATGGTCGTGAGGTAGCTTGTACCAGGAAAACTGCTAAGGTGGAATTCTTTCTGGGAAGAAAGAAGTCTTCGATTAAATTCAGAGTCATGAATTTAGGTATCTATGAGAGTCTACTCGGAATGGATTGGCTTAGGCCCAACGACGCCCACATTCACTATGGAAAGGGACAAGTTTCCTTTCGAAACTCTGAAAGGGAATTTGTCACAACTCAAGGTGAGGCTGGAGTGCCAAGAATCCAATTGGCCAAAGGATCTCGGATCATAAAAGGAGTCAGAAAAGGATTACCCGTTTACTTGATCAAACTCAACAAGTTAGATCAAAAGCAAGAGTCTCATGAAGGGCCTTCTTGGCTAAAGGAATACGCGAACGTATTCCCTGAAGAGTTGGCCGAACTTCCGCCTCAAAAAGAAGTGGATCATGAGATTAGGTTAGTGCCTGGAGCTGCACCAATTGCAAAGAGACCTTATAGAATGTCCATACCAGAAGCAATAGAGTTGAAGGAACAACTCAAGCAACTGTTAGATCAGGGCTACATCCGGCCTAGTAATTCATCGTGGGGAGCTCTAGTACTATTCCAAAAAAAGAAAGATGGGACACTTCGACTATGTATTGATTACCGAGGGTTGAATCAATCAACAATCAAGAACAAGTATCCTATTCCTAGAATAGATGAGCTTCTTGATCGTCTTCAGGGTGCAAAGATCTTTTCCAAGATTGATCTCAGGTCAGGTTACTATCAGATAAGGATCAAGGAAGAAGATATCCCAAAGACGGCCTTCAATACAAGATATAGGCACTTTGAGTTCCTGGTTATGTCATTCGGACTTACGAATGCACATGCTACCTTCAATAGATTAATGCATGATATTTTTAGGCCATATCTTGATGATTTCGTGCTTGTCTTCTTCGATGACACTTTAATCTATTCTTAACAGGAAGAAGATCATGAACCTCAACTTCGGATTGTCCTTGAGACAATGAGGTCACATAAGCTATATGCAAAAATGAAGAAGTGTGCATTCTTCAAGCGTTAGATTGAATATCTGGGATTCATAGTATCATCAGAAGGAATATCAGTAGACCCAGCCAAGGTCAGAGATGTGCTTGAATGGCCAACACCAGTATCTGTCAAAGAAATACACAGCTTTCTTGGATTGACAGGATGGTATAGGATCTTCATAAAAAACTATGCTTTGATTGCAGCACCTCTGACGGATTTACTAAAGAAGCAGACTTCCATTACATGGTCAACTTCCAAACAAAATAGCTTCGACAGATTGAAGCAAAGTTTGGTATCAGCACCTATTTTAAAACTTCCAGATCTCAATAAGGAGTTTGAGGTACTAACTGATGCTAGCATTCTTGCCTTGGGGTGTGTACTTATGCAAGAAGGTCATCCAGTAGCATTCTCTTCAAGGAAATTGAAGAGCCATGAAAAGAAATATGCTACACATGATTTGGAATTGCTAGCTATCATCCATGCTCTAAAACTTTGGAGACGCTACATGTTGGGTAAAAAGTTTACTCTAGTAACCAATCATAAGAGTCTCAAATGGATCTTTACCCAAAATGAGCTCAACATGAGGCAACATTGGTGGATTGAAGTATTGGAGGAATATGACTTTGAAATCAAGTACCGACCAGGGAAAGAGAATGTAGTTGCCGATGCACTTAGTCGCAAGGCATTCCTAAATTCCCTAATCTTGCAGAATCCATCAACGGCCAGATCTCTAGCTACAAAAGTATCTATGCCAAACAACCCTATACTTGAGTTAGCTAGAGAGGAAGCATGCCATGATTTGGCCTACCAAACAATGCTAAAGGAAATCTCTGCCAAGGAGCAGAATCAAAAGTTGCAAGCTAAGTATCGAGACTTTTCCATTGATAATGGACTTGTCTACTACAGAACAAGGCTGTGTATACCAGCAAGCCAGTCACTTAAGCAGAAGATAATGTGGGAAGCTCATGATTCCCCTTTCAAAGGAAATCCTGGCTATGCTAAGACTCTTAACACAGTTAGGAAGAGCTACCATTGGGAGAGGCTCAAAGGTGAAGTTCTCAAATATGTCACTGAGTGTTTGTCTTGCCAACGTATCAAAGCCAAACATGTCATGATGCCAGGGAAACTGCAACCGCTTGACATTTCCCAAATGAAATGGGAAATCATCAGTATGGATTTTGTGGTAGGCTTACCCCAAGTCGAGGGAGGATACAACTCCATCATGGTTGTGGTTGACATGCTTACCAAGGTTGCACACCTGATTCTAGTAAAGACAAACTATAAAGCCTCCGACATTGCAAGATTGTTTATCAAGGAGATATTCAAGCTACATGGTTTACCCAGAAGAATCATTAGTGATCGAGATTCTCTCTTCACATCACACTTCTGGAGAGCTATCTTTGAAGCTATTGGGACTCAACTCTGTTTTAGTACCGCCTACCATCCCCAAACTAATGGCCAAACAGAGCGAGTAAATCAAGTCATCGAGGATATGCTTAGAGCATACTGCTGTTGAGAGCCGAAAAGGTGGATTCAATACTTGATATTGGTAGAATTTGCCTACAATGCTTCTTACCAGCAGAGCATTCAGATGACTCCTTTCCAAGCATTGTATGGTCATGATTGTCGAAGTCCCCTAAACTTTTCTAATCCAACCCTAAGGGTTGAAGTGTCAAGACAAATGTTGGAAGACATGGATGATCAAATAAAGTCAATAAGACAAGACATACAAGCGGCCAAGGATAGACAAAAGGCATACGCAGATTTGAAGCGTCAAGAAAGAGTCTTCAAAGAAGGAGACATGGTCTTCATTCACATACGCCCTAAAAAGAGTTCTCTATCCCTAGGAGATTGCAAGAAGCTAAGTCCAAGGTATTGTGGGCCGTACAAAATCCTCAAATGCCTAGGACCCAATGCTTATAGATTGCAACTCCCTGAGAACCTAAAGGTTCACAATGTATTCCATATCAGCCTATTGAAAAAATATGTACCCAACCCTAACCATGTACTTGATGACCAACAAATTGTAATGCCTAGCCAAGGAGTCCTTGAGCTAAGGCCTGATAGGATCTTAGATGTTAGAGAGAGACAGTTAAGATCCAGAACCTTGAGAGAATGCCTCGTCCAGTGGAAAGATTATCTCGAAGAGGATGCCACTTGGATAGAAGAAGACACTCTCAACCATCAATATCCCCAGTTTATCTCAAGATGAGGACATCTCGATTCCTCTAAGGGGGAGAGAATGTAATATATCAAATATATGTATTTTAAAAAAATAAATTCGCCTTCTCGTGCGGCGGCGTATCGAGCTGGAGCGGGAGAGGGGGGATGGAGGAGCCAGCAAGCTCCTCGCTAGAGCTTGCTCGGCTCCATCTTCATGCATAGGGACATGTCGAGGAGGGGAGGATTCCCTCCCCCTATAAAATGGAGAGAGAGCCGAGCTGAAGGGGAGAGACATGAGGATGAAGCTATGGCGGGGCGTTGACCAAGTTGGGTTAATAAGGTATGCCCTAACCCATAATATAAGGGATCTTGCCAAGTTGCAAGACACCTTGGAACGAGTGTTGATGCATTCAAAAGGAAAGAATCATTCCTTAGCAGTTTGCCAAACAACAAGGTCGATTAATGGAAATGTTTGTGCTTGCTAGAGATTTTAGAGCATTGTTTGATTTATGAATTACAAATTAAATGAATACCTATACTTCAGGTTGAAGGCCTGAAGGGAGAGGCAGTTTCAGTTACCCCGGACTGCCTGCCTGACCCTAACCAAGGGGGTTGTTGACCGCACCGGGAACGTGGACCGAACCCGCCACGAGAGGTCTCTCTGTTGAGCTCTACTTGGAGCAGGAGGACGCTTAGGTGCCAAGGGGGCTCTGTCCGTAAATCCCTCGCCTTCCGGGTCCTGCACAAGAGGCTAACGTGACTCGGGATTGGATCTCGAGGCCCGCATACTAGTTTACGGGCGGAAGCTTGGAATAGTGATCCCTGTGGATTACTGGATAGCCTTCGGGCAGATTATGGACAAGCCTACGGGCGGAAACTCCTTGTATTTCAAAGATGAAAATGATGATATGTTAATAAAGAACTTGTTTGATATTGTTTTTCTATGTCACGTGATAAGATTACGTGAAGGAACCAGTGCTTAACGGATTAATTAAAGAAGCTGATTGTTACATGTCAAATTAATGTGTTAGATAATTACATAACTAAAACAAACCAAGGAAAGTGCGGAGGATGGGCCATGGGTCCGTCCTATGGTTGGGTGGTCCCGGTTAGTCGGGAACTTTTCTCAAAGAACAGTGGGATGATTGTCAAAGGACACGAACAACAAAAGCGTTGACCTAGAGTGATGTCTTAACCGATTTACATTGTTTTAGGGGAACGGAATGGGACTATGCCTTATGGCAGAGAGGTTGAGCTTTGCATCCCTCTCGTTTCCCATTCTCCTTGAACCAAGTGCAGCGTGAATCCGCTTCGGACCTGGCGTTTCTACGTAAAGTAGTTCGCTTGGGTCCGACGCTAGTTGCTGTTAGGTAATGACCAATCAAGAAAACCCTAATTTCGGTTGATCCTAAGTGGGAATGGCCAAAATACTTCCGCTACATGGCAGACGCGGGAAGCCCTAGATCGCAAATCCCGTAACATTCCATGGGAGTGCTGGGCGGAGCTTTCTAGACATCCTTCTTGACGGACTGCTAAGACGTTTCCTGGATGATGCTAGTGGACACGTTACACAAAAGTTCTAATTCTGACTGACAATGCTCTCTTACTAAGGGGCGTTTGGTGAAGCACAGTCAAGGTTTCCTTCTTCTACCACCAATCCTTGCCCGAGAGTATTTTGCTTAGGCAACGGCTACTAGAGTTATGAATGTAGAACTTGAGATTGCTAATGCAGAATAAGCACCCCATGAGCCTACCCCTCAAGCTATGAATGCAGAAGTGCATGCTTACCAAGCTAAGGTGAGTTGATTGCTGAACATTAAGGTGTGAATATGGAGGTTCTTACCAGGCTGAGCAATCAGGATCCGATCTATTCCTAGCAAGGGGATTTTGATAACTGAGAATTCTGGCATTGGTATGACCAAGGAAGAGGTGATAAATAGTCTTAGAACTATTGCTCAAAGTGGAACTGCAAAAATTTTTTTAAGTGCTCAAGGAAAATAAAGAGGGTATGGCTGGTGATAGCAACCTCGTTAACAGAAAATTCATCTACATAGAATCCTAAGATCATAGGAAACAGGCATTTTCCTTTTGCTTGTTTGTCAACAAAGTCACATTGCCTGTACAGGGTAGAAGAGTCTTCCAGTATATGTGCAAGATGAGTATTATGGTCATGATGAGTATTCTCATGGGCAGTATGCACCATGATTATGCTTATGGACAACATGTATATGTTGATGGTACACACTATGATCTGCATGCATCTTATGAATATGGATAGCAGCAACATGCAAATGAACATGAGTAGTATGCAAGTACATCTAGACAGCATGTTAATGCTTATAGATATGATGTACCATGTCATAATGCAAAGTATCATTCCATTGAACCTTGGCAGGAGCAGAATGGCTATTATGGGCAACATGCTTATGCTTATGAGCATCCACCTTTTCAACAACATAGTCATGATTATACATATGAACCTTCCTTAATTCAATAGCCCAATTCTTATAGACATGATAATAATGGTTATGCTTATAAGCACTCTTCTAGCTTTGCTGAGCAGCAAGCTCACAACTACCATGGTATCCTATATCCTAATCAGTTCATACCTCATGATTACCCAAATGTAATGATGAGTTCTTTTCCAAGTGCTAGTGATGAAGAAGAGAGCAACGAGCAAGCTGAACAACAAGACTAGGATAATGAGCAACATGATCAACAAGAAGATGAGCAAGAAGCCCAAGAAGATGTACAAGAAGGAAATAGTGAAGAGCAAGATGTACAAGCTGATGACATCTTAGCTGATGAATCACATGAGACACTCACAGATGTAGATGGTTATGCTGAAGGTTTTAGACTCTTGGAGAAACCTCATGATAATATTCTTGAGCATCAGTTTACACTTAATCAAAATTTACAACAGCCATTGAATGCATTTGATAATGAGTACTTTGATCATGGTTATGATGAATGGAATATGTCTGATGATGATATAATACATGATTTGGGCATACATGAATATGAAGATGGAATTATGCTTCTCTATGATCCGGGGGATTATGGATGTGATTATGGACTTGATTATGGGGATACTTCATTGTATCCATTTGATTCGGGTGGATTGGAGTATGTGGTTGATGGGCATTCTCTTCTCTTGGACAATCATTATGACGGAATACCTTTTGATCCAGAAGGTTAATGTATTGCTTAGGATCTCATTTAGACAAGCATCCATCTTTTTTGGTAGACTCTTTTGGCTGAAGATTGGTTATCTATGGCCATATTTTAGTGTAAACACCATATTGGGGAATATGGGAATTTTCCATAAGTTTTGGACATGTGGTCAAATCTTTGGATTTGTCATAACTTGTACAATATAACTCCAAATTGAGTGCTCTATAGCTCAATAGATTCCATTTTTCAAGTGCTTTCCAATGATAGGTCATATCATATGGTTTTGAGAAACTTATAGGCATGTTATCTCGGTGCCACCTTTTTAGTATTCAAAAAATGGGAATTGGGAGATTTCCCAAACTCACTAATATTGTGTTTGTAGGGAAAATTGCAGATAGCTCACTGTTTGACACCAGATTTTACTCTGAACTTTGAACAACCAAATCCAACCTACATGGGCTGAAAACGCTTACCAAGAGCTCCATTTTGATGTGTAGCATGCCTCCATCGGAGTCTCCTACAGAAAGTTATGACATATTTACTACAATAGGGCCTTGTAGTAAACAACTTGCTGTCTACTATCTGTAGCAGCTCACAATCACCCAAGATATTTGGGTAAAAAAATTCATTTTTATCATTCCTCAATAAGGCACGTGTATCGTACATACCCAATGACCCATCATATATAATAATACCCCTTCATTCATTAGTATACCCATGTAATAATGTAGCATAGTAGTACTCTGATCTACTCCTACCCAGTTATCATAAGTGTCCAAAATATTTTTTAGGGAAAAAACCTTCAGGTGGGGATGGAATGTAAGATAGGGGGATTTAATCATGGGAAATACTAGCTACATTGGCTAGTATATAAGGTGTTATGGACTTGATTTTTCACCATCAAATTATAATACAAGTCTCTTTCATCTTCATCTCTCTCTCTCTCTCTCCCAACTTTCATGGCTTCTTTCTCTCTCTTGCTATCTTTCTCTCTATTTTTCTAGTCTTTTTCTCTCCTCGTCACAGTCTTTCTCTCTCTTCCTGTAGTCTTTTTCTCTCTTCTGCACACACTCTCTCTTCTCCCTCTCTCCTATCCTCTTCATGATAGAGGTGGCACTGTTCCACTATCCTCCTTGCGGCCTGCTCCTTGGCCACCATCTTCTCAAGGTTGTGAATGCTGTGGAATTGTAGCTGAATGTAAGCTCGATTTTCCAGGCTGATGTTGTACTGCGCTCTCTCTTCTTCTATGAAGGGGAGTCGGAGGGCATGGTCTTGTTGCGACATCTCTCATTCTTGTCATGAACCATACTTCTCATTAGTGCTACAATTAATATACATATAAGAATTTTCTGAAAAGAAAGATTTATGTTTGTTGAATGACAACATTAAACTCCAATACAAATTCTTCCCTTCAGACTTGTTTTGTGACATCCCTCCTACATCACCCGTTTCTTAGGTGTTTATTGCATTTACTTGATCTTGATTGGTTTTAATTTGATTCACCTTCACCCTATTCACCTTCACACTACCCTCATACCCTCTCCCCTTCCAGATTGAGAAGAATCCTTCCTAGGATCAAAGGTTAGGAGATCCAAGGCATTCTGTGTTCGGGTATAAGGTTTACTTGTGCATGAGCCAAGTATAGAATTCTGGGTTGTATTCCAACTAAGCCTTAGGGTCCAGAGCGAAGGGTTGGGTACTTTTTCTGTGATGTAAGTGAGGACATCGATTAGGAAATCGTCAGAAATCGACGTGGCTAGCGATGTGGAGCTCTTCCTCGGTCAAGAGGCAATCAAGATATGGGTGTCCCTTGGCGTACTCTTCCATGGGTCGGCCACAAAGAGTGGTTAACACTCTATATGACGTGGGTGCAACATAGGTTGTAATCCGAAGTCTTGATTGTGCGGCGTTGCTCAGCGTTGGTCATGATTTGGCATCCTTCGAGTTCCCACTACAATCGCAGAGTGTACCAATTTCGTAAAAATGGGGAGTCGATATCAACTAACACTTTCAACTTCTCGACTTCTTTGTTAGTGATGGAGTAAGTCATAAGCTTATCGTAAGATGTAATGAGGCATTGCTTGATGGCTTGGTCTCTTGTAGTTGTTGTCTTTGGAGGCCGTGTCCTTGCAGTCTAGCCAGGAGATGTTAATACAAGGAAGTTCTTCTACGAGAGCAAGGTGGAGTTTTAGACAAAATCTAATAGATTTACTTAGTGAATCTCAGCTATGACTGTTTAAAATTTTCCCGTAAGGATTATTATCACTTAGAGGAGATAAGACCTTGTTATAAATTAGGAGTTTTCGGGGGAATTTTAGACTTGGCAAGGTCTGGACAGGTTGATAGGATATCTTAATATTAATCTAAGGGATGGGGGATTTCACCAGTTATGCTACCTCCTACCTCCCAAGGATTAAATTACTTATGAAGAACACACAACATCATGATTGTGATTATTGTCTACAGTAATACTGTCGTGATGATCAAGGGGTGATCATTACATCATTGGTGATTATTATGGAGATCCCTTTGGGGAAGTGTTGAATATCAGGTAATTGGAAAGCTTGAACTTTTTCACAACCAACATAAGATTTTTTTCAATGAGACAAGCAAATTGTCAAGGCCAAGAGTATTAGGGGACTTTTGGTTCGTATCCCTATCATTAGTGTAGCAGAATATCTCTTGCATTGAGGGTCTTCATCATTGCCCATGTATGAGGATTCTTTACTTGACTGAGAATAACATGTGAAGAATTGAAAGTCTAAAGAATTGCACGAGGTTTGCAAGTTGGAGATGTTCTTTTGAATATAGGTTAATTAATTGAAATATTTTAGAGTGAGTAAAATGAAAAGAAAAGAAAAGGAGGCTGTTATATTTCTTACGGGAGCAAGAATGGGGGCGTCAACCCATAGTCCCATCTGCCCTTCCACCCTCCAATTGTAGTATCCCTCTACGCCTAAAGAAATGTCATTATCTCCATGTCCTCCCAATATAAAAATTGAACCATCAATGAAGATCAAGGCATAGACATTAGAAAGTGTATTTCTGAAGTAGATTCAAGAGGATGATTTCTGCAAGGATGAAGTGATCCAAAGGGAGCATACCACGAAAAGAGAAGACCGGATTTACTACCTAGGGACACGGAGCTTGTAAGACACAATCTTGGACAAGCTTATGGAAGAGTCTTTTGGTGAATCATTGCCAAAAGATATTTTCATTATTGTCTCAAAATTCAATGTAAACCCTAATGGATAAGGCATTTGACCTCTCTCAAGGGCATTTGTGGGTTCTCAATTGCTACGCAACTATTCCCTCGTGCGTGCCGAGTGTATAAGGTTGCACCTAAGTGTCATTTATGAGGCAGTGACGATGGTTCTTTAAAAAGGCATAACTTCTTGTAATCGGCATGAATGAAGGAGGGCAGTTACGATTCATTGTCCCTCTTCTATTCTTTGCATGACAGTCATGTGTGTGGGTTGTTTTGTTTTGTTGAGGGCATGGTGCCCCATGCCTTTAACACTTAGTGACCAGGGTGGATACCCCCTTTCCTTGCAAGCAAAATTCAAAAGTGGCAACATGGAGACGGTTGCCAAGGAAGAGAAAAGGGGGAGCGTCATTATTTCTTTCGTAACGTCGTGAGAGGGAGGGAGTGCGCATGTCTGTGTGTGTGTGTGCATGTGTGTGTGTGTGTGTGTGTGTGTGTGTGTGTGTGAGAGAGAGAGAGAGAACGCCATTCAGTCCAGTGAAATGGGGAGAGGAGGCAATCTTGCCAATTAGTTGATGCATGATGAGACTCCACCACTGCAGATTCAAAAGTGCCCTCGTGGAAAATTCAAGGATCAGAATTGACGCAATGCATTTTCATTTTAATATCCACGTTTATTCTTCTTTGTCGATTGTGGCTCTTCAAAAATGGTGCACGATTTGAATGGTCTTGTCTCCAAGATTGACATGCTATGGGAATCACAGAGAACATGGGCACTCATGCAGTGTATCAGCACCATACCTTCCTTTGCAACAGATTCATCCTCCATGCTCATAGATTTGCTTCTCGTCTTCTTTGTGATGTCCTCATGAAAAATTAGCACCTTCCATTTGCCATTTGCGAAGTCTTCACAGGTTCCACCTTTGAACAACAACGTGCTCCTCTTCTCAGATCTGACATGCTTCCATGGCAAAACTAAAGATCCATGCATCCTGTTCCACACAATAGGTTCTGGCACACAAAGGGAATACATGAAAGCCATCCCCATCTTCATCCTCACCCTCACTCTCCATTGATCTTGCAGTAGAGCACAAGGAGCAGAGAACAAGAATCAAGAAAGAAGTTGTGCCAAGTGTGAGAGAGGAGAGATGGAGAGATGGAGAGCACCATCTTTTGCCCATACGACTGGTGGAAAAGGAGCAAAGGGAAGTCTAGGGAGGTAAAAAGAATGAAATTCAATTGTTGATATCCCAAAATGATAGCAATTATTGCTCCTCTCCTCCATCGCCATGTCTTACTTCATAAAGACCAATTCGGAGCCTCAATATACTTGGGTAGACTAAGATTGTAGGTCTAGAGCAAGATTTCCCCTCTTCCAATCGCTTGGCTTCGCGCAGAAATCTATGATCAGATAGGCAAGATCCATAATTACATTATCTTCTCTAAAGTCATCGACATGAAGAATACAAAAAGCCATGGCCAATAAACTCTTAATTAAGAGTTTAATTCTTTTAAACCCCCTAAAGGGCAGTTTCCATTGTTAAAATCAATAGCGCGCAAGAAGTTGAAGGAGAGCAAGGGCGATAGGAAGAACTCGCGGTCAGGACGACTGGCTAGAAGCTAGACTTTCTGTGACTGGACTGAAGGAGGACACGGCTTCCAAAGATGCGACGACAACCCGCGGATTTTACAAGGATACACCTAAACCATTTAACAAAAATAGAGGTTATAGCATGAGTAAATCTTTAATTTATTATTTTTAGAAAATGTTTTGAAACCTGTTTTTCTACGCTGAATGGTTATTTGTATTTATGTGGACCTGTTTCTATTTTCCAAAAATAGAAAAGTGTCAAAAATGCTTGAAAAAGGCTTTAAAATGTTACAAATAATTTTTTATAAAATTATTGATTGAAAAATTATAAGTTATGATATTTTTTTCATAAAGACAATAATTTTGGAAATTTACTAATTCTTTTTATAATGTTTTAAAAGGATTTAGTATATTTAAAAATTCAAAAATAGTTATTTTTAAAAGAAAAATAACAGTTTCCATATAAAAAATGGATTTTCTATCAATAAAAAAATTATGCTATTCATGGAGAACTAAAAAGATAATTTTTGATGTGTCAATGGAGTTTTTGCAAATTTAAGGAAAAGTGAAATAATTTAATTATATTGTGTTTAAAAGATGTTTACATTGAAAAGCATGATGTTTTTATTTTGAGAAAATTAAAAGATATGTGGTGTACTGTTCAATAACATAGGGAGGGGTAAAAATAAGAAATGTAATAGTCTTTTATAATAATCGCTTATATCAAGGAAAAAAACTATAATCCTAAATTTAAACTATGAATATCAAAAGAATTAATAAAATGAATATCTGATGGCATGAGGGGAAGCCTCAGTATCTAAGTTGAAATTTTATATTTTATTTTCTATAAATATTATTTAAGCGATCAAAAGAGTTAAGAGTGGAGGGTCATTAAGATAATTGATAACTAAGGGGATACATTGGGGTTTTAAAATGAGCTGTGTATGTGGACGTATAAGAGTGTGGAAAGAACTTGTTTTTGTCATGATTGATGTTTAGTTAGAGAAGAAGAAAAAAAAGACGTTACCATTGAAAAATAAAAACCAATTAATTGTCTAAACATCGATAGCAAAGGATGAATTGTGCAAAACAAAGAAGAGAAACAGTAGATGCACTACTACCATCTTTTTACATTAATTTAATGTAGATGCGGTGTTCATAGTTGTTGTCTTTGGAGGCCGTGTCCTTGTAGTCTAGCCAGGAGATGTTGGTACAAGGAAGTTCTTGTACGAGAGGAAGGTGGAGTTTTAGACAAAATCTAATAGATTTACTTAGTGACTCTCAGCTATGACTGTTTAAAATTTTTCCGTAGGGATTATTATCACTTAGAGGAGATAAGACCTTGTTATAAATTAGGAGTTTTCGTGGGAATTTTAGACTTGGCAAGGTCTGGACAGGTTGATAGGACATCTTAGTATTAATCTAAGGGATGGGGGATTTAACCAGTTATGCTACCTCCTACCTCCCAAGGATTAAATTACTTATGAAGAACACACAGCATCATGATTGTGATTATTGTCTACAATAATACTGTCGTGATGATCAAGAGGTGATCATTAGATCATTGGTGATTATTATGGAGATCCCTTTGGGAAGGTGTTGAATATCAGGTAATTGGAAAGCTTGAACTTTTCCGCAAGCAACATAAGATTTTTTTCAATGAGACAGTCAAATTGTCAAGGCCAAGAGTATTAGGGGACTTTTGGTTCGTATCGCTATCATTAGTGTAGTAGAATATCTCTTGCATTGAGGGTCTTCATCATTGCCCATGTATGAGGATTCTTTACTTGACTGAGAATAACATGTGAAGAATTGAAAGTCTAAATAATTGCACGAGGTTTGCAAGTTGGAGATGTTCTTTTAAATATAGGTTAATTAATTGAAAGATTTTAGAGTGAATAAAATGAAAAGAAAAGAAAAGGAGGCCATTATATTTTTTACAAGAGCAAGAATGGGGGCGTCGAGCCATAATCCCATCTGCCCTTCCACCCTCCAATTGTAGTATCCCTCTACGCCTAAAGAAATGTCATTATCTCCATGTCCTCCCAATATAAAAATTGAACCATCAATGAAGATCAAGGCATAGACATTAGAAAGTGTATTTCTGAAGTAGATTCAAGAGGATGATTTCTGCAAGGATGAAGTGATCCAAAGGGAGCATACCACGAAAAGAGAAGACCGGATTTACTACCTAGAGACACGAAGCTTGTAAGACACAATCTTGGACAAGCTTATGGAAGTGTCTTTTGGTGAATCATTGCCAAAAGATATTTTCATTATTGTCTCAAAATTCAATGTAAACCCTAATGGATAAGGCATTTGACCTCTCTCAAGGGCATTTGTGGGTTCTCAATTGCTACGCAACTATTCCCTCGTGCATGCCGAGTGTATAAGGTTGCACCTAAGTGTCATTTATGAGGCAGTGACGATGGTTCTTTAAAAAGGCATAACTTCTTGTAATCAGCATGAATGAAGGAGGGCAGTTACGATTCATTGTCTCTCTTCTATTCTTTGCATGATAGTCATGTGTGTGGGTTGTTTTGTTTTCTTGAGGGCATGGTGCCCCATGCCTTTAACACTAGGTGACCACGATGGATGCCCCCTTTCCTTGCAAGCAAAATTCAAAAGTGGCAACATGGAGACGGTTGCCAAGGAAGAGAAAAGGGGGAGCGTCATTATTTCTTTCGTAACGCCGTGAGAGGGAGGGAGTGTGCTTGTCTGTGAGAGAGAGAGAGAGAGAACGCCATTCAGACAGCGAAATGGGGAGAGGAGGCAATCTTGCCAATTAGTTGATGCATGATGAGACTCCACCACTGCAGATTCAAAAGTGCCCTCGTGGAAAATTGAAGGATCAGAATTGACGCAATGCATTTTCATTTTAATATCCACGTTTCTTCTTCTTTGTCGATTGTGGCTCTTCAAAAATGGTGCACGATTTGAATGGTCTTGTCTCCAAGATTGACATGCTATGGGAATCACAGAGAACATGGGCACTCATGCAGTGTACCAGCACCATACCTTCCTTTGCAATAGATTCATCCTCGATGCTCAGATTTGCTTCTCGTCTTCTTTGTGATGTCCTCATGAAAAATTAGCACCTTCCATTTGCCATTTGCGAAACCTTCGCAGGTTCCACCTTTGAACAACATCGTGCTCCTCTTCTTAGATCCGACATGCTTCCATGGAAAAACTGAAGATCCATGTATCCTGTTCCACACAATAGGTTCTGGCACACAAAAGGAATACATGAAAGCCATCCCCATCTTCATCCTCACCCTCACTCTCCATTGATCTTGCAGTAGAGCACAAGGAGCAGAGAATAAGAATCAAGGAAGAAGTTGCGCCAAGTGTGAGAGAGGAGAGATGGAGAGATGGAGAGCGCCATCTTTTGCCCATACGAGTGGTGGAAAAGGAGCAGAGGGAAGTCTAGGGAGGTGAAAAGAATGCAATTCAATTGTTGATATCCCAAAATGATACCAGTTATTGCTCCTCTCCTCCATCCCCATGTCTTTCTTCATAAAGACCAATTCAGAGCCTCAATACACTTGGGTAGACTGAGATTCACTACAAGGATTTGGGCCACTAACGATGCCGATTAGCGACGGCGGATAGCGGCGTCGCTATTGGCGTCACTATTTGCGTCGCTATTTGCGTAGCGACGGGCTGCAAGGAAAAAACGCGGCCGAAACCCGAGCGCGTTTTTCATTTCTTTTGCTCCATTGAGAGTTTTGAGAGTGAGAGCGAGGGAGAGAGTGACCGTCGTGAGAGAAGGAGACGAAGAAGACTTGCCACCGCCGCCGCCGCCGCCGTTGTTCGCGAAGGAGAGGAGGAGCTTTCATCGCAAAGAGAAGCCGCCCCATGCTCGCCATATCTCATCAGTGCTCTCTCTTTCTTTTGCTTGTTCAAGGTTTAAATCACTCTCTTTTGCTTGTTTAGGAGAGGAAATGAAAGAGAAAGAGAGGGAGAGGGATAGAGAGGGAGAGAAAGAGAAAGAGAGGGAGAGGGAGAGGGAGAGGGAGAGGGAGAGGGAGAGAAAGAGAAAGAGAGGGAGAGTGCATTCTCTCTCTCCCTCTCCCTTTTGCTTGTTTAATGTTTAAATCACTTTCTTTTTTGCTTGTTTAAGAGAGGAAACGAGAGAGTAAGAGAGAAAGAGAGGGAGAGGGAGAGGGAGAGGGAGAAAGAGAAAGAGAAAGAGAGGGAGAGGGAGAGGGAGGGGGAGGAAATGAGAGAGGGAGAGAAAGAGAAAGAGAGGGAGAGGGAGGGAGAGTGCATTCTCTCTCTCCCTCTCTCTTTTGCTTGTTTAATGTTTAAATCACTTTATTTTTTTCTTGTTTAGGAGAGGAAATGAGAGAGAAAGAGAGGGAGAGAAAAAGAGGGAGAGGGAGAGGGAGGGGAAGGAAATGAGAGAGGGAGAGAAAGAGAAAGAGAGGGAGAGTGCATTGTCTCTCTCCCTCTCCCTTTTGCTTGTTTAATGTTTAAATCACTTTATTTTTTGCTTGTTTAGGAAATAAGAGAGAAAGAGAGATAGAGAGGGAGAGAAAGAGAAAGAGAGGGAGAGGGAGGGGAAGGAAATGAGAGAGGGAGAGAAAGAGAGAGAGGGAGAGGGAGAGGGAGAGAAAGAGAAAGAGAAAGAGAGGGAGAGTGCATTCTCTCTCTCCCTCTCCCTTTTGCTTGTTTAATGTTTAAATCACTTTCTTTTTTGCTTGTTTAGGAGAGGAAACGAGAGAGAAAGAGAGGGAGAGGGAGAGGGAGAGGGAGAGGGAGAGGGAGAGAGAGAAAGAGAAAGAGAGGGAGAGTGCATTGTCTCTCTTCCTCTCCCTTTTGCTTGTTTAATGTTTAAATCACTTTATTTTTTGCTTGTTTAGGAAATGAGAGAGAAAGAGAGATAGAGAGGAAGAGAAAGAGAAAGAGAGGGAGAGGGAGAGGGAGGGGAAGGAAATGAGAGAGTGAGAGAAAGAGAACGAGAGCGAGAGGGAGAGAGTGAGAGAGAGAGTGTGCATTCTCTCTCTCACTCTCCCTCTTGCTTGTTTAATGTTTGAATCACTTTCTTTTTTGCTTGTTTAGGAGAGGAAATGAGAGAGAAAGAGAGAAAGAGAGAAAGAGAGAAAGAGAGGGAGAGGGAGAGAGAGGGAGAGAAAGAGAGGGAGAGGGAGGGGAAGGAAATTTAAGATAATAGACTTATCGATAATGGTATGCAATGTGCTTTGCCATGGGCCACGTACATTGGTGACTCTTTAAGATGGCTTAAAAATGGTCATGTCCTTCATAATGTCCAAGTAGGGGATCTAATTGTGATATGCATAATTCATTGTTTTTGTATTAACTTTATAGGCATAACAAATTAGAAATCATGCCAACTAGTCAACGGAAGGACTAAAAGAAAATGATACCCTAGCTAATGGTCATTACGGTACTTCATCAAAATGAACCCAAAAGTATTGTTATAGAAGAAGAATCCCTTAAATTGAGTATATGATATTTTCTCTCAGGTCTTATGACTATGAGTAGAATTGATTGAAATAAATTTTATTACTATAGTTGATAAATTTCATAGATGGCGCACATTAATTTTAATATGCGATCCTAGGACAAAAAACCCACATTTCTAAGATGCTTTTTGTTGAGACTGATTTATTATTAGACTAAGAGATCCTCAATGATGCTCAAAATGGATTACTTATACTCAAAGCCCTCTAGTGCAGTTTTTTACAATAACGAATAATTATCTACCGGGACAAACAAATCCTTGAGCATGATACAAGGCCGAGATATAACATCGGAAAATCTCTCAACTACTATATACAATGCAAGATTTATGGTCAACTTGCAACTTGACGTACATCTCCATAAAGCTGTCCATTTAAGCCTCGTTTGCTGTAATGTAGATAAGATGGAAAACGAAGAAGGTCTTATTGTTCAAGACCGCGAGACGTATCTTAATCAGCGTGTCCCATGTCCTTGCTCTCAATGCAAGTTGGCAATTAGACGAAAACGTCGATTGTCTATAGAACACGTACGACGATTTGGCGAGTTTCAATCTGAGATCATTGATCAGGCGATTGCGGATTTTCAGCAAACTGTAATTTGAAGTTAATATTAATCATGCATTGTACTCGCAAGCTAATTGAAAACCATACACAATAAGATTGGGTCTTGTTGGCAAATTTTCTATCCAAGGGGGTGATGTCTCGACCCAAGGGAGTGCACCCTTTGCGGCCAATTAGAAGAGTTCGTGGATGTGCGATGGATGGATTGCAGGAGCCAATCCACCACTCGCAAGGCCCATCTATACCGTCAATGCCAGAGGAGACAGACAACCTTCCCGACCTACCTACAATCTTGGAGCTTGAGATGGAGGCAATGATCGATGCATTGATTCCCATGGATGTTGAGACATCTGACCCGCTTAGAGAGGAAGCATCTATACCATTATATGATGGGTGCCGAGTATCTCGATTGAAGACATTGCTTGCACTCTTAAGTGTGCAAGCAAAATACGGTTGGAGCGATACGAGTGTGACTGAGTTATTCAGGTACCTTGCATATAGGCTTCATTGAATTTTTTTTTAACAGTATTATTGCAAACATTTGTGCTTTTTCAAGGTGTTTTATGATTTTTTTCAGGTTATTGAAATATCATATATTACCACCTGCAAATACCATGCCTGAGTCTCGTGATGATGCACGACATGTTTTACGGAAGCTTGGCATGGACTACAATAACATCCATGCATGTATCAACGATTGCATATTGTTTTGAGATGAATACGAGACTATGGAGACATGTCCAAAGTGTGGTGCTCACAGGTATCGACAGGACTTGCAAGGGCAAACCATCCCTCAAAAAGTTCTCAGACACTTTCCGCTCATCCCCCGCATAAACCACATGTTTTGCACGTCTGGCATGGCAAGCTTGACAACGTGGCATGTGCAGAATAGGTCCACGGATGGAGTTCAACGAATATCAGCGGATTCGCGCGCATGGAGCCACATTGACTCTACCTTCCTAGGCTTTGCGTGAGAGCCAAGGAATCTTTGGCTCGGTCTCGCCATGGATGGTGTGAACCCATTCGGTCTACGCTCGACTTCTTACATTGTGTGGCCTATAGTGCTTGTCAACTACAACATCCCTCCATGGATTTCTACGAAGAAAGGACATCTCATCCTTAGCTTGCTCGTCCCGAGCCGCTACAAAGTAAAAAATATGGACGTGTATCTTCGTCCATTAGTCGATGAGCTTAAGATTTTGTGGGAGGAGGGGGTCACTGTGCAAGATATGAGCAGGCGCGATGGTCGGTGGTCAGCCAACATTCGAGCCATTCTCATGTGGACGATGCATGACTTTCTAGGATTGGGAGAGTGCTGAGGTGAGCAGACCTCCGTTCTTGCTAGTAATATCTATATTTTATTTCATTCAATCAAGTATTCACTAGGTCGTGGCTGGCCTTACAGGTCTGGTTACCTCAGGTTATCATGCATGTCCATTGTGTGGGCCACAGTTAGACTCCCGAAGGTCACGAACCATGAAGAAGATGGTATATCAAGGACACGCCGCTTTCTTGCCGGAGGATCATGAACTCAGGAAAGGTTTTCTTGGACGACCTCCAGCACGTATGAACGCTGCAAGCTAGTATGAGCTGAAAATGGTAAACCCGGAATCACATCCAAATGGAATGCGACGGTTCTCAGTTTTCTACAAGTTGCCATATTGGACCCACTTACAGGTCAACCACTTGTTGGATCCCATGCATATTTTCAAGAATGTGGGCAGCTTGCTATGGGACCACATCACAGGAAAGAGAGACACTATAGGGTCACGAATGGATTTGAAGGAGGTAGGTAAGATGGAGGCGCTTTGGCCGCATTCGAGTGCTGAAGGGGGAGTGCAGCTTCCTCGCGCTCCCTGGGTTTTGTCTACCAGAGAAGAGCGCATTGTGAAGCAAGTAATCAAGTCTATCCGCACTCCGACGGGTATGATGCGTTCTCTCAGGTCCGCATTTTCTAAAGATGACAGGGCTAAAATCCCATGATTGGTATAAGATATGTCAGGTTTGTGAACAGAATGGATTGTAATTAGCGTGGGCATTTTGCAATTTGAAAAGTGACCATTATTCATAATGCTTTCTCATTTGTGGCAGTTTGTCCTACCGATCGCGATCGCAGGATGCCTTACTCCAGAAATTCGCGGGGCCATTTACAAGTTGTCGACTTTGGTGCAATGGATCTCACAGAAAGAGATTAAGACGTCCTCTATTGAATCCGCAAGGCGGGGAGCAGTTGAGACGGTCTGTCTCTTTGAGAAATACCTACCCACTAGCATGCTCACGATACAAGTTCACCTTCTTGTGCATCTTGTGGACGAAGTGGAGATTGCTGGACCTGTCCATACGCGATGGATGTTCTTCCTGGAGTGCTTCATGAAAACCCTGAAAGGCTTTGTGCGACAACGAGCTCGTCTAGAAGGTAGCATGGCGGAAGGTTGGTTGGTGTCAGAGGCGTTAGTGCATATCTCACAATGGCTACCAACGGTGGAACCAGACAATGAAATGCTATGGACGCTGAAGGACGATGATAGGCTGACTGGAGATGTGGTGGTTGGAAATGGGGTAGAAAAAAGAATGGATGCCTCAATGGAAGAGAAGGTGAATTGCTTTTGTATGTTGCACCATGCCTCCATGGAGACGTGGCTCGCCAAGTACCAGATTGCAAGGCAAGATCGAGAGGAAGCGCGAGCTGAATTCCGACGCAGTACGCATCACCGACTGATTCGATATCCCGAAGGCATGGAGGAGATGCTGGGATTTATGTCAACACGATGGTTGCATGGAGCCTTGACCGCAGCATCCAGCGAAGGGACAAAGGTCTCAATGGAGGAGTGGGAGTTCTCGAGGGGATGTAGTCCAAAGGTAATGAGGGGTTTATAATGTGTCATATCTAAATTTGCTTGCTACATCTAATTTGAGTGTTTCAATGTACAGTACAAAATATATAGTGCAGCGTGGTCGCACGGACGGCATTTTCGCGTGGAGCGTATTGACAAAATGCGCTCCACAATGGACTGTGGTGTCATGGCAAGGTTTGAGCAAGAGAGCCGGCGACGAGCAACGGATCCGAATACGGTTGTGGATGAGATGGAGTATTTTGGGAACTTGCAAAGTATTATTACGGTGGATTACCGTAGCTTCTCCATGATACTATTCGATGTGCAGTGGTTCAAAGTGGTACTTGGAGGAGCTGGAGCAACAGTTAGACAAGGTCCATCTGGATTTCTCGAAATAGATTCCAAAAAAAAATGGACGGATTTGCGCGACACCTTTGTGTTGCCGGCCCATTGTGAACAGGTGCAAAGAGTCATTTACTTGCTAATTGTAATACGACATGGTTTATGTCACAATGGTTTGAACTCGCTTTGTAAGTGTTTGTGAACAGGTAATCTTCTATCTAAACCCCCGACAACCTCGATGGTGGTATGTTATACCTTCAACTCCTCAAAGTGCGAGAGTATATGATCAAAGCGATGTTCCAGGCATAGATGAAGAAAATATGCAAATAGAGGGGTCGATATTACAAGGGGTGGAGGCCACCGCAAGCTTGGAGCCCGCATTGGCTAACAATGATGGAAATACAGAAGTCCAAGAATTTTTTGAGAACGAGGCAGACTTGTTCTTTTGTGGTGACATGTCTATCGACCTTCCAGTGTATGCAGAGTTGTGTCAGGAGATTAACATGGGACCATAGAATACTTCATTCTTGGAGAATTGTATTACTCAATTCGTTGTTTAGATCTTCCATAAAGGTACATAAGATATGCATTTTAAGAGGGATTTTTCAAAAATGATTTATATTACTGTGCTTTGTATAGTTTAAATTGATTATTCTAACATCATTTTTTATCTGTGCAGGTGACATTTTCAGGATGAGTTGAGGGATGAGCGATGAGGAGTTTCAGGAAATGATGGCATGCATGTCTCCAGATCAGCTCGCGAGATTCAGAGAGATGGCAGACCAGGAGCTGTCTCGTTCTTCGTCAGGGCACTCTGCTAGATCTGCTTCAGTGCGATCAGATGCTTCAGCTTCGAGCAGACGATCTCGACGCTCACGACTTGGGCCAGAGGAAGGGACTGCATCGGGATCAGGGGGTGCTGCTGTGGAGACACGGACGTAGTGTCTCCGTCTCGTCGTTCAGCTGGAGCTGCGTCACCTCCAGGATTTGTCACACCTATGGGGACGTCTACTCCAGTTACTCCGGCTTTTGCGCAGCCGTCAGCAGGTGGCACGCCTTTTGGTGGCACTCCTTTTGGTGGCACCCTCTTTGGTAGCACCCCTTTGAGTGGCACTCCGAGAGAGGGTACCCCCGTCGGTACACCGGATGTACAGGGGTCTCCTGGATATGCCTAGGAGCGTGGACGGAGATGGGAGAGGACCCATCTTAGGCAGACTCCTAGGGGTTATGGATACCTAGTTGATAGTAGGTCAGGAGCCATCATCATGAATGATGAGGGGAGGAGGGTGATGGCTCGCATGAGGGAGTTGTGCCAACAAGTTTTTTGGCACAACGTCCTGGATCATTGGAAGAACATACCGGAGGGGAGCAAGGACTACATAGTAGCATCCTTATACGAGGAGTTTCTGGTGCCAGCCGCAGTAGATAGATTCTCTACGGGCTGGATGATGGATTGCATGCGTGCATACATGTCACATAGACGATCCGACGCACGCAAGGCAATCAAGAGTGGGGCTGCAAAGCCCGAGTGGTTAGATGCAGACGACTGGCGCCGACTGAGGGAGGAGGCTACAAATTCGCCAGGACATTGGAGTCAGTAGCGGGAGGCGGCGAGGGCACGACTCGAGACCGGAGTGGTGCATCATCTTGGGAGTGGCGGCCACATGACATATTTGGAGGACTTTGTAAGTTTCTCTTTTGTTTTGCTTATTTATTTTTTTGAAATATTCTTTGTACTGACAATCATGTTTCTAATAGTTAGCATTTTTTTTTCTTTGCAGCACTCCATTACAAATCGCGATCCGCAAGGCCTTGAGACTCGATATCCAGAGAGGCACGGTCTCAATGCATTGATCAACCGATTGTATAGACGCGACGGCCCTGTAAGTCACTCATCTTTCTTGTCCGTAGTTACCATGAGATATTTGAATGCATTATTGTATGGTGGATTGATATGTTGTTTCTTTTTCTGCAAAATCCGTTGGATGCTCCTTTGCGGCGGGATGAGCTTTCGAGGGACGAGGATTTCTAGCTCGCCCTTGGATCCTTGGAGCTCACACACCTTTAGTTTTTAGTCGCCTGATCTATGTAGACATTTTCTATGTATTACTGATATCCTTTCATGATTGTACCAATCGCATTTTATGCGATCATGTATTTATTTCATGTATCAGTTTTATGATTTCAGTATACATTCTTTTTGTTTGCAAATGCTTTGTATGCAGTAGTGCAGAAACTATTTTGTATGGCTCTCATACAGCACACAGTGCTATATGTAGTTGCCCTGCCACAAATTTTTTTTTTCCCTGTTACCGTCGCTATTTGCGTCGCAAATATACTGCTCGCGTCGCTATTGGCCTCGCTATGAGCGTCGCAACTTTACTGGTTGCGTCACTATATGCGTCGCTATTTGCGTCGCTATATGATTCACATTTGCGACGCATATAGCGACGTTTCTATGGCGTCCTCAATAACGACGCTTTTTGCGACGACGGGGGCAAATTTGTTGTTTGTATTTTCATCGCTTTTAACGTCGGTATAAGGTCTATATCTTGTAGTGATTGTAGGTCTAGAGCAAGATTTCCCCTCTTCCAATCACCTGGCTTTGCGCAGAAACCCGTAATCAGATAGCCAAGATCCATAATTACATTATCTTCTCTAAAGTCATCGACATGAAGAATACAAAAAGCCATGGCCAATAAACTCTTAATTAAGATTTTAATTCTTTTAAACCCCCTAAAGGGCAATTTCCATTGTTAAAATCAATAGCGCGCAAGAAGTTGAAGGAGAGCAAGGGCGATAGAAAGAACTCGCGGTCAGGATGACTGGCTGGAAGCTAGACTTTACGTGACTAGACTAAAAGAGGACACGGCTTCCAAAGACGCGACGACAACCCGCGGATTTTACAAGGATGCGCCTAAACCGTTTAACAAAAATAGAGGTTATAGCATGAGTAAATCTTCACTTTATTATTTTTAGAAAATGTTTTGAAACTTGTTTTCCTACATTGAATGGTTATTTGTATTTATGTGGACCTGTTTCTATTTTGTAAAAATAGAAAAGTGTCAAAAATGCTTTTAAAAGGCTTAAAAATATTACAAATAAATTTTTATAAAATTGTTGATTGAAAAATTATAAGTTATGATATTTTTTCCATAAATACAATAATTTTAAAAATTTATTGAAGTTTTTTTATAATGTTTCAAAACTATTCAATCTATTTAAAAATTCAAAAATAGTTATTTTTAAAAGAAAAGTAACAGTTTCCATATAAAAAATGGATTTTCTATCAATAAAAAAATTATGCTATTCATGGAGAATTGAAAAGATAATTTCTGATGTGTCAATGGAGTTTTTGCAAATTTAAGAAAAACGAAAACAATTTAATTATATTGTCTTTAAAAGATGTTTACATTGAAAACATGCTGTTTTTATTTTGAGAAAATTAAAAGATATGTGGTGTGCTGTTCAATAACATAGGGAGGGGTAAAAATAAGAAATGTAATAGTCTTTTATAATAATCGCTTATGTCAAGGAAAAAAACTATAATCCTAAATTTAAACTATGAATATCAAAAATTTTAATAAAACAAATATCTGATGGCATGAGGAGAAGCCTCTGTATCTAAGTTGAAATTCTATATTTTATTTCCTATAAATATTATTTAAGCGATCAAAAGAGTTAAGAGTGGAGGGCTATTAGGATAATTGATAACTGAGGGGATACATTGGGGTTTTAAAATGAGCTGTGTATGTGGACGTATAAGAGTGTGGAAAGAACTTGTTTTTGTCATGATTGATATTTAGTTAGAGAAGAAGAAAGAAAAGACGTTACCATTGGAAAATAAAAACCAACTAATTGTCTAAACATTAATAGCAAAGGATGAATTATGCAAAACGAAGAAGGGAAACGTTTTAAAAGGGGAATTAAAGTTTATGAGTTTATCACACGTTAGTTGATTTGTTTTGAATGTATTGCTGATTAAAAAATTACAAGGAAATAATTTTATAAAAGGTGGAGAAGGAAACATTTAAGAATGAACTGAAACGGAGATATACTTGTAGACTCTATTGAATCTATGTTGTGAAACAATATTTCTAAAGTCAAATATAAAAATCTCCTGGGAAAATAGAATAATTAAGTAACTTGTTTAATTTGTAGACATTGAGAAAGTACTAGTTGCACTACCTATAGTGAAGGGTCATCATAAATATTTGGAAGGTTAGGCAGAGTTATTGCAGTTAGTAGTAAAAATCACCTATCTAGTGCAATAACTCTTAGGAGTTGGCTTGACAACTCGATTAAAAGTGGCTTGGTCATTGGTCGGTCATTTTTTGGTGCGTTCGCGTAGAAATCTGTGATCAGATAGCCAAGATCCATAATTACATTATCTTCTCTAAAGTCGTCGACATGAAGAATACAAAAAGCCATGGCCAATAAACTCTTAATTAAGAGTTTAATTCTTTTAAATCCCCTAAAGGGCAATTTCCATTGTTAAAATCAATAGCGCGCAAGAAGTTAAAGGAGAGCAAGGGCGATAGGAAGAAATCGCGGTCAGGACGACTAGCTAGAAGCTAGACTTTACGTGACTAGACTGAAAGAGGACACGACTTCCAAAGACGCGACAACAACCCGCGGATTTTACAAGTATGCGCCTAAACCGTTTAACAAAAATAGAGGTTATAGCATTAGTAAATCTTCAATTTATTATTTTTAAAAAATGTTTTGAAACCTGTTTTCCTATGTTGAATGGTGACTTGTATTTATGTAGACCTGTTTCTTTTTAAAAAAAATAGAAAATGGTAAAAAATACTTGAAAAAGGCTTTAAAATGTTACAAATAAATTTTTATAAAATTGATGATTGAAAATTTATAAGCTATGATATTTTTTCCATAAAGAGAATAATTTTAAAAATTTATTGAAGTTTTTTTATAATGCTTAAAAACTATTCAATATATTTAAAAATTAAAAAATAGTTATTTTAAAAGAAAAATAACAATTTCCATATAGAAAATGGATTTTCTATCAATAAAAAATTTATGTTATTCATGGAGAACTGAAAAGATAATTTTTGATGTGTCAATGGAGTTTTTGCAAATTTAAAGAAAAGAAAAACAATTTAATTTTATTATCTTTAAAAGATGTTTACATTGAAAAACATGATGTTTTTATTTTGAGAAAATTAAAAGATATGTGGTGTGCTATTCAATAACATAGGGAGAGGTAAAAATAAGAAATGTAATAGTCTTTTATAATAATAGCTTATGTCAAGGAAAAAAACTATAATCCTAAATTTAAAGTATGAATATCAAAAAATTTAATAAAACAAATATCTGATGGCTTGAGGGGAAGTCTCAGTATCTAAGTTAAAATTCTGTATTTTATTTTCTATAAATATTATTTGAGCGATCACACTACAAGATATAGACCTTATAGCGACGTTTAAAGCGACGAAAATACAAACAACAAAATTTGCCCCCGTCGTCGGAAAAAGCGTCGTTATTGACGACGCCATGGAATCGTCGCTATTTGCGTCGCTATATGCGTCGCTATAGCGACGCAAATAGCGACGCATATAGCGACGGTTGCAGAGAATTTGCGACGCTGATAGCGACGACAATAGCGACGTCTGCAGTAAATTTGCGACGCAAATAGCGACGGTAACAAAGGAAAAAAAAATTTTGTGGCAGGGCAGCAAGCTGCCCTGCCACATATAGCACTGTGTGCTGTATGAGAGCCATACAAAATAGTTTCTGCACTGCTGCATACAAAGCGTTTGCAAACAAAAAGAATCTATACTGAAATCATAAAACTGATAGATGAAATAAATACATGATATCGCATAAAATGCGATTGGTACAATCATAAAACAATATCACTAATACATAGAAAATGTCTACATAGATCGGGCGACTAAAAACTAAAGGTATGTGAGCGCTAAGGATCCGAGGGCGAGCTACAAATCGTCGTCCCCCGAAAGCTCGTCCCTCTGCAAAGGAGCATCAAACGGATTCTGCAGAAAAAGAAACAACATATCAATCCACCATACAATAATACATTCAAATATCTCATGGTAACTACGGACATGAAAGATGAGAGACTTACTGGGCCGCCGCGTCTGTACAATCGGTCGATCAATGATCTGAGACCGTGCCTCTCTGCATATTGAGTCTCAAGGCCTTGCGGATCACGATTTGTAATGGAGTGCTGCAAAGAAAACAAAATGCTAACTGTTAGAAATATGATTGTCAGTACAAATAATATCTCAAAAAAACAAATAAGCAAAACAAAAGAGAAACTTACAAAGTCCTCCAAATATGTCCTGTGGCCGCCACTCCCAAGATGATGTACCGATCCGGCCTCGATTCGTGCCCTCGCCGCCTCCCGCTGCTGACTCCAACGTCCTGGCGAATTTGTAGCCTCCTCCCTCAGTCGGCGCCAGTCCTCTGCATCTAACCACTCGGGCTTTGGAGCCCCACTCTTGATTGCCTTGCGTGCGTCGGATCGTCTATGTGACATGTATGCACGCATGCAATCCATCATCCAGCCCGTAGAGAATCTATCCACTGCGGCTGGCACCGGGAACTCCTCATGCAAGGATGCTACTATGTACTCCTTGCTCCCCTCCGGTATGTTCCTCCAATGATCCAGGACGTTGTGCCGAAAAACTTGTTGGCACAACTCCCTCATGCGAGCTATCACCCTCCTCCCCTCATCATTCATGATGATAGCTCCTGACCTGCCATCCACTAGGTATCCATAATCCCTAGGAGTGTGCCTCGTATGGGCCCTCTCCCATCTCCGTCCACGCTCCTGGGCATATCCAGGAGACCCCTGAACATCCGGTGTACCGACGGGGGTACCCTCTCCCGGAGTGCCACTGAAAGGGGTGCCACCAGAGGGGGTGCCACCAAAAGGAGTGCCACCAGAGGGGGTGCCACCAAAAGGAGTGCCACCAAAAGGCGTGACATCTGCCGACGGCTGCGCAAAAGCCGGAGTAACTGGAGTGGACGTCCCCACAGGTGTGACAAATCCTGGAGGTGACCGAGCTCTAGCTGAACGACGAGACGGAGACACCGCGTCCGTGTCTCCACAGCAGCACCCCCCTGATCCTCCTGCAGTCGCAGTCCCTCCCTCTGGCCCAAGTCGCGAGCGTCGAGATCGTCTGCTCGAAGCTGAAGCATCTGATCGCACTGAAGCTGATCTAGCAGAGCGCCCTGACGAAGAACGAGACAGCTCCTGATCTGCTATCTCTCTGAATCTCGCGAGCTGATCTGGAGACATACGTGCCATCATCTCCTGAAACTCCTCATCGCTCATCCCTCGACTCATCCTGAAAATAAAGATACCTGCAGAGATAAAAAATAATGTTAGAATAATCAATTGAAACTATACAAAGCGCATTAATATAAATCATTTTTGAAAAATCCATCTTAAAATGCATATCTTATCTACCTTTATGGAAGATCTAAACAACGAATTGAGTAATACAATTCTCCAAGAATGAAGTATTCTATGGTCCCATGTTAATCTCCTGACATAACTCTGCATACACTGGAAGGTCGATAGACATGTCACCACAAAAGAACGAGTCTGCCTCGTTCTCAAAAAATTCTACGACTTCTGTATTTCCATCATTGTTAGCCGATGCGGGCTCCAAGCTTGCGGTGGCCTCCACCCCTTGTAATTTCGATCCCTCTATTTGCATATATTCTTCATCTATGCCTGGAACATCGCTTTGATCGTATACTCTCGCACCTCTAGGAGTTGAAGGTATAACATACCACCATCGAGGTTGTCGGGGATTTGGATAGAAGATTACCTGTTCACAAACACTTACAAACCGTCTTCAAACCATTGTGACATAAAGCATGTCGTATTACAATTAGCAAGCAAATGACTAGAAGATTACCTGTTCACAATGTGCCGGCAACACAAAGGTGTCGCGCAAATCCATCCATTTTTTTTCGGAATCTATTTCGAGAAATCCAGATGGACCTCGTCGAACCGTTGCGCCAGCTCCTCCAAGTACCACTTTGAACCACTGCACATCGAATATTATCATGGAGAAGCTACGGTAATCCACCGTAATAATACTTTGCAAATTCCCAAAATACTCCATCTCATCCACAACCGTGTTCGGATCCGTTGCTCGTCGCCGGCTCTCTTGCTCAAACCTTGCCATGACACCACAGTCCATTGTGGAGCGCATTTTGTCAATACGCTCCACCCGAAAATGCCGTCCGCGCGACCACGCTGCACTATATATTTTGTACTGCACATTGAAACACTCAAATTAGATGTAGCAAACAAATTCAGATACGACACATTCTAAACCCCTCATTACCTTTGGACTACATCCCCTCGAGAACTCCCACTCCTCCATTGAGACCTCTGCCCCTTCGCTGGATGCTGCGATCAAGGCTCCATGCAACCATCGTGTTGACATAAACCGCGGCATCTCCTCCATGCCTTTGGGATATCGAATCGGTCGGTGACGCGTACTGCGTCGGAATTCAGCTCGCGCTTCCTCTCGATCTTGCCTTGCAATCTGGTACTTGGCGAGCCACGTCTCCATGGAGGCATGGTGCAACATACAAAAGCGATTCACTTTCTCTTCCATTGAGGCATCCATTTTTTTTTCTACCCCATTTCCAACCACCACATCTCCAGTCAGCCTGTCATCGTCCTTGAGCGTCCATAGCATTTCATTGTCTGGTTCCACCGTTGGTAGCCATTGTGAGATATGCACTAATGCCTCTGACACCAACCAACCCTCCGCCATGCTACCTTCCGGACGAGCTCGTTGTCGCACAAAGCCTTTCAGGGTTTTCATGAAGCGCTCCAGGAAGAACATCCATCGCGTATGGACAGGTCCGGCAATCTCCACTTCGTCCACAAGATGCACAAGAAGGTGAACTTGTATCGTGAGCATGCTAGTGGGCAGGTATTTCTCAAAGAGACAGACCGTCTCAACTGCTCCCCGCCTTGCGGATTCAATAGAGGACGTCTTAATCTCTTTCTGTGAGATCCATTGCACCAAAGTCGACAGCTTGTAAATGGCCCCACGAATTTCTGGAGTTAGGCATCCCGCGATCGCGATCGGTAGGACAAACTGCCACAAATGAGAAAGCATTAAGAATAATGGTCACTTTTCAAATTTCAAAATGTCCACGCTTATTAAAATCCATTCTGTTCACAAACCTGACATATCTTATGCCAATCATGGGATTTTAGCCCAGACATTTGGTCATCTTTAGAAAATGCGGACCTGAGAGAACGCATCATACCCGTCGGAGTGCGGATAGACTTGATTACTTGCTTCACAATGCGCTCTTCTTTGGTAGACAAAACCCAGGGAGCGCGAGGAAGCTGCACTCCCCCTTCAGCACTCGACTGCGGCCAAAGCGCCTCCATCTTACCTACCTCCTTTAAATCCATTCGTGACCCTATAGTGTCTCTCTTTCCTGTGATGTGGTCCCATAGCAAGCTGCCCACATTTTTGAAAATATGCATGGGATCCAACAAGTGGTTGACCTGTAAGTGGGTCCAATATGGCAACTCATAGAAAACTGAGAACCGTCGCATTCCATTTGGATGTGATTCCGGGTTTACCATTTTCAGCTCGTACCAGCTTGCAGCGTTCATACGTGCTGGAGGTCGTCCAAGAAAACCTTCCCTGAGTTCATGATCCTCCGGCAAGAAAGTGGCGTGTCCTTGATATACCATCTTCTTCATGGTTCGTGACCTTCGGGAGTCTAACTGTGGCCCACACAATGGACATGCATGATAACCTGAGGTAACGAGACCTGCAAGGCGATCCACGACCTAGTGAATACTTGATTGAATGAAATAAAATATAGATATTACCGGCGTGAACAAATGTCTGCTCACCTGAGCACTCTCCCAATCCCGGAAAGTCATGCATCGTCCACATGAGAATGGCTCGAATGTTGGCTGACCGCCGACCATCGCGCCTGCTCATATCTTGCACCGTGACCCCCTCCTCCCACAAAATCTTAAGCTCATCGACTAATGGACGAAGATACACGTCCATATTTTTTACTTTGTAGCGGCCCGGGACGAGCAAGCTAAGGATGAGATGTCCTTTCTTCGTAGAAAGCCATGGAGGAATGTTGTAGTTGACAAGCACTATAGGCCACACACTGTAAGAAGTCGAGCGCAGACCGAATGGGTTCACACCATCCATGGCGAGACCGAGCCGAAGATTCCTTGGCTCTCGCGCAAAGCCTGGGAAGGTAGAGTCAATGTGGCTCCATGCGCGCGAATCTGCTGATATTCGTTGCACTCCATCCGTAGACCTATTCTGCACATGCCACGTTGTCAAGCTTGCCATGGCAGACGTGCGAAACATGTGGTTTATGCGGGGGATGAGCGGAAAGTGTCTGAGGACTTTTTGAGGGATGGTCTGCCCTTGCAAGTCCTGTCGATACCTGTGAGCACCACACTTTGGACATGTCTCCATAGTCTCGTATTCATCTCGAAACAATATGCAGTCGTTGATACATGCATGGATGTTATTGTAGTCCATGCCAAGCTTCCGTAAAACATGTCGTGCATCATCACGAGACTCAGGCATGGTGTTTGCAGGTGGCAATATATGATATTTCAATAACCTGAAAACATCATAAAACACCTTGAAAAATCCATCCATATTTACAATAATACTGTTTAAAAAAAAAACAATGAAGTCTGTATGCAAGGTACCTGAATAACTCAGTCACACTCGTATCGCTCCAACCGTATTTCGCTTGCACACTTAAGAGTGCAAGCAATGTCTTCAACCGAGATACTCGGCACCCATCATATAATGGTATGGATGCTTCCTCTCTAAGCGGGTCAGATGTCTCAACATCCATGGGAATCAATGCATCGATCATTGCCTCCATCTCAGGCTCCAAGATTGTAGGCAAGTCGGGAAGGTTGTCTGTCTCCTCTGGCATTGACGATATAGATGGGCCTTGCGAGTGGTCTATTGGCTCCTGCCATCCATCCATCTCACGTCCAAGAACTCTTCTAATTGGCCGCAAAGGGTGCTCTCCCCCTTGGGTCGAGACATCACCCCCCTGGACACAAAATTTGCCAACAAGACCCAATCTTATTGTGTATGGTTTTCAATTAGCTTGAGAGTACAATGCATGAAAAATGCTAACTTGAAAATACCGTTTGCTGAAAATCTGCAATCGCCTGATCAATAATCTCAGGTTGAAACTCGCCAAATCGTCGTACGTGTTCTATAGACAATCGACGTTTTCGTCTAATTGCCAACTTGCATTGAGAGCAAGGACATGGGACACGCTGATTAAGATACGACTCGCGGTCTTGAACAATAGGACCTTCTTCGTTTGCCATCTTATCTACATTACAGCAAACGAGGCTTAAATGGATAGCTTTTTGGAGATGTACGTCAACTTGCAAGTTGACCATAAACCTTGCATTGTATATAGTAGTCGAGAGATTTTCCGATGTTATATCTCGGCCTTGTATCATGCTCAACGATTTGTTTGTCCCGGTAGATAATTTTTTGTTATATCTCGGCTTTGAGTATAAGTAATCCATTTTAAAATTAATGCGCGCCATCTATGAAATTTTACAACTATAGTAATAAAATTTATTTCAATCAATTCTACTCATAGTCATAAGACCTGAGAGAAATTATCCTATACTCAATTTAAGGGATCTCCACTTCTATAACAATAATTTTGGGTTAATTTTGATGAAGTACGTGGCCGTATGCAAAGCACATTGCATACCATTATCGATACGTATATTATCTTAAATTTCATTCCCTTCCCTCTCCCTCTCCCTCTCCCTCACCCTCTCCCTCTCTTTCTCTCACCCTCTCGTTCTCTTTCTCTCCCTCTCTCATTTCCTCCCTCCTCCTCCCTCTCCCTCTCCCTCCCTCTTTCTCCCTCTTTCTCCCTCTCCCTCTCCCTCGCTCCCTCTCCCTCCCCCTCCCTCTTTCTCTCCCTCTCTCATTTCCTTCCCCTCCCCCTCCCTCTCCCTCTCCCTCTCCCTCTCTTTTTCTCCCTCTCCCTCTCTATCTCTCTTTCTCTCTCATTTCCTAAACAAGCAAAAAATAAAGTGATTTAAACATCCTCCAAGCAAAAGGGAGAGGGAGAGATACAATGCACTCTCCCTCTCTTTCTCTTTCTATCCCTCTCTCATTTCCTTCCCCTTCCTATCCCTCTCACTCTCTTTCTCTCTCATTTCCTCTCCTAAACAAGAAAAAAATAAAGTGATTCAAACATTAAACAAGCAAAAGGGAGAGGGAGGGAGAGAGAGAATGCACTCTCCCTCCTTCTCCCTCTCTTTTTCTTTCTCTCCCTCTCCTATTTCCTCCCCCTCTCTCTCCCTCTCCCTCTATTTCTCTTTCTCTTTCTTTCCCTTTCCCTCTCCCTCTCCCTCTCTTTCTCTCTTACTCTCTCGTTTCCTCTCCTAAACAAGCAAAGAAGAAAGTAATTTAAACATTAAACAAGCAAAAGGGAGAGAGAGAGAGAGAGAATGCACTCTCACTCTCTTTCTCTCCCTCTCCCTCTCTTTCTCTCCCTCTCTCTCCCTCTCCCTCTCCTTCTCTTTCTTTTCCTCTCCTAAATAAACAAAAGAGAACGATTTAAACCTTCAACAAGTAAAAGAAAGAGAGAGGGAGACTCACCAATGAGATATGGCGAGCGTGGGCGGCTTCTCTTTGCAACGAGGGCTCCTCCTCTCCTTCGCGAACAACGACGGTGGCGGTGGCGGCGGCGGCGGCAACAAGTCTCTTCCTCCTCTTCTTTCACAAAGCCTTGGCTCTCTCCCTCGCTCTCGCTCTCAAAAGGCGAAGAAAACAAAATGAAAATGGCGCTCTGGTTTCGGCCGCGCTTTTTTTTCCCTGCGGCGTCGCTATATGCGTCGCTATTTGCGTCGCTATTTGCGTCGCAAATGCGACGCAAATAACGACGCATATAGCGACGCCAATAGCGACGCCGATAAACGCCGTCGCTAATCGGCGTCGCTATTGCCCCAGTCCCTTGTAGTGTCAAAAGAGTTAAGAGTGGAGGGCCATTAGGATAATTGATAACTGAGGGGATACATTGGGGTTTTAAAATGAGCTATGCATGTGGACGTATAAGAGTGTGGAAAGAACTTGTTTTTGTCATGATTGATGTTTAGTTAGAGAAGAAGAAAGAAAAGACGTTACCATTGGAAAATAAAAACCAATTATTGTCTAAACATTAATAGCAAAGGATGAATTGTGCAAAACAAAGAAGGGAAACGTTTTAAAAGGGGAATTAAAGTTTATGAGTTTATCACACATTAGTTGATTTTTTTTAATGTATTACTGATTAAAAAATTACAAGGAAATAATTTTATAAAAGGTGAAGAAGGAAACATTTAAGAAGGAACTGAAATAGAGATATACTTATAGACTCTATTGAATCTATGTTGTGAAACAATATTTCTAAAGTCAAATATAAAAATGTCCTGGGAAAATAGAATAATTAAGTAACTTGTTTAATTTGTAAACATTGAGAGAGTACTAGTTGGACTACCTATAGTGAAGGGTTATCATAAATATTTGGAAGGTTAGACAGAGTTATTGCAGTTAGTAGTAAAAATTAGCTATCTAGTACAACAACTCTTAGGAGTTGGCTTGACAACTCGGTTAAAAGTGGCTTGGTCACTAGCCGGTCACCCGGGTCCGTCTCGGGTGACCGGCCAGTGACCAAGCCACTTTTAACCGAGTTGTCAAGCCAACTCCTAAGAGTTGTTGTACTAGATATGTGATTTTTACTACTAACTGCAATAACTCTGTCTAACCTTCCAAATATTTATGATAACCCTTCACTATAGGTAGTCCAACTAGTACTCTCTCAATGTATACAAATTAAACAAGTTACTTAATTATTCTATTTTCCCATGACATTTTTATGTTTGACTTTAGAAATATTGTTTCACAATATAGATTCAATAGAGTCTATAAGTATATCTCCGTTTCAGTTCCTTCTTAAATGTTTCCTTCTCCACCTTTTATAAAATTATTTCCTTGTAATTTTTTAATCAGTAATACATTCAAAACAAATCAACTAACATGCGATAAACTCATAAACTTTAATTCCCCTTTTAAAGCGTTTCCCTTCTTCATTTTGCACAATTCATCCTTTGCTATTAATGTTTAGACAATTAATTGGTTTTTATTTTTCAATGGTAACATCTTTTGTTTCTTCTTCTCTAACTAAACATCATCAATCATGACAAAAACAAGTTCTTTTCACACTCTTATATGTCCACATACACAGCTCATTTTAAAACCCCAATGTATCCCCTCATTTATCAATTATCCTAATGGCCCTCCACGCTTAACTCTTTTGATCGCTTAAATAATATTTATAGAAAATAAAATATAGAATTTCAACTTAGATACTGAGGCTTCCCCTCATGCCATCAGATATTTGTTTTATTAATTTTTTTGATATTCATGGTTTAAATTTAGGATTATAGTTTTTTCCTTGACATAAGCGATTATTATAAAAGACTATTACATTTCTTATTTTTACCCCTCCCTATGTTATTGAACAACACACCACATATCTTTTAATTTCCTCAAAATAAAAACATCATGTTTTTCAATGTAGACATATTCTAAAGATAATATAATTAAATTGTTTCCCTTTTCCTTAAATTTGCAAAAACTCCATTGACATATCATAAATGATCTTTTGAGTTCTCCATGAATAGCATTTTTTTTTATTGATAGAAAATCCATTTTTTATATGAAAATTGTTACTTTTCTTTTTAAAATAACTATTTTTGAATTTTTAAATATACTAAATAGTTTTTAAACATTATGAAAAAACTTCAATAAATTTTTAAAATTATTGTCTTTATGGGAAAAATATCATAACTTATACATTTTCAATTAGCAATTTTATAAAACTTTATTGGTAACATTTTTAAGCATTTTTCAAGCATTTTTGACTATTTTCTATTTTTAGAAAATAGAAACAGGTCCACATAAATACAAATAACCATTCAACGTAGGAAAACAGGTTTCAAAACATTTTCTAAAAATAATAAACTGAAGATTTACTCATGCTATAACCTATATTTTTATTAAACGGTTTAGGCACATACTTGTAAAATCCGCGGGTTGTTGTCGCCTCTTTGGAAGCCGTGTCCTCTTTCAGTCTAGTCACATAAAGTCTAGCTTCCAGCCAGTCGTCCTGACCGCGAGTTCTTCCTATCGCCCTTGCTCTCCTTCAACTTCCTGCGCGCTATTGATTTTAACAATGGAAACTGCCCTTTAGGGGCTTTAAAAGAATTAAACTCTAAATTAAGAGTTTATTGGCCATGGCTTTTTGTATTCTTCATGTCGACGACTTTAGAGAAGATAATGTAATTATGGATCTTGGCTATCTGATCACGAATTTCTGCGTGAACGCACCAAAAAATGACCGACCAATGACCAAGCCACTTTTAACCGAGTTGTCAAGCCAACTCCTAAGAGTTGTTGCACTAGATAGGTGATTTTTACTACTAACTGCAATAACTCTGTCTAACCTTCCAAATATTTATGATAACCCTTCACTATAGGTAGTCCAACTAGTACTCTCTCAATGTCTACAAATTAAACAAGTTACTTAATTATTCTATTTTCCCATGATATTTTTATATTTGACTTTAGCAATATTGTTTCACAACATAGATTCAATAGAGTCTATAAGTATATCTCCGTTTCAGTTCCTTCTTAAATGTTTCCTTCTCCACCTTTTATAAAATTATTTCCTTGTAATTTTTTAATCAGCAATACATTCAAAACAAATCAATTAACGTGTGATAAACTCATAAACTTTAATTTTCCTTTTAAAACGTTTCCCTTCTTCATTTTGCACAATTCATCCTTTGCTATTAATGTTTAGACAATTAATTAGTTTTTATTTTCCAATGGTAATGTCTTTTCTTTCTTCTTCTCTAACTAAACATCAATCATGACACAAACAAGTTCTTTCCACACTCTTATACGTCCACATACACAGCTCATTTTAAAACCCCAATGTATCCCCTCAGTTATCAATTATCCTAATGGCCCTCCACTCTTAACTCTTTTGATCGCTTAAATAATATTTATAGAAAATAAAATATAGAATTTCAACTTAGATACTGAGGCTTCTCCTCATGTCATTAGATATTTGTTTTATTAATTTTTTTATATTCATAGTTTAAATTTAGGATTATAGTTTTTTTCCTTGACATAAGTGATTATTATAAAAGACTATTACATTTCTTATTTTTACCCCTCCCTATATTATTGAACAGCACACCACATATCTTTTAATTTTCTCAAAATAAAAACATCATGTTTTCAATGTAAACATCTTTTAAAGACAATATAATTAAATTGTTTTTGTTTTTCTTAAATTTGCAAAAACTCCATTGACAGATCTAAAATTATCTTTTCAGTTCTCCATGAATAGCATAATTTTTTAATTGATAGAAAATCTACTTTTTATATGAAAATTGTTACTTTTCTTATAAAAATAACTATTTTTGAATTTTTAAATATACTGAATAGTTTTTAAACATTATAAAAAAACTTCAATAAATTTTCAAAATTATTTTCTTTATGGAAAAAATATCATAACTTATAAATTTTTAATCAAAATTTTTATAAAAAATTATTTGTAACATTTTTAAGCCTTTTTCAAGCATTTTTTATTATTTTCTATTTTTAGAAAATAGAAATAGGTCCACATAAATACAAATAACCATTCAGCGTAGGAAAACAGGTTTCAAAACATTTTCTAAAAATAATAAACTGAAGATTTACTCATGCTATAAGCTCTATTTTTATTAAACGGTTTAGGCGCATCCTTGTAAAATCCGCGGGTTGGTGTCGCGTCTTTGGAAGCCGTGTCCTCTTTTAGTCTAGTCATGTAAAGTCTAGCTTCCAACCAGTCATCCCGACCGCGAGTTCTTCCTATCGCCCTTGCTCTCCTTCAACTTCTTGCGCGCTATTGATTTTAACAATGGAAACTGCCCTTTAGGGGGTTTAAATGAATTAAACTCTTAATTAAGAGTTTATTGGCCATGGCTTTTTGTATTCTTCATGTCGATGACTTTAGAGAAGATAATGTAATTATGGATCTTGGCTATCTGATCACAGATTTCTGCGTGAAGCCAGGCGATTGGAAGAGGGGAAATCCTGCTCTAGACCTACAATCTCAGTCTACCCAAGTGTATTGAGGCTCCGAATTGGTCTTTATGAAGAAAGACATGGGGATGGAGAAGAAGAGCAATAATTGGTATCATTTTGGGATATCAACAATTGAATTGCATTCTTTTTACCTCCCTAGACTTCCCTCTGCTCCTTTTCCACCAGTCGTATGGGCAAAAGATGGCGCTCTCCATCTCTCCATCTCTCCTCTCTCACACTTGGTGCAACTTCTTCCTTGATTCTTGTTCTCTGCTCCTTGTGCTCTACTGCAAGATGAATGGAGAGTGAGGGTGAGGATGAAGATGGGGATGGCTTTCATGTATTCCTTTTGCGTGCCAGAACCTATTGTGTGGAACAGGATGCATGGATCTTCAGTTTTGCCATGGAAGCATGTCAGATCTGAGAAGAGGAGCACGATGTTGTTCAAAGGTGGAACCTGCGAAGATTTTGCAAATGGCAAATGGAAGGTGCTAATTTTTCATGAGGACATCACAAAGAAGACGAGAAGCAAATTTGTGAGCATGGAGGACGAATCTATTTTGCAAAGGAAGGTCTGGTGCTGATACACTGCATGAGTGCCCATGTTCTCTGTGATTCCCATAGCATGTCAATCTTGGAGACAAGACCATTCAAATCCTGCACCATTTTTGAAGAGCCACAATCGACAAAGAAGAAGAAACGTGGATATTAAAATGAAAATACACCGCATCAATTCTGATCCTTCAATTTTCCACGAGGGCACTTTTGAATCTATAGTGGTGGAGTCTCATCATGCATCAGCTAATTGGCAAGATTGCCTCCTCTCCCCATTTCGCTGACTGAATGGCGTTCTCTCTCTCTCTCTCTCTCTCTCTCTCTCTCTCTCTCTCTCTCTCTCTCTCTCTCTCTCTCTCTCTCTCTCTCTCTCACAGACAAGCGCACTCCCTCCCTCTCACGATGCTATGAAAGAAATAATGACGCTCCCCCTTTTCTCTTCCTTTGGTAACCATCTCCATGTTGCCACTTTTGAATTTTGCTTGCAAGGAAAGGGGGTATCCACTATGGTCACCAAGTGTTAAAGGCATGGGGCACCATGCCCTCAACAAAACAAAACAACCCACACACACGACTGTCATGCAAAGAATAGAAGAGAGACAATGAATTGTAACTGCCCTCCTTCATTCATGCCGATTACAAGAAGTTATGCCTTTTTAAAGAACCATCGTCACTGCCTCATAAATGACACTTAGGTGCAACCTTATACACTCGGCACGCACGAGGGAATAGTTGCATAGCAATTGAGAACCCACAAATGCCCTTGAGAGAGGTCAAATGCCTTATCCATTAGGGTTTACATTGAATTTTGAGACAATAATGAAAATATCTTTTGGCAATGATTCACCAAAAGACTCTTCCATAAGCTTGTCCAAGATTGTGTCTTACAAGCTCCGTGTCTCTTGGTAGTAAATCCAGTCTTCTCTTTTCATGGTATACTCCCTTTGGATCACTTCATCCTTGCAGAAATCATCCTCTTGAATCTGCTTCAGAAATACACTTTCTAATGTCTATGCCTTGATCTTCATTGATGGTTCAATTTTTATATTGGGACGACATGGAGATAATGACATTTCTTTAGGTGTAGAGGGATACTACAATTGGAGGGTGGAAGGGCAAATGGGACTATGGGTCGACGCCCCCATTCTTGCTCGTGTAAGAAATATAACGGCCTCCTTTTCTTTTCTTTTCTTTTTACTCACTCTAAAATCTTTCAATTAATTAACCTATATTCAAAAGAACATCTCCAACTTGCAAACCTCGTGCAATTCTTTAGAATTTCAATTCTTCACATGTTATTCTCAGTCAAGTAAAGAATCCTCATACATGGGCAATGATGAAGACCCTCAATGCAAGAGATATTCTGCTACACTAATGATAGGGATACGAACCAAAAGTCCCCTAATACTCTTGGCCTTGACAATTTGACTGTCTCATTGAAAAAAATCTTATGTTGCTTGCGGAAAAGTTCAAGCTTTCCAATTACTTGATATTCAACACCTCCCCAAAGGGATCTCCATAATAATCACCAATGATCTAATGATCACCCCTTGATCATCACGACAGTATTACTGTAGACAATAATCACAATCATGATGATGTGTGTTATTCATAAGTAATTTAATCCTTGGGAGGTAGGAGGTAGCATAACTGGTGAAATCCCCCATCCCTTAGATTAATACTAAGATATCCTATCAACTTGTCCAGACCTTGCCAAGTCTAAAATTCCCTCAAAAACTCCTAATTTACAACAAGGTCTTATCTCCTCTAAGTGATAATAATCCCTACGGGAAAATTTTAAACAGTCATAGCTGAGATTCACTAAGTAAATCTATCAAATTTTGTCTAAAACTCCACCTTCCTCTCGTACAAGAATTTTCTTGTACCAACATCTCATGGCTAGATTGCAAGGACACGGCCTCCAAAGACAACAACTACGAACACCGCATCTACATTAAATTAATGTAAAAAGATGGTAGTAGTGTATCAGATGTATACAATGTTGTTGAAAATTTTGGCACTTCCCGCTTCTTCCCTGACTTCCCGGCACTCTTGGCAACCTTCCCGATCATTGTTGGACTCTCCCGCATTAGTTCTTGGCTCCTAATGATCAATTCGAGTACTTCCCCCTTTAGTCATTGCTATATACACAGTCCTAGGACGGTCAAAATAGAGCAACACTTGACATTTACTGTTTAATGCTTCTTGGCATTGCCCGTTTGATGCCTATTGATGCCCGGATGTTATGGGATGCTATGTCTATGCTTTGGGACTGATTTGGAGTAGATTTGGGCATTGATTGAGCTTCATTTAACAGTAAATATGCTGTTGTAATATAGTGGGCTGAAGCTCAATTACTTAGTGTATGTATTGGTTCTTGGATCCAAGGTGCTTACTGGAGGATTAAATGATCATACCGATGTATTTGGCAATTGTCAGATGCTTCTTTTTGGTTCCGGAATGCTTTTGAACTTGGAATAGGATCCGCCTTGGTTGTCATTCACTGGCATTTGGCTTCAGTTGTGGTATGCTTTGGACCGGTTTATATCTATTGTCATTGCTTGGCATTTAGGCTTCTTCCATTTATGCTTTGGTTAGATATGGATGCCACTTGGTTTGCCCATGCTTGAGAGTCACTTGGAGCTTCATCTTCAGATATATTTGACCATTTTGGACCTACTGGGCATTACATTTGGTTGTCAGTTACATGCTCCTTGAATGCTTTCAGGCTTATGCTTTATGGGTCTAAGATAGCTTGGGATTTATGCTCTGGATGTACCCTACTAGGATTTGGCATGTCTGATGCTATGTACTCCATGTATTAGAGCATTTCTTGCTCTATTTTCATCTGACTTTACTTCTAGTGGGAGCCTCTTGGTATATTCGGATGTACACAGAGACTTACTTACACTTGAGCTTGAGCTTGTGGGACAGTTACATGCATTTGCTCTCTTAAGAATTTTTTGTCTGCAGTTATTCTGTAGTGGGCTGATTTGATACGCCTATTGGAGAAGGCACCTATCTCTGTCACAAGTTTGTCAGTTTTGTATGCATCTTGGATGGTTATGCATCGAGCTTCTTGCTCTATCAGTTGTGCTTGTGCTTGGTCTCTTCTCTTATCTTGAGACCCATTACATGCATGACTTCTAGACCTATGAGATGTCTCTTACCTGACAAGTTATTGGTTTGATAGTTCGTGATACCTTCTTGCCCCTTGGCACTCCCTATTGGATGTATCTTGCTACCTAGTAGCTATAGTGACATATGCATCAGTGATTGCTTCACTTTGGAAGAGTTTTTACATACTGCTATCATTTATTACAGCAAGCTGAAATCTGCAGATTTCGAGCACTTCTATGAGGTTAATGCTTACTATTTGATGTTATCTTGGTCATATTTGGTGGACAGGTGGTTCTCTTGGTGATATCCACTCTTTTAGCCAGTTTTAGCAGTGGTTTTAGTGCATTTTTTGCTAATTATAGCCACCTGCAATTTTACTTGTTTGCCTTTATTTGGGACAATATGGCTGGTCATCTGAAAGACACATCTCTCTTTAACGTTACCAAGTTGGATGGTACCAACTATGGGTATTGGAAGTCCCAGATATGGCAGGTTTTGATGCAAAAGTTGCAAATTAAACCCTTGCATTTCAAGGGTGTTAAACCCGAGGATATGGATGATGATGTTTGGATGGAAGTTGATGAGCTATGCAAGTCTACCGTTATCTTGTCACTCTCAGAAGAGGTCCATCATAATGTTGTTGAAGATGAGAATCAGAGTGCATGGGATTTATGGGAGAAGATTCAGGAGCTCTATACGGAGCAGAGTCCTGCGTCATAGATGTATTGGCTGAAGCAGTTAATGGACCTTCGCATAAGGAAGGGAACCTCCCTATCATCTGATTTCAGTCAGTTTCATGCTATCATGAAGAGTCTGTTGTCATAGGGTATTGAGTTCAAAGACAACTTGTACCCGTTGTTTCTCCTTGGCACCTTGCCTGAATCATGGGATGTCTTCCGTATTGCCATATGCACGAACAAGCTTGATGGGCTGAAAATAAAAGATGTTGAGAGTGCTTTATTAACTGAGGAAATCAACAGGAGAAACAATAATGCTTCCCGCTCTTCACATGCATTCATCATTAGAGGTGGCAGACATGGCATGCATGATAATGATCATAAGGGCATGGATTCTCAGAAGTCTAGGTCCAAGTCATGTGGTCGCAGTAAGTCCCGTGGATGGAAGTCTGAACTTACCTGTCATTATTGTGGGAAAGCAAGACATATTAGGCTGCAATGCCATCAAATGCACGATGATAAGCTCAAGGAAAAGGGAAAAGAGGAGTGTAGGAAAAATCTTCTAAGCGCAGTATTGTAGCTGCAAAGTCCAGTGTGAAGATAAAAGGGGTTAATGTCATGCAGGCCACTAATCCAGATGAAGATTACATACTTGCAGCTTCTTCATGCGATGCCTTACAGGCTTCTGAGATACATTCTATGTATGCGCAGTGCTAGCTTTTGGATTCGGGTGCGTCATTTCATGTGACACCCTATAGAGATTGGTTTCATACCTATTGTACCATCTCTAGTTTTGTGTGTCTTGGTGATGACAAGTATCTTGACATTGTGGGCATTGGAGATGTTAGGTTGCAGTTTCCTTCTGGTAATTCTTTTGTTTTGCATGATGTACGTCATATACCTGCGTTGACTCGCAGCCTTATGTTAGCTAGACAGCTTGATGATGCAAGGTATTTTGTCTCTTTTGGAGACTCTGCATGGAAGATTACTCATAGCAAGCTTGTGCTTGCAAGAGGTGCCAAGTCTAGCAACCTCTATGCATTACCTGTATCTGGAGCTACCTTGGATCATGTTTTGTTTGTGGGTTCTATCCCTCATGTATCCCTTTGGCATGCTTGTTTGGGGCATATGTCCCTTAAAGAAATGAAAATGCTCCGTGCTTTGCAGCATCTTCCGCCTTTTGACTCTTCGCATTTTGATTCTTGTGATCATTATTTATATGGCAGGCAGACTAGAAAGATGCATAAAAAGTCTGGTAAGAAATGCATGGGTTGTCAAGATTGTGGGAGAGAAGGAAGGAGTCTCGCTTGAAGCTTTCTTGCTTGCACAATGGGGGAAGACACACAAGGGTGGAGGCTGAAAACAGTTTTCCTCTTCTTAGTTGTGTAAGCCAAAAGAACTCAAGTACAAAGAAATAGAAGAACCCTAGATATGGGTCTCAACCAAACTCAACTAACTAAGGTGGCATACTAACCGAGCCACGAACTAGAGTAGATAAGGATAGCTATCATGTAGCTATTATTCAGGGGCGGTGTACCAACCGCGTCTGCAACTGACAAGTCGGTGACATAAATACACAACGGTCACCCTGGCGTATCATGAGTGGAGCTCGATATCTCAACACTCCCCCTCGAGCTCAATCCCAATTCCTGCACACCAAGCAGGTCTCTGAACTTGCGCAGCTTCTCTGCGCCCAATGCCTTCGTGAATATGTCAGCTACCTGATCCTCTATGCTGACATAAACTAGATCAATAAGACCTAGTAAAACCCTCTCTCGCACATAGTGATAATGCACCTCAATGTGCTTTGTTCTAGCATGATAGACTGGGTTATTTGCCAAGTGCATACTACTCATGTTGTCACAATAAATGACAACTGGCCCATCTGTAGACTGATGCATATCATAAAGTAGCTTATGCAACCAAGCTACCTCACATGCAGCCATTGCTGCACCCCTGTACTCAGCCTCTGTGCTCGACAAGGCAACTGTAGGCTGTTTCTTGCTGCTCCAAGTGACTGCAGCACTCCCAAAAGAGAATACATATCCACTGGTAGATCGTCTATCAGAAATACTACCAGCCCAATCAGCATCAGTGTATCCATGCAACTGTATCTGAACCCCAGTCTCATAAAATAGTCCATACTGCAATGTGGACTTCACATACCTGAGTATGCGTCTAGCCGCATCCAAATGCGGTTTCCTTGGAGCCTGCATAAACTGACTTACCTACCCAACAGCATAGCTCAAATCTGGCCTGGTAATAGTCATATAAATCAAGCTTCCTACTATGCGTCTGTACATAGTAGGGTCTTCCAGAAGCTCACCTGCATCTGTGCTCAGCTTCACATTCTGCTCCAAAGGAACTGAAATAGGCTTACAGCCTGTCATCCCATATTTGGACAGCATGTCCAGTCCATACTGCCTCTGCAAGAGCTGTATCCCACTTGGTGATCTAATCACCTCAATGCCCAAGAAATAACGCAGCTCTCCCAAATCCTTCATCTCAAACTTCTGCTTCAATAGCATTTTCACATGAAGAATATCTTCATCACTGTCACCTGTCATAATCAAATCATCAACATAAATGACAAGCAGCATAATACCTTTCTCTGTTTTTCTCACATAAAGTGAGAAATCTGCCTTGGAAATCTGAAAGCCAATAGTGACAAGATACTGTCCTATCTTGTCAGACCATGCTCTAGGTGCTTGCTTCAAACCATACAAAGCTTTCTTCAACCTGCAAACAAACTCAGGATGAACAGCATGCACATAACCTGGTGGCTGCTCCATATAGACCTCTTCTTGCAAATCACCATGCAAGAAGGCATTCTTTACATCCATCTGATATAAAGACCATCCCTTTGATGCAGCCATAGCAATGACTGCTCTTACGGTTGCCATCCTTGCAACCGGACTGAATGTTTCTTCATAGTCAATTCCATATGTTTGTGCATACCCCTTGACTACTAATCTTGCCTTGTATCTGTTCACAGAACCATCTGCATTGTGTTTCACCTTATAAACCCACTTACAGCCAATTGCATTCTTACCTTTAGGTAAAGGTACCAATTCCCATGTAGCATTTGCTTCCAAGGCATCCATTTCTTCATCCATGGCTTTCTCCCATTTTTCTTTTCCCATGGCTTGCTCAAAAGAAGTGGGTTCTGGTTCCTGTATCACCTTGACCATATATGCATAGTGAATGGCTGTAAATCCATCATATTTCAGCCTATCCACAGGATACCTAACTCTGGTAGACCTGCGCAAAGTGGGTTCACTCCCAGGTGCTCTCAAAACATCCCTGGTCTTCCTTACTCCAGGTGTAACAATAGAAGGAATACCCAACTCATCATCAATGCTCTGTTCTGAGCCACTGGATTCACCATCCACATAAGAGTGACCTGCATTCATATCAAACATGGGCTGATCTACCTTCTCTTTTTCTTTTCGTGATACCTGCATACCACTATTTGCGCTGCCTTCAGAAGATTCTCCTGATCTCAATCTGCCTGTCCATGGCGAAGAATGTGAACCACTACTAGAGGATGCTCCAGGTCCACTAATATTTTGTGACTGCTGCTGTGAATTCTGTGCAGCATTACCATTTTGTACATCTACATCATCAATCACATTTACTGGTTTATACCAGCTACTCATCTCATCAAAAACAACATCTCTGCTCATTGTAAACTTACGAGTAGAAGGGTTATAGCATCTATACCCTTTTTGCTGCAGAGAGTAACCAATAAAGATGCACTTCTCAGCTTTTGGATCCAACTTGGATCTCAACTCATCTGGCACATGTACATAGGCAATGCAACCAAAAATTTTCAAATGAGAAATATCTGGTTTCCTACCAGTATACCTCTCCTCTGGAGTCATTCCATGTATTGCTGCAGTGGGAGTCCTGTTCATTATGTAGACTGCTGTAGCAACTGCTTCAGCCCAATAAAAATCTGGCAGGTCTTTTTCATTGAGCATGGCACGAGACACCTCTCCAATATGTCTGTTTTTTCTTTCTGCAATTCCATTTTGCTGTGGGGTATGACTGCATGAATATTGCTGCTTTATGCCATGCTCCTGCAGGAACCTTGCAAACTCATTTGAGAGGTACTCTCCCCCTCCATCTGACCTTAGGCATTTTACTTGCAGACCTGTTTCTTTTTCAACCATAGCTTTAAGAGTTTTGAAATGCCCAAAAACTTCACTTTTCTTTTTCATAAAATACACCCAAACTTTTCTGCTATAGTCATCAATAAAACTGACAAAATAATGACAGCCTCCAAGAGATGCAGCTTTAGTAGTCCACACATCAGAGTGGATTAATTCCAATGGCTTCTTACTCTCTTGAACATGTCTAGGAAATGGTTTCCTTGCCTGTTTTCCAAACTGACAGGCTTCACATACCTTATGCATTTCTGCAACCTTGAATTTTGGCAAACCTGCAATAATATTTTGGGCCTGCATTGATTTAAGTCGCTGTACATTAACATGACCAATGCGTTTATGCCAGATATCAATATCTGCAACTACACCGGTCCCATGTGCAAATATTGCTGCACTCAATTCAGACATGTCTGCATCCAACGTAAACATTCTGCCCTTCTTCTTTCCTTTTGCTATCAAGCGACCTTTATTTTTCATATCCTCAACAAAGCATCCATGAGGATTAAATCTGACCTGCAAGCCCTGTTCAACCATTTGACCAACAGAAACCAGATTCTTGGTGATATTCGGGACATGAAATACATCGGACAGGTATTTCTTTTTCCCATCCTGCATAGACAAGGGAATTTTTCCAATCTGCACAATAGGATGTGCAATATCATCACCAGTCTCCACAAATCCTGGTTTTTCCATTTTCCTTGCATCCTCCATCCATTCTGCATGACCTGTCATGTGGTTTGATGCACCTGAGTCAACATACCATACATCATTGCTTTCTTCTGCACTTGTCACAGAATTGTTCATGTGCTGCACCATGAACAAATGCTCATTTCTGTCATCACCCTGTCTGCTAGAAGATGCATAATTCCCTTGTTGCAGTTTTCCATTCATGATGTCATTCTGCTTTTTATAGCAGTCTTTAGCCATATGACCCATTTTACCACAGTAGTAGCATTCAACATTACTGTTTGCATTTTGACCTCTTTGCCATCCACCACGACCTCTTTGGCTCCCCCTGCCTCTAGAGTTACCACGTCCTCCTCCATAGGACTGATTTTCTTGAGTTTGCTGCATATTCTGATTTCTACCACGGCCTCCAAATCGGCCTCCTCTACCTCTGCCTCTACCTCTTCCAGCATTTGAGTAGAAGACAGCTTCTTTTGAAGTTCCTCCTGAAGAAGATGCACCACCATTTCTCTGCTCCTCAGAAATTAGAAGAGCAATCAACTCCTCAAAGTCAGGAAATCTTTCACGAACGGAAATGGATGTTCGAAACTGTGCATAATCCTTTCCTAGACCATTCAAGGTCACGGAAACTAAATCATCATCTTCCACTGGCGACCCAATGGAAGCAAGTGCATCTGCAATCTTCTTCACCTTCATGTGGTAGTCATTGATGCTCATATTTTCTCTTTGCACATTATGCAACTCTTGCTTGAGCTGCATTTTCCTGGCTTGTGTATTTGTGCTATACATTTTTGACAGAGTATCCCATGCCTCCTTTGGCGTACTTGCATCCTGAATATGCACAATCATAGAGTTTGAAATGCTGATAGACAGCCAGTACATAACTTTCCTGGCTCTCTCATGCCATGCTTTGAATGCCTGCATTTGCTGTTGATTGGGAACATCAGGAAGAACTGGTTCTTCTTCATTTCCTGCAACAAATTCCCAATATCCTTTTCCCATAAGGAAATTCGTCATTCTAAACTTCCATGCCTGGAAGTTGTTCTTGTCAAGCTTTTCAGTGACAATCTGTGAAAGAGAATCAGACGCCATTACAGAATACTGCAAGAAATTCTGTTACTGCAAAAAACACAGCTTCACCCTCACAAGGGCAAATCTGCAAAACTAGCGAAAGTGGTATTTGACCACACAGTCACTTCCTAGTGACGATTTTGCATAAACAGGAACCAAGGATAATTCTGAAACTCCCAATGTCTCTGCGCACAAGCATACGATGCAATTTCTACAGTAACTTTTCACCGACCTGTAGAACAGTGGCTGCACAGCATAAAACTGAGTCTTTTCCTGAGTGCGTGCAGAAAACTTCCGTCTGCAAAACAGGCCCCGAAATGGCCCCGAAATGGCATATACTGCCCTCTTGCTTCACCGCGAAGGGCGTCTCAACCTGAGACAATGCACTCCTGCAATTTCCGGCTGTGCTACCTGCAGAGATCTGCTCCCAAAACAAAAAATGAAAGCAACACTGCTCCTCTTACCAGACCACCGCGAGCTTGGCTTGCTTTCTTGAGCTCCTTACCACCAACAAGGCTCTGATACCATGTCAAGATTGTGGGAGAGAAGGAAGGAGTCTCGCTTGAAGCTTTCTTGCTTGCACAATGGGGGAAGACACACAAGGGTGGAGGCTGAAAACAGTTTTCCTCTTCTTAGTTGTGTAAGCCAAAAGAACTCAAGTACAAAGAAATAGAAGAACCCTAGATATGGGTCTCAACCAAACTCAACTAACTAAGGTGGCATACTAACCGAGCCACGAACTAGAGTAGATAAGGATAGCTATCATGTAGCTATTATTCAGGAGCGGTGTACCAACCGCGTCTGCAACTGACAAGTCGGTGACATAAATACACAACAGTCACCCTGGCGTATCACGAGTGGAGCTCGATATCTCAACATGGGTGAGCCCTTGGCTCTTGTGTACTCAAATGTATGTGGACCCATGCCCTATTAGTCACTAGGTGGAGCAAAGTATTTTGTTACTTTCGTAGATGATTACTCACATAAGGTTTGGGCTTATCCCATTAAGAGAAAATCCGATGTCTTGGACACATTTCAACATTGGCTTGCATTAGCAGAGAACCAGTCTAGGCTGAAATGCCTAAGGTCAGAGAATAGGGGTGAGTATGTATCACGTGCTTTTGAGTAGTTTTGTGATGAGAGGGGTATTTAGTGTCAATTGACCACCCCTTACACCCCTCCCCACCATGGTATGGCTGAACGCATGAATAGGACCATTCAGGAAAAGGTCTGTAGCATGCTTAGCAAGGTTGGCTTAGCGCATTACTTTTGGGTTGAGGCAGTTACTATTGCAGTGCATCTTATTAACAAGTCACCTAGCAATGGCATTGACTTTCAGGTTGTAGAGGAGGTCTGGGCAGGCAAGCCCCCCTCTTATGATCATTTGTGTGTCTTTGGATGTGAGGCATTCTGCCATGTGCCCAAGGACAAACACAATAAGCTGGATCCTAAAAGTTTCAAATATATTTTCATTGGCTATGGAGATGCAGGAGAGATAGGTTACCATCTATGGGATCCGTAGGTGCGAAAAGTGATCCGTAACCATGATGTCATCTTTCATGAGGAAAAAATGCATATGCATCTTGAGAAAGTGGGTTGGGGTATGCAAAGTTATCTTTCAAGAGGAGCCATTTGCTCCTGTTCAGCCCGTTCCATGGCCAGCTAGACAGCCTGCAAAGCAGCACCACTTGATACTCATGGCCCAGATATTAGACATGCTGATGTTGGACCGTGATGTCAGTTAGGCAGGTTAGCTTGGGTTGAGGCGTTTTACTAGAGATAGAGGACCTCCTGACCGTTCTACACCCTCTATGGATTATATACTAGTTGTAGATACAAGAGAGTCTCTCACTTATGATGAAGCTATGCACAGGGGTGATTGTCACTCTTGGTAGAGGGCTATGTAGTTTGAGCTTGACTTATTGTATAAGAATCAGACTTGGGATTTGGTTTCCTTGCTTTAGGGTAAGAAGGATTTGCCATGCAAGTGGCTGTACAAGTTGAAAAGTACCCCTAGACACCCCAAGCTGGCATACAAGACTCGATTGGTTGCTAAGAGTTTTAAGCAAGAGCATAGTGTTGAATTTGATGAAGTATTTTCTCATGTGGTCAAGATGACCACCCTACGCTTAGTCTTGGCTTTGGTTGCATAGCCTGACCTAGACTTATACCAAATGGATGTTAAGATGGATTTTTTACATGGGGACTTGCATGATGATATTTACATGGAGCAGCCTAAGGGCTTTGCAAACCTTGGTAGGGAACACCTTGTTGAGTGTGAAATATGTTGGTTTTTGGGCTGATTTTTTGTTATTTTTTATGTTAAATGGTTATTTTTTATGACTGATTGTTTGAATTTGAAGATATTTTGAAGTGTTTGGAAAGGTTTGGATAAGTTTGAAGGGTTTTTTATGGTTTTTGATGAGGATGTTTGGTTCTGTAAGGTTTGATTTTCTTCTGTTTTGTTTCTGTTTTGGTAGTAGAGATGTTGAATGAATGTTTTGAGAGATGATTGAAGTTGTGTGAAGAGGTTTATGAAATATTTAATTGGTTTTGTTTTGGTTTTTATGATTTTTATGGGTTCTGTTGATCTTCTGTGAAGTTTTGTAAGCTTCTGTAGCTCTGTACTTCTGTTGCTCTGTGGTTCTGTTCTATTGTTTCTATTGAGTGTTATGATGGATGTGTGGATATTTTGGGAAGTGTTTTTGTCTTAGGAAAGGATGAATGGAAGCTCTATCCAAGCTAATTGAAGTGAAGAAGTAACTGCTGAAGATTTACAGAAGGTTACAGAAGACAATGACAGAAGACAGATCTCACAGGACACTATGAAGTCTCTGGTGCCCCTTCCTACCACACATACCTTTTGGAAGGTGCATCCACAGCCTAAGGAGTATTGAGAGTTATTATGAGAGAATTGTAGTGAGGATATGATGTACTATTGATGGAGAGAGAGAGAGAGAGTCAGAGATAGTCAATTCTATTAAAACAATGTAATTGTATATGAGAGATTGAGAGAGAGAACTATGGAGACATTGAAGATGAATAATATGTGATTGATTTCCATTCAAAGATGGTGTATTCCTTTGTGTTATTTTTTCTTTTGATGGAGATTATGAAGATTATGAAGAATATGGTTGATTTTATAAAATCCCTGGGAGATCTACATGATACTGCATGAAGATTTGTTGTGCATGGTGTTCTTTTCTTCATTGTGATCATAGAAAACCTAATAAAAAAGCTTATTGATGATAACAAGATAGATTTTCTTGTAGTAGAAACCCTATTTTCTTGGTGTCTCTCTTGGGGCTCCATGTTTTTGGTGCGCAGCCGGGCGAGCTTGCCATCAACAAGCAATAGAAGAGGCTGAAAATGAGGGAAATGGCATTGCAAGACGAGAAGAATTCAATCGATGTTTGTAAAGTTCCTTCTTCCACTGAAGAGTTGTAATTTCTCATTATCAAAGCCACTTTCCACAAGAAGTTCATCCCACAATGGCGGAAACATATCATCATCTTGATGCATGCTCTATGTGGTGGACTGTTTCCTCTTCCTGTTGAAGCAGCAGAAACTTGCATCTTAGTGGCAAACTGTTTGGGAACAAACTGAAGAGCAGAAACAGAGAGAATGACCATCCATGGAAGATTTGGCATTCATTGAGAAGTTTCCAGACATCATCAAGTGGGAGATTGTGAAGAAGCTTTAGGAGTCTTGGTCTGTAGAGGTTCACGAAGACAAGAAGGAAAATAGTTGGAATTTGTTCGTGGATGCTCAACAGCAAGATACATGGGATGCTTGGTGCACTGATAATCTTCTGTTTGTTCAATTAGCAACCCACTGAAAGTTGGTAGACAGAGTGTTTTTCACAACATACACTGTTGAAACCCTCAGAAGCTGGCATTATTATAATGTCGCAACAACGATCCTAAGAAGAATGAGATTTAATACTTTCAGAACAGAATATCTTCCCCTCTATAGTGGGTTGAAAGCTGAATTTAGAGATGTTGAGAAGAAGGAAGTAGAGGAGATATTTGCCAGAGAATCCCTCAGAGACTGAAGCCCCCTCTGATACTATCTTGTTGATTCCAGACCAACTGGTTGAAGCCAACCCTCTGATGAATGACGCAATAAAGAGATAAGCGTTGGAACGAGTCCAAAGGTACGTGATAAGAGAGAAGGCAAAAATCAAAGCTGAGAACGAGCTCGCAGCAGAAGCCTCCTTTGACGCCTTAAAAGCACTCTTTATAGAAGTCCCCATGGCGACTCAAGGTTCCCTTCCTAGTCAGATTCATCCTAGAAATATTGATGAAAGGCTAGCAAATGTAGTCCCATTGCTAGTTTTTAAGGGAGAGTACAATGAAGACCCTGATCTTCATGTAGCAAAGTTTATGGTAGCATGTGTGGCTAACAATGCCAGAACCCCTAAGCATTGGTTAGCAATATTCCCTGCCACTTTCAAGGGCGCGGCGTTTCAGTGGTATGAGAGACAAGCAACAGGAACTTTTGGCACATGGGACAACCTGAAGTTGGCCTTCCTTACTAAATTCAGGCGTGAAGGTTTTGAAGAGCGGATGCGAGAGGAGTTCATGAACCTAAGTCAGTCCTCTGGAGAAAGAGTAGAAGCTTATATCTCACGAATGGAATCCATCCTAAAGAGATAGACTAACCATCATTTGGACGAAGGTATCTAGAAAGGAGTGTTTCTCAGGGGCCTACAACCAGAAGTTCGTAAGTTCATGGAATTGAGAAGACCAGTCAATCTGCAAGCTGCAGTGGAAGGTGCAAGATTGTATGACGAAGTTGAAGCAAGGCTGTCAATGACTCCAGGAAGAGGAGTCTTACCTCCTCCAATTCCTAGAATGGTATACCCACCAAACGCAGTCCCAGGGACAATTCCCTACCCCTATCCCCAAATGCAAACAGTGCCGCAGTATAGTGCACCTAACCCAGTGTGGTCACCACAGACAACAATGCCTCAAATGATGGTTCAACCACAACAACAGTGGCCTCAAATAGTTCCTCCAATGGCGACTCAACAACAATGGAGTCCTACCAACTGGAATCAATAACCCCAAGTCTCAACAAGAGCTTTGAATCAGAGCCAGAGCAGAGGACCTTCTGGATCTACCCAACCAGTGTATGCAGTAATTACAGACGCTTCCCAAAATCCCACAACAAGCACTTCAGGAGGTGAAAATTTGAAGAACAATTTATCCAACTCAGTTGCAAGTATCAAGAAAGAGCTTCTAGATATGATTACAGAGCAGCTACAGACGCTGAAGGTGAATACTGCCAATATATCCACTCCTGCGGGAGCTAGAAGAGATGTGATACACTCTAATACATGTTGTGGAAAGTGCGATCAAGCGGGACATTTAGCCACTGAATGTACCCAAAAACCAACCATTCATGGAGCCTTCTGTTCTTACTGTTTGCGGAAGAACCATATAGAGGATATTTTCTCTCTGAAAGAGATGCATGAACGAAGACAGAAGGATGAAAATGCAAGATTCAACTTGCTAGAATCCAAAATGACAACACAGGATATTGGACCCAAGCCTAGGGAGTTTGGTCCTAATTTTGGTCCAAGGAGGTTTCCCTCTCAAAGTTACAGAGGACGACAGTCTGGTGGTGGTCAGAGATCAGAGGTGGAATGTTATAAGTGTGGAGAAAAGGGACATATCTCCCCGAATTGTCCAAACCCTAGACGATCAGTGGATTACAAGCCCTTATGCAGCCGATGCAAAGGTGAAGGCCATACTGCAAAGGACTGTCCCAGTCCAGCCCCTCTAAGGCCAATGCCACTGATAGCCAACAGAAGGTACAAGAGCATGCTTCCAATTTGGTCGAGTTGGAAGTTGCCGCTGTGACGCGCACCAAGAAGAGGGAACCAGTGGTTCAAAATGGAAATGACTCTCTTGCCAAGACTGTGAAGTTCAACCTACCTACAGAGAGATAGAGCAATACAGAATAGAACAGTGCAGTACAGAGCACTACAATGCCACAGAGAGCTACAGAGACAGTCCCAGAGACAGGACCAGAGGCCCAGGAGATAGAAGATACAGAAGTACTTCTAGAAACAGAAGCAGTGACGATGCAACAATTGTTAGCAGAAAAAGGAAAGATGAAAATGGGTGTAGCCCCATTCCCTAGCCGGCTGGAGAAGCCTGTGGATCCTATTAAAAATTATGACTTGGTCAAAGACCTAGACACTTTTAAACTAAACTTAACATTCCGGCAGTTGTGCTGATGCTATCTCCCAGCTGTTGAAAGAGATTCAAAAGCATGTTGACATGAAGGCGTGAACTAAGGATCGCTCCTTCAACAGCAACCAAGACCAATAAGGCCCCGGAGCCTGTAAAGGAAGTAGATGTGGCTAATGCCTTCCTAGATCCTGGAACCCCAAAGATTAGTGTATGGATAGAAGGATGCTTCATTTCAGATGCATTGATTGATGGAGGTTCATCAGTAAACATAATGACAGATGTCACAATGAAGGACTTAGGGTTGCAAGGAATTCAACCTACACAGTGGCTTATCAGATTGGCAGACCAAAGTAGAGTCAAACTGTTGGGTGTCCTCCCATATGTAAAAACAACCCTTGCAGGAAGAGACTATTGGCTGACATATTTGGTGGTTAAACCAAATTCTTATGGGACTTCATACCCTCTGCTATTGGGAAGACCTTGGCTTTTTGAAGCAAGAGCTAGGACGGACTGGTTCAAAGGAACCCTAACCCTAGGAAGAGGACCCAATAAAGTGGTGTTAAAGATGTATGGATTACAAAAAGGCAATGGATCCACATCCATGGAAGTCATAACTGACTCCTCTAACGAGGCAACAGATAGTACCTCAGGAGATGAAGAAGCTGTTAAGCAAATCTTTACTAAGAAAATAGAGGCACAGTGTCTAACAGTGGGCACTGTAAGCCAACTGCCATGGGGAGTAAAATCCTTGTCCATGGGTGAATACCTCCTGTCTCAACTAGAATTAACTTCTGAAATCACCTCTGATAGTGAAATAGAAGCATGGATGTACTGTTCTCCCTCTTATATGACAGTCGCAGAGATAGAGCAAAGTCAGTACAGAGACAGTACAGTTACGGAGCAGAGTCAGTACAGCGATAGAGCAGATATAGAGCGTCTACAGAACAGAGACAGAGCGGATACAGAGACAGTAACAGATACAGAGCCAGAGCCAGAGCTAGAAGCAGAGTTAGAACTGGTGACAGAAGCAGAAGCGCATGCAGAGGTAGAAGATCTGTTCTTCTCCTACAGAAGCAGAGACAGAGCCTCTAGAGGATGAGGATGAAAATGATGAGGAAGAAAATGAAGTAGGCTATGAAAGTGCATATAAAGAATTCCCTCTGATAGAGGATGACCTGGTTGATGTCCCTACAGAGACCTTAGAGGCCGAATATCTCAGGGTACTAGATGGAATGACCATGGTTCCGTTTGGGTTGATCAATGGACCACAAAGTATGCAGAATCTGTATAAGCAATAGATTAAAAGCATAAAAATTAAGTTCACCAGTGGCTCCTGTCGCCCTGACTGTTCAGTCCAAAGAAAAGATGATGATGATGCCCCCTGCCAACAGAAGCCCAAGCCCTCAAAGTCACGGCCTCTAACAGGTCCGTGCTATGTGACATTTCTGGACGCATCCTCTGAAGATGAAACCTTGAGTCCTAAAGATGTCACCACTCAAACAAAAGCAAACAAAGCTCTGATACCCTTCCAGCGCCTTAAACAGACAAATGAGTCATCTGTTTAGAAGGAGGACACTGGTTCTAGTGGGACATCGAACGAGGATATGACTCTCTTGAAAGAGTCAGACCTCTACCAGAAGCAATTCGTGGGACATTTATCCACGAAGTGGAAGGTGAAAGACAAGTAACGTTCATGGATGCTGAAGGAACTGAACGTCACCTGAAAGTGGGTCTCAATCTTCCAAAAGAAGAATTGGTGGTCTTGCGAGACCTACTAAAGGAGAACTTAGATGTGTTTGCTTGGTCCTACAAAGACCTAAAGGGGATTGATCCCACAGTATGTCAACATCACATTGACCTAGAGCCCGATGCCAAACCTGTAAGGCAAAGACAAAGACGGATGAATCCTAATTATTCTGCTCTGGTGAAGGTCGAATTATTGAAACTTCTTGAAGCAGAGTTCATCTATCCCGTGGCTTACAGTGAATGGGTTTCACCCATTGTGGTAGTACCCAAGAAGAACGGGAAAATTCGAATATGTGTTGACTTTCGAAAGCTCAATTCGAAAATGAAGAAGGATCATTTCCCTATCCCTTTTACAGAACAACTGTTGGATACAGTGGCAAGCCATGAGCTATATTCCCTCCTGGATGGATTTAGCGGATATAACCAGGTCCAAATAGCAGAAGAGGACCAATCCAAAACAACCTTCACCACAGAATGGGGGACCTATACCTACAGAGTGATGCCATTTGGACTCTATAATGCTCCTACCACTTTCCAACGAGTAATGATGGCGGCCTTCCAGAACCATCTGCATGATTTCATTGAGGTGTATCTTGATGACTTCTGTGTCTATAGTTTGATCCGTGAGCACTGGGGACACCTAGAGCAATGTTTTGATAGATGCCGAGAGTATGTGATTTCTCTCAACCCCGACAAATGTGTCTTTGGCGTCTCCTCGGGAGTTCTTTTGGGCCATATTGTCTCTGCACAAGGAATTGCAACAGACCCGGCAAAGATAGAAAAGATTGCCGCCTTAACAGCACCAACAGTCCTCAAGCAATTAAGAGGATTTCTTGGCCATGTGGGCTATTACAGAAGATTTATTGAACATTTTGCAACTAAGGCAACCCCTCTGCGCAAGCTCCTAAGGAAAGAAGATGATTTCCTTTGGACTGATGACTGTGAAGAAGCCTTTAATACCCTAAAACAGTGCCTGATTCAAGCACCTATTTTGCAGCCTCCTGATTAGACGAAGGAGTTCCATGTGTACACAGATGCATTAGTTGAAGAGCTAGGTGCTGTCCTATGTCAAAAGGGCCCCTCAAAATGAGATCAGTCGATATATTATGCAAGCCGAAAGGTCACTAATAGGGAACGGAACTACACAGTGACAGAGCTTGAGTGCTTGGCAATGGTGTTTGCACTGGAGAAGTTTCGACACTATCTATTGTCCATACATTTCAAGTTCTATGTGGATCATGAGACCCTGTCATTCCTGATGAACAAAGCATATGTTAAAGGACGACTGATGAGATGGTTGCTCCTATTCCATGAGTTCAACTTTGAAGTAGTCACTAAGCCTAGCCATTCCCATGTCGTAGCCAATCATCTATTACGGATCCCTCAATCAAAAGAAGAGGAACAGGATGATCCAGACCTTCCTGATGCTTCCTTGTTTCTAGTTGAAATAGTTACTCCTTGGTATGCAAACATAGCCAACTTCTTAGCAACTCAACAATATCCTCCTGGCATCTCAAGTTGTGAGCGGAAGAAGCTTCTCTTAGAATCAACCCCCTACACCTTGCTAGGTGGAGCTCTGTACAAGAAAGGCAAAGATGAAGTGCTGCGAAGGTGTGTTGCAGGAGAGGAAATCGGCATAGTATTGAAAGCATGCCACGACAAACCATGTGGTGGACACTTCGCAGGAGAAGCGACAGCCAAGAAGGCTCTGTTTAGCAGGTTACTGGTGGCCGACCCTCCATAAGGATGCATATGATTACTGCAAGAGATGTGATGCTTGTCAACGAATGGGGAAACCCACCAAAACAAGTGCCATGCCACTGCAACCCATTCTTCCCCTAAAGCCGTTTGAGAAGTGGGGGATTGATTTTGTGGGTCCCATTGATCCACCTACCAAACGGAAGTAGAACAGATACATCCTAGTATGTACGGATTATGTCACAAAGTGGTGTGAAGCTAAAGCCCTAAAGTGAGACGATGGTAATACTGTCGCACTGTTCATGTACGAGAATATTATCACCCATTTTGGCAGTCCCCTTGAGCTGGTAAGCGATAGAGATACTCACTTCCTTAACAAAATCATGGAGGAGCTGACGAAACTGTATAAGACAGACCCCTTTCTAGCTAGTGTATGGTACATAAGCCGTCTTCCCTGTTGAGCTGGAATTGCCCTCTTTGCGAGTGGCAATTAAAGAACGCTTGGGAGAAAGTGCGTCATTGCAACACCGTCTCCTGCACTTGGAATGCTTGGATGAGATCCGACGGATGGCCCTACAGTGCATGGAAACCAGTCAAGCGCGACGCAAGGCCTATCATGACAGTTTCATCAAGCACAAGGAGTTCAAAGAAGGTGATCTTGTTCTGGCCTATGATTCGAGATTTGGCAAGTTTCCTGGCAAGCTTCAACAACGGTGGATAGGCCCATACAAGGTATTGGCTATCAATCCTAACGGCTCTGTTCAGGTGTAGACCGTTGATGCCTCTGATGATCCTTTCCTCATCAATGGATATTGCCTGAAGAAGTACTTCCTTCCCTGGGGATCTTGACAATCACAGTCGACCTACCCTTTCCCTTTTGGGCATTGCACTGTCCTTCTTGTCGTGCTTCTGATAGCCATGATGATTCTCCTCATGAGGTGGTCTCATTTTGCTACCCCCTCGCAGAAACATCCCAACCCGACATTGTTCTCTTCTCGTCTGATCCAACAACGGTGGCAAGGTTGGTCCTGACAAATGGTATTTCTACCATTCTTTTTCTTAATGAAAAAAATGAAAAAAAAGGAAAAATAAAAAAAAGAAAGAAAAGAGAGAAAAAAAAAACAAACAAAAAAAAAAACAAAACTGTTATAGGAGAAAAGGAAGAAATTCCCTGTCATAACAGGCCTCCTTCCAAGAAAATGTGGAAACACCCTTGGATGAGAAGCTGACTGTGGAAAAGGTGGTAACACCCCATAGTTCAGGATAGCTGACTCACCAGCAGAACCTCTTCAGCAAGCAATTTGAAGTTACCTCCCTTGGTGCGCTGTCTCTACAATATCAATCCGTCTGCCCTTCTTAACAGACGACTCTTCTTACCAATCATTGAAGTACGGGATTTGTAGGTTGCCTCCCTGGGTACGCCTCGTCTTCAAGATCCTGATAACACCAACAGCCGACATGATCTTCATCATCAACCCCTTGAGTGTTGTGAGCTTTCATCCTAACAGGATAGGGATGTGAGTATAGGTTGCCCTCTGTATCTATCAGAGAGTGAGACAGCGGGTGGGGTGAGTGACCAGTCTTTCCCTTTAAATCAAAAGAGAGGTGAGATGTGTGAACGGAGTGTTGCACGCACGGGAAGGGCCTCTCAATGTACAAAGCATGATCTGTTCCTGTGCACTGCACCATAAGGCTCCCTGGCCTTCCTTCTTGCACTATATGCCGGCACAGGGGGGGGTGCATAGTTGCACCATCAAATGCGCACAAGGCATACAACCTTTGCACAAGTGACCGTGAGGATTACATCAACGGGTTTCAAGACATGGCTGCCCTCTGTATCTTTCCACAGAGCGTGAGACAAAGGGTGGGCTGAGTGTAACTAGAGTTTCTTCAATCAATTACCAAGAGGTGAGGATTGAGGGACGTTATGACCTTTGGAGTCAGGTACGTTCCCGTTTCTCTATGCACCCATGGGCTGGGTTTCTGCCATCAACACATGACACATCATTTTGTTCTATACACTGTCTTACAAGGCTCCCTGGCCTTTCTCCTTGCACCTATGCCAAATGGGTTGAACGCACCGATGCACCATCAATTGTGTACCCTGGCATACTCCCTCTACACCATTCCTTTGTCGATTCCTAAACCGGGCGTGAGCTTCGGGTTTCCTTATCATTTCCTCGAGTGATGTCAGTAATGGGGCGAGTGACGATTCTTTCATTCCCATTGAGTGATCGTGAGCTGAGTGTAATATCTCTCGTCATCGATGAATTTCCTGCGATTCCTTCAACCAGCTACCTCCCTGGGTGCTACCGCGTGGTCCCTACCACGAAGGATGTGTGCTGTGAAGATACCTTGGTACCTCCTGCAGCCGACAACGATAGTGGACGTGCCATCGATAGTCAACCTTGATTTTCGACAACATGGGCCAAGTTTTTCTAACCCTACACCTTATGTTATCAGTGACGGTCATATTTTAAGTGTGGGGACATTAGCGGTGGGTCTGTTGTGTGGTACAAGGTCCCTGTTGTTCGGTCAACCCTATCTGTTATGGTTTTAAGTGTGGGGACGTGTCCCTGCGCGTCTACATTGCATACCCCTCTGCATTTTTCTTAACCTGATAATGTATCTATGCCTGCCCTACTTTTACCTTGATGGGTGTCCCTTCCTCACCCACCCGTCCATTTTCAACCCACCCTTGGGGCCGTTCCCTTGCAATTTTCCTTCATTCCCTGATTTTGTTGTCCTTCCATGTGAACACACCCGACGTTCACTGAACTTCCAATCCCAACTTATAGCCCTGTTCATCCCTTTGAACTGACCTTTTTTCCTTTTTACCGACCCTTGTTCTGATAGATGATTCTTAAGTTATTAATTTTTGAAGTATTTTGCGTAAAATGGACTGTTTTCCATGTGAACGCGTCTTGATTGCTTCGGAACTCTGATCTAATGAGTCAGGCCTGTCCTATCCTTTCTCCTTGACCTTTTTTCTTTTTACTCTGTGTCATTCCGATGCACGGTTTGTCCAATATTAATTTTTGTGGTTTGTCGGGACCTTTTCGTGCGTCTTTTTGACATTTTTCCATGTGAACCTGCCTTGTTTGCATCGGAATTCTAGTTTGACTTGACAGCCATGTCCACGTGTCTTTCCCTACATTTTTTCTTTTTTCTCCCCCCTATTACGACTTTCGTATTTTTAATTATTAATTTTTAAAAGTGTTTTCGGGTGTCTTTTTGGTGTTTCTTGCATGTGAACGCCTCCTAACCCTATCGGAACTGCATTTTAATGTGACAACCCTGTGCAACCCCTTCCCTACACATTTGTCGTTTTTGCTGCCCTCTGTTTCGGTGAATTGATCTTCTGTTATTAATTTTCGACCGTATTTGCATGTGTCCTTTTTACGTTATTCCCATGTGAACGTGTCTTATCTCAGTCGAAACGGTGTTTTAAAGTGATAGGGTTGTCGGGCGCGTTCTTCTGCACATTTTTCCTTCTTACCGCACTTTATTCGAATGCACGAATTTCCCAAAATTAATCCCCGTATGTGTTTTTGGGGCCATTTTTTACGTTTTTTTGCATGTGCACGCCCTTTATTTCCCTCGGAACCCCCATTGACCTTGTCCCCTATCTTTCCCTTGCCGTCTTGTACATTTTTCGTTTTTACACCATTTCGTTTCGACGATCGGATTGTGAGATATTAAATTTTCTTTATTTTGAAGTATCTCGCGCGACTCGTCTCCCACGTGAACGCACGCATTTTCGGTTTTACGCGTCTTGCCACGTCCGATCGCGTAAGTGCACTCCGTGCCGACGTCCCTGTGCCGTTCCGATCCCGCCACTCCAAAATTTTTTACCCCGCCTCGAGCACGCATGCGGGACGCGGGCACGCCTTTCTTTTAATTAATTAATTTATTACTTAAAAAAAATTATACCCCCCTCCCGCGTCCGTTACCACCCCTCCCCCCTTCCCTCCTCTCTCTCCTTCTCTCTATCTCTCTCTCTTCTTCTTGTTCTTTCTTTCTCTCTCCTCCCCCTCCCTCTCTCTCCCCGTAACCCCCTCCCTTCTTCCTTCTCTCTTCTCCATCCCCTCCTCCTTTTACCTTCCTTCTCCTCCCTTACTCCCCCGCCTCTTCCTTCTCCCGCCTCCATCCCTCCCTCTCCCTTCTCCCCCCCAGGCGCCTGCCGTCGTGCGCCGCCCGCCTGGTGCTGCTCGCCTGCGCTGGTTTCTTCGCCGCCCACGTCGTCGTGGCCTTCGCCATCGATTCTGTCGCCTACTGCCGTCGACGTGAGCCACCGCCGCCCTGGTGCCGCGCCGCTGCCCTGGTTCCGGCCGCCACACTCCTTCCTCCTCCCCTACTTCCTCCCCCACCTCCTTCCCCTCCGTCCCACCGCCGGCCACCCACCCAACCCCCCTAATTACCTTACCCTTCCGACCCCCATTATTCCTAACCCCACCCCCATTACCTTACCCTGCACCCCCGTACTCATCCTAATTCCCCCCAACCCCCATTACCCTACTCCCACCCCCCATTACACTTAACTTCCCCATAACCTCAATCCTATTACCCCTAGCCCCTGTTCTCACTAAACCCTTCCGTAACCCCACTACACCCACTACCCTATCCTCACCCCACCCACTTACCCTAGCCTAACCCTCCTTCAACCCGTTAACTCAACCCCCCCAGTTGGCTTCACCCCACCCTCCCGCGCCGCGTGTTCGTGTCTCCGTGTCTTCGCATGTGTGTTGTTCGTGTGGGAGACCGTCTGATGTTCGTGTACGTGTAAGCGTGATAGCGTCTCTTTGCGACTGTTCACGCGCGAGACGTGCATTTGGACTTGTCTGTGCGATGGTGCGTGCTCGTTTGTTCACACGCAGCTCTTCACGCGTGTCCGGGTATTCATTTTTGAAATCCCGAAAATCATTTTTTTATCACAAAATCCATTAAACACATTTAAAATTTGAAAAAAATCATAAAACATTCAAAACAAATTCTGAAAAATTACCGAAAATTGCTGACACATTTTTCCACAGTTTGATAATTTTTCTTCCTGAAAAATCCTATTAAAAAATTCCTGAAAATTCCAAATTGGCTGAAATTCTTTCTAAATTGATGGAAATTGATAAAAAAATCTAGAAAAATACATAAAAATCCAAAAAATAATTTCCAAAAAAAAATCACATTTACCCTCTTCCTATTTTGGACATTTTCTTGGAATAAAAAAAATTCACATAATGTTGGGAACTTATTTCTTTTTGGTCACATCTCATGACAATGTATTTATTATAGACAAAATTTTTTGAAACTCCCCAACATCACATGAACATTTCCATCACATTGAAACAATATGGGTTTCCATCCTTGTAGTGGGAAAATTTGGGTTCTTGGTTTTTTTTTTAAAAAAAAACACAAACAAACAAACAAACACAAACAAACAAAAAACACCACACACCCCAAACAAAAACAAAAACAAATATAAAACCATGCACAATAAAAAAAATAACAAATTAACTAAACAAAACCAAACAAATCCTTTTTTTCTTTTTTTATTGATTAAAAAAAAACAATACACAAACATTATAAACCGAGAAACAAATTAAAAAAAAAACAAACCACACACTTCAACTTAACCAAATACCACAAACTAAAAACATAAACACCCTACCAATCAACAGATCCAAATAAATCCAAGACATACTTTTTTTTTTCTTCTTTTCTTTTGGTCATCCGTTTCATTGTTCTTTATCGAAAACGGCACCGAAAACACATACGGGGATTAATTTCGGGAAATCCGTGCATTCGAATAAAGTGTGGTAAGAAGGAAAAATGTGCAGAAGAATGCGCTCGAAACCCTATCACGTCAAAACACCGTTCCGATTGAGATAAGACACGTTCACATGGAAAAAAGGTAAAAAGGACACACGCAAATACGATCGGAAATTAATAACAGAAGATCGGTTCACCGAAACAAAGGGCAGCAAAAACGACAAATGTACGGGGGAAGGGGTTGCACAGGGCTGTCACATTAAAACGCACTTTCGAAAGGTTAGGAGGCATTCACATGCAAAAAATAAAAAAAAGACACCCAATTTTTTTAAAAAATTAATAATTAAAAATTCAAAAGTTGGAATAGATGGGAGAAAAAAAAATGTAGGGAAAGGCACGTTGGACACGGATGTCAAGTCAAACTAGAATTCCGATGCAAACAAGGCAAGTTCACATGGAAAAATGTCAAAAAGACGCACGAAAAGATCCTTACAAACCGCAAAAATTATTATTGGACAAACCGTGCATCGGAATGACACGGAATAAAAAGGGAAAAGGTTAAGGAGGAAGGGGAGGACAGGGCTATCATGTCAGATCACCGTTCCGAAGCAAACAAGACTCGTTCACATGGAAAACAGTCCAATTTATGCAAAATACTTCAAAAATTAATAACTCAAAAATTGTGCATCGGAACAGGGGTGGGCAAAAAGGAAAATTAGATAATTTGAAGGGAAGAACAGGGCTGTAAGGGCAAAGGGGGATTCCACTGAACCAAGGGAGGGGTGACAGTGGACGAGTGGGTGGGAAAGGGACCCCAGGAGGGTAAAAGAAAGTCATGACATACATGCATGATCAAAGTGAGGCATATGCAGGGCGGTATGCCACATAGACGTGCAAGGACACGTCCCCACACTTAAAACATTAACAGCAAGGGAAATGCATCACGACAACCTACAATTCGATAACCGACTAGACGCTGACAGACTGGATGCTGACGTCCCCACACTTAACACCTTAACATACACGTGCAATCAAGAGATAGGGTTAGGAAAACTTGGCCCGTGTGGCAGATAGTTGAAATCGATTGTCGATGTCGCGTGCTGTGTCTTAGGCGGCGACAGGAGGTACTAGAGCTCGCTCTACAACAGACGTATCCAGCATGGCAGAGGCCATGTAACAGCACCTAGGGAGGTAGCTAATGGATGAATCTTGTAGGGCCGGTGTTGCTGAGGAAGGATAGTCACTCAGCTTACAACACTCAGATGGGATGAGAGAACACTCACTCGCCCCATTATGAACATCACTCGATGAATAATGATTGAAACCCATATCTCACACCCGGTTTAGGAATTGACAAGGGGGATGGTGCAAAGGGAGTATGCCAGGGTGCACAATTGATGGTGCATTAGTGCGTCCAACCCATCTGGCATAAGTGCAAAGAGAAAGGCAAGGGAGCCTTGTAGTGCAATGCACAGAACAGGGTGCCGTGTCCTGTGATGACGGCAAAGACCCACCTCGTGGGTGCATAGGGAAAAGAGAGCATACCTTGCACCAAGGGTCGTAACGTCCCTCAATCCTCACATCTCGGTAATTGATTGAAGAAACTCCAGTTACACTTAGCCCACCCTCTGTCTCATGCTCTATTGAAAGATACAGAGGGAAGCCATGTCCTGAAACCCGTTGATGTAATCCTTACGGTCGCTTGTGCAGAGGTTGTATGCCTTGTGCGCATCTGATGGTGCAACAGTATATCCCGCCCTGTGCCGGCATACGGTGCGAGAAGGAAGGCTAGGGAGCCTTATAGTGCAGTGCACAGGAAAAAATCGTGCTTTGTGCATTGAGAGGCCCTTCCCGTGCGTGCAACACTCCATTCGCACATCATACCTCTCATTTGATTTGAAGGGAAAAGACTGGTCACTCGCCCCACCCTCTGTCTCACACTCGTTTGATAGTTACAGAGGGCAACCCATACTCACTTCCCCATCCAGTTAGGATGAAAGCTCGCGTCACTCGATTGTTTGTCGATGAAGATCGCGTTGTCAATTGTTGAAGAGCCATCAGATCGAACGTTGTGTTAGATAGGAACATGGCGTCTGCTAGAGGACTGTCAAATGCTCTGTAGAAAGGCACAGGACACAGCATACCAAGGGAGGCAGCTTCGGAGTTGGATCCTGGGGATGTTAACTTATTAATCCACTTTCTGGACTGCTAAGTGTTGCCACCTTTTCCACAGCCAGCTTCCCGCCCAAGGGTGTTGACCACCTTTTCTTGGAACAAGGCCTGCTATGACAGGGAATTTCTTCCTTTTCTCCCATAACAGTTTTTTTTTATTTTCTTGTTTTTTTTTCTTTTCTCTTGTTTGTTTTTTTTTCTCCTATTCCCGAGGGTGTATCCACCTTTTCTCGAAGAATAGGTCGGCATGACAGGGACCGAAGTCCTTTTCTCCCATGACCGATATGTATATTTTTTTCTTTTTCGAATTAAACAAGGGAATGGTAGAAATACCATTTGTCAGAACCATCCTCGCCACTGCCGCTGGTGGAAAATAGAGGATAAGAGATCAGGGGCGGAAGGTGGGGCTGAGGGGATAGAGGGTTGCGTCCACCTCATCAGGAGTGGTTGAAGAACGGCTATCAGAAGTAGCATCATAAGAGTTAGAGTGCCACGCCGATGGGGGAAAGGATCAGGTGACTGTGATTGTCAAGATCCCCAAGGAGGGAAGTACTTCTTCAAGCGATAGCCATTAATCAGGAAGGGACCATCAGAGGCATCAACAATCTGCACTTGGACAGAGCCATTAGGGTTGACAGCAAGTACCTTATATGGGCCCATCCACCGCTGTTGAAGCTTGCCAGGAAACTTGCCAAATCGTGAATCATAGGATAGGACCAAATCACCTTCTTTGAACGCCTTGTGCTTGATAAAGCTGTCATGGTAGGCATTACGTCGAGCTTGCGTGGCTTCCATGCACTGTAGAGCCATCCTGCAAGTTTCGTCCAAACATTCCAAGTGCAGGAGAGGACGTTGCAGTGAATCATCGCCCCCAAATGCTCTTTGATAGCCACTTGCAAAGAGGGCAATTCCAATTCAACGGGGAAACAGCTTCTGTACCATACACCAATTGGAAAGGGGTCTGTCCTGTAGCTGCCTTATGGGAGGTTCTGTATGCCTAGAGGGCCTCTGTAAGTCGATCATCCCAATCACGACAATGTGCGGCAATCATCCTTGTCAGGATCGAGCAGAGGATGCGATTGGTGACTTCGACTTGGTCGTTGGCTCTGGGATAGTAAGGAGTGGACTTGCGATGGTGGATCTTATACAGCTTTGTCAACTCTTCCATGATTTTATTAAGGAAATGAGTCCCTCTGTCACTTACCAGCTCTAGGGGACTACCAAAATGAGTGATGATATTCTTGTACATGAACAGGGCTACGCTGTTACCATCGTCCCGCTTTAGGGCTTTAGCTTCACACCACTTTGTGACATAATCCGTACATACTAAGATGTATCTGTTCTGCTTCTGTCTGGTAGGTGGATCAATGGGACCCACAAAATCAATCCCCCACTTCTCAAATGGCTTTAGGGGAAGAATGGGTTGCAGTGGCATGGCACTTGTTTTGGTGGGTTTCCCCATTCACTGACAAGCATCACATATCTTACAGTAATCATATGCGTCCTTGTGGAGGGTCGACCACCAGTATCCTACTAACAGAGCCTTCCTGGCTATCTCTTCTCCTGCGAAGTGTCCACCGCATGGTTTGTCATGGCATGCTTTCAATACTATGCCGATTTCATCTCTTGCGACACATCTTCGTAGCACTTCATCTTTGCCTTTCTTGTACAGTGCACCGCCTAGAAAAGTGTAGGGGGCTGATTCCAGGAGAAGCTTCTTCCTCTCACGACTTGAGATGCCAAGAGGATACTGTTGAATTGCTAGGATATTGGCTATGTCTGCATACCAGGGAGTAACTGTTTCAACTAGAAACAAGGAAGCGTCAGGAAGGTCTGGATCATCATGTTCCTCTTCTGCTGTTTGAGGGATCCGTGATAGATGATCGGCTAGAACATGGGAGCGGCCAGGCTTAGTGACTACTTCAAAGTCGAACTCCTCGAATAGGAGCAACCATCTCATCAGTCGTCCTTTAACATCTACTTTGTTCATCAGGAATGACAAGGTCTCATGATCCACATAGAACTTGAAATATGTGGATAATAAATAGTGTCAAAACTTCTCCAGTGCAAACACCATTGCCAAGCACTCAAGCTCTATCACTGTATAGTTCCATTCCCTATCAGTGACCTTTCGGCTTACATAATATATCGGTTGATCTAATTTAGAGGGGCCCTTTTGACATAGGACATCACCTAGCCCTTCAACTGATGCATCTGTGTGCACATGGAACTCCTTTGTCCAATCAGGAGGTTGCAGGATGGGTGCCTCAATCAGACACTGCTTCAGAGTGTTGAAGGCTTTGTCACATTCTTCCGTCCAAATAAACTCTACATCTTTCCTTAGAAGCTTGTGCAAGGGGGTTGCCTTTGTTGCAAAATGGGCTATGAACCTTCTATAGTAACCCACATGGCCTAGGAATCCCCTCAACTGTTTGAGGTTGGTGGGTGTTGTCAAAGCTACGATCTTCTCGATCTTTGCAGGGTCTTTTGATATCCCTTGTGCAGAGACAATGTGGCCCAACAGAACTCTAGAAGAGACTCCAAAGATGCATTTGTCGGGGTTGAGGGAGATCCCATACTCCCGGTATCGGTCAAAGCATTGTTCCAAATGTCCTAAACACAGAAGTCATCCAAATATACCTCAATAAAGTCGTGCAGATGATTTTGGAATGCGGCCATCATGACTCGCTGGAAGGTAGCAGGGGCATTGCAGAGCCCAAATGACATCACTCGGTAAGCGTAGGTCCCCCATTCTGTGGTGAAGGTTGTTTTGGACTGATCTTCTTCTGCTATCTGCACTTGGTTATATCCACTGAAGCCATCTAACAAGGAGTAAAGCTCATGTCCTACCACTATGTCTAACAGTTGGTCTATAAAAGGGATAGGAAAGTGATCCTTCTTCGTCTTGGAATTCAACTTGCAGAAATCCACACATATACGAAGCTTGCCATTCTTCTTGGGTACAACCACGATGGGTGAGACCCATTCACTGTTGGCCACTAGATAGATGAACTCTGCTTCCAAAAGCTTCAGTAGCTCTGCTTTCACCAGTGTGGAATAATTCGGGTTCATTCGCCTCTGTCATTGCCGTACTGGCTTGGCATCAGGCTCCAAGTCAATATGATGCTGACATATTGTGGGATCAATCCCCTTTAGGTCTTTGTAGGACCATGCAAACACGTCCAAATTCTCTCTCAACAAGTTGTACAAGGTTGACAAATCCTCTTCTGGTAGGCTGCTACCCAACTTAAAGTGGCGTTCAGTGCCATCTGCATCCACAAAGGTTAACTGCCTTTTACCTTCTACTTCACGGATGAAGGTTCCACGGACTGCTTCTGGGTACAAATCCGACTCCTTCAAGGGGGTGGTGTCCTCTTCTTATGTCCCACTAGACTCAACGTCTTCTTTCAGTAAGGACTTAGGTTGCTCCTTGAAATGCTGAAATGGGATCAGCGCAGTCTCGGTTTTGGTTTGAATGTTAATTACCTTAGAGCTTGAGGACTCCTCTTCGGAGGATGCATCCAGGAATGTTACATAACAAGGGCTCTCAGAATGTTGTTGTGGCCTTGGGACTGGTACTTGTTGACAAGGAGCATCATCATCATCCTTTGTTGACAAGTGTGGATGGGTGCGACAAGAATCACTGATAAAAGACGGCTTATTTTGCTTGATCCACTTCTTATATAGGCTTTGCCTATGGAAAGATCCATTTACCAATCCAAAGGGTACCATTGCCATTCTGTCCCATAGCATGGAGTCTTCTGCTTCTGAAGCTTCTGGAACTCCCTCCTCATCTATGCCTTCTGTGGGTGGAGTGATTTCTTCTGTCTCGCTTTCAAAGTCTCCTTCTTTAGATTCATCATCATCCTCTTCAGACTCCGGCTCTGCCTCTGTAGGCGCTCTGTAAGAGAAGAACAGGTCCTCTGCTTCGCCTTCTGCCTCTGTCTCTGGCTCTGCTATAGCCATGTAACAGGGAGAGCAGTACATCCATGCTTCTATCTCACTGTCAGAAGTGATTTCGGAAATCGTTCCTGGTTCAGGTAGGAAGTATTCACCCATTGATAATGGCTTTGCATCTTTTGGGAGTTGGCTTGCAGTACCCACTGTTAGGGAATGTGCCTCTGTTTTCTTGGGAAGGATCTGTTTGATAGCATCTTCTTCTGCTGATGTTCCATTTGTAGCCTCATTGGGAGAGTCAGAAGATAATTCCAAGGAGGTGGACCCATGTCCTTTTGAGCACCATATAGCTTCAGCACCACTTTATTGGGTCCTCTATCCAAGGTCAAGGTTCTTGGAGGGGAGCTTCAAGCTCTACCCCGAGACCTACGGACCACTTATTGCTCAAGTGTTTCGAACCAAGGGGCCATGGGTACCTCTCACATAGCCGACACGCAATGCCTACCTTACGGGTGTAGTGAGCTTACCTTGATGCTCGATCGAGTATCCTCCTCTCTCTTGCATGATGGTAGCTCCACGATCCTTGAGGCAAGCTCAAGCAACCTCAATCCCTCTCCCATGAGCTTCATCCTCCATAGCCACGCGCGAGACAAGAGAAGAGAGGAGAGGAGGAGAAGATGAAGAGAGAAGATGGAGAGCTTCTTCTCCAAGATCCCTCACTCTCACACAATCACTCCCTCACTCCCTCACACTCTCTCAATCCCTCTCTCAAGCACAAGCAAGAAGGCAAGAAACAAGAGAAGAATAAGAAGAAGCTTTGGCCACACACAAGAATGAGCTTCCCATTCACTTTTCAACTTTATATACATGCCCTATTTTTCATGGGCGGTCATCCCCCTTTTTTACATGGCCGGCCATTAGCCTAGGTCTATTTTCTCATTTCCCACCGTTCTAGTCTATCCTATCCCCAACTAATGCATACAATTTGCACAGGAGTGAGCCTGGCGCTCTCTTACAAGGTTTTGGAAGTGTTTTCACACTTAATGGTGCGCTTTTTATTCTTTTACTCTCCTTGGGCGAAGACTTCTTGAGGATCGTGCTCGTGCATTTAATTTTTTCCAGGGTCTAGTTGCCAGTTAAGGCGCCTTTTTCTTTTTTTTCTCTTTTTTCCATTTCCCGCTCCTCTGTGTTGGGGTAAACATTACCCCCCTCCTAGCCAAGTGCCAGTCCCATGGCACTGTGGTGGGAAGTAGTGGGATAGATGATGCTATTGCTAGGTGGAATTGATGGGTAGATGACACTGATGCTTGTGAATGAGAGGTGATGGAGTTTGATGACGATGACCAGGAGATATTCCGGCATGCTTTAGGCTCCATGAAGATACTCGACATCCTTCACACTGTTATGGCGCCCCTTATGTAGCTGGTCGTCTTTTGAGTATCCGAAACACTTGAAGCAATAAGCAATCCCCTAGGAGGATGGTATTGGAGGGATTTATTCTGGAGAAACCCCCCGAACGCTGTTTGCCTTGAAAAGCCGTGGCCTTGGCTGAAAATCCTTGTCTTTGAGTAGAGGGTCTTCAGTTTTGAGTTGAAGGTCTTCAAGCTTGTGGAATCAATAAGCGATCCGTAGATCTTGAGGCGTTGGGCATGGATCATTGGACGATGAGGTTCCAAGATCTATGCCAATGGAAGATCCATCACTGGGTTTTCCTTCTGCTTGATTTGGTTCAGTCATGGTAGCCATCAGTAGGCGGATGATTGGCAACATGAAATCTGTTGAGCCATTTAAACCTTCGCAACAAAGCTCCTGAAGTTGCAGTAATGGAGTCATGTCCGACTCATGGAAAAATTCCTTGTCATTGGAAAAATGTAGTAGATGATCTTCTTCAGCCAAGCAGCTAGTTCTTGAAATACGAACATAACCTGCAAGAAAAGTTGTGCACTTCCTAGGGGGTGTGTCTGTCTCACTGTGTAGTGCATGGTGCCCTTGCTAGTGGAACTGGGAGATGGGTCTAACATTGGGCAAGCCCTTCGTAATGTCCCACACTTGAGGACCCAATTCGTGCGGCGTTGGAGGTGCGGTGCAAAACTTAGGGTGACAGGTCTGAAAGTCCTGCCCTTGATGTGCCCCAAGTGTGAAGTGGGGGAGGGGCTAGAGAGGATTCTAGATGCAGTGAGTGTGGTGCACAATAATAGTGAAGGAAGACTGCAAGCACATGTGAAGTGTCCTCCCTGTCAACCTGTTTAGTAGTGAATTCATCTTTCGGCTTTTTTTTTTTTTGAGAATGGGAGAGAGTACATTTGGCAAGGTATATGGCACCGATTTAGTCACGGGGCGGTTGCAGGCATTGTGATTAGAATGTGCGACTTTGTAGGTACTCTTTAATACCAGCTTTAGCTCTCAGAGGAGTGGTGGACAAGAAGGGGTGATTACACCTTGCAAAGCGGGTGTCACTCATATTTTCTAAGAGCTCTAGACAAAAGGCAGGGAGGAGAGTAGCACGCATCATCAACCTAGTCATGGCTCTACTATCTATTCCTAGGTTAATATCAAAAAAGAGTGGGGGGAGATGGGCTTCCCCTACTGCAGGTTTCTGGAGAATTTGATAAGTCGGAGGTAATTACAAGTGGTCAAAAATGCTGGATCAAGGCAGGAAGAAAAGTCTACAAGAAAACGATTTATGGAGGGAAGTATGTCTTCTACCCTAAACACTAAGCACTCCTCAGGGCTCCTAGCATTTACATTATATATTTTTGAGAAGTCAAAATCCCCATATAAATCTCTATCATAGTCCACTCCATGCCTACGGGGGTAGGGCATGTATATGGGATCGTTATGCCTTCGGGGAAATGCGGTCCATGCATCAAAATTGGTGTCCCAAATCCTCCTTTGCCATTTTGGCTGTGCCTCATAGCCTTGGATGGTTTTGGGAACCAGATTGACCTTGTCTTCCCAGTACTCTTGTGGCTCTTGTCTCCACCTAGTCATTATCATGCTTCTTTCTTCCATCCATTTGTTTGCAAGTTCGTTAGCCAGATCTTTGATCTTGGCTACGACTCCTAGAGGTAGGGCCCGGTCGAGAGAGTGTGGAAAAGCAAATGAAAGCTTGAACGGCCTCTTATGTAACTCTCACTAACGCCAGACGACCAACTCCTGGTGCCAGTCTATAGGATGTGTATCATTCCTCAGTGGCATGGGCTCCTCAGGGAGTTGTCGTGGAAGTGTGCGTGCTCCGCATTGGGCCTCCTCAGCTAACTCTTGTCTCCTTCTCCTTGCTGCAACTATATGTTCAGGTAGATCGGCATCTGCAAGTTCCTCCTGTGGGATCTCGGGTTGAGGTGGACTCGGCATCCTTTGCGGCTCTTCGTCATCATCTTGCTCGAAATTCGAACCCTCTTTGACATTTCGCTCAACCACAGGGGGAATGACTGGTGGTGGTGGTGGTGGCTGCTCCTGCTCCTGAAAACCTAACTCCTTGAGCTCAGTAGTGGAAAGGCCCGTACAGCATAGGTAGTAGAATTGTTGCTCTTTGGTGATTCCTGTACTTGTTGGAAGCTCCCGCTCTTGAAGACCATATCTTAGAGCTCGGGTGGTTAGCTCCAACTTTCTTTTTACCTTTTCCACTGCATCATCGCTCTCAGCTTGCGTCACGTGGAGCACCGTGTTGAGGAAGGCCTGCCGCTGGGTCTTTGTGGTTATTTCTGCAGCCTCAACCCTAGCTTCGGCAAGTATTCTTTCGCATTCTGCCACCGCCAGACATTCGGTTAAGTCCCTTACCCTGTCAAAGTTTTTCCTTTCCCACTCCATAGCTCTCTCCTCCATCCTTTTCCTTTGTTTCTCCAATTGGCTCGCCAGGGTTGGTTACTACTTGTTGCTGCTCATTTGATAAACACCATAACTGGTTCTTTCGCTTAATTTCTGAGCTAGCTATTCTTCAGCAATCCCTCTTGCTTGATCGACAATACTGAGCCTGTGGTGCACCTCAGCTAGGATTTCTGATTTTTCCTGCACCAGCTGCTCTTGGCTTTGGATTTCAACGAGGAATAGCCTTTTTTGATTGAAGGCCATGGCCATGAGGGCTTCTACGTCTTCCTGGGAGGTCTCCAGCGCATCTTGCAATTTTTGCACTTCATCCTGTAGCCATTTTGCTTTAGCTGCTAAGACTCTTGGCCCTTCACTCTTCAGGAATTCCATTTCGCTTATTAACCTATTCTGTTCTTCTAGCTCTCGCCATGACTGGGGCTCCGTGGCATGTTCTTGTGGAACAGTGGCTTCGCCTTCCTGAACCCCTTGGTAGAGCATTTCCACTTGGGCGACCCTTTGCTGTAGATCACTGTATTGCTGCATCAGTAGCTTTAGGTTGCTTTGTTCCGCCACCAGGCTCTGCTCCTCATCCTGTAGTCTTTGTTTAAGGCGGATTTCATTGTTTGGGCTTCCTTCATTTTTTCTGCTAGCTGGTCCTGCAGGGCCTTTATTTCTCTCTGTCTGTCGGCTTCCTGCCTTGAGACTTCTAGCCTGAGGGGGGCCGCTGACGTCTCCTTTTCTTTCTCTAGCTCCAGCAAGGCCACCTTCTTCTCTTCTTTTGCCTTGTCTAGTTGTGTTAGTAGCTCGGCCACATATGCATCATATTCAGTGTCGGTAGGCATGGGAGTATGGGGCGTGGTGGTCGATGCCTCCAACCTTTGTCGTTTAGGGTCTTGCCATGACTCTGCATCTGCAGTGGTGGGCCTTTACAATCTAGTTTCAGGCACGATTTCAGCCACTTTGCTCACTAGCATCTACATCATGGTCATGAGCTATGACGTGTCGAGGGGAGGTGTGGGTTGTGCAGTGGTTGCAATCGTAGTTTCAGCCGTTGTCGACACAAAGGAGGAAGGGAGTGGATGTAGGAGGGACTTGCCCTTGCCCACAACCACTAGAGCTGCTTCCACACTTGCACTGGCTTCGGCTTTATGGCGGGGGCTTATGGGTTCGAGTTCTCTGCCCCCATGGGTCTCTTCCACAGATCTTCGTGTAGCTTCCGCCAATTCGGCCAGTTCCTTCAGTCGTCGCTGCTCTTCAGCTTCTTCTCCCGCCCTTCTTTTCCTGTCCTCTTCTGCCTTCTTCGACTCCTCTCTTATCCTTGCAAGCTCCTCCTCCTCTTTCCTCCTCCTTTCTTCCTCAGCTCTTCAAGACTCTCTTTGAGCCCTTTTGATGTCAGCCCGTTCTTCCTTACTTAATTTCTCTTTCTTCTCCTTCTGACTCCTGTCACTCTTGTTTTGTTCCTCGGGTTTGCTCGCTCCTGTAGGCGGCACCTCTTGCTCTTCCTTGTCACTTATTGTTCTTTCGCTTGATTCCCCTCCTTCATGGTGAGGTGGGCTTTGATGCGCAGCTTCCTCATCCATGATGCCCTCATCCTTTATTGCTTTGTCTATGATGGCTATCAGGATACCCCCGTATATGATTGTAGTTGCCTTTGACGTAGGTTTCTTCCTTACAGAGCGCGCGGTTGAGGCGGGGGATTCTGCTCCTGCTGGTGCTTCCGTCGGTGTGAGGAGGGCAGCTGAACTCTGAATGGTTTTCTGTACGAACCCATTCTAGTCTATCTCTTCAGGGACTCCTGCTGCTATGCTTTCCAATAGTGGGACCCCGATCCTGTTCATCAATGCATTGTACCGTTGGCCCGAGAAGAGGGTATGGATCATCTTCATTTGTAATTTCACTGCTGGGTCCGAGATGTCAGCCAAGCTGATTCCATCCACGGTGTGCACCGCTTCTTTCTTTACCCCCAGCATGGTGTAAACATCTTGTCTCGGCCGTCTCTCTTTCTTGGGCACAAGCCCCAGGGCCTTTTCTATGATTGTTGCATTGAGGGGCACTTCGATTCTTCTTTCCTGCTCCCCTGTCCTTACTGTGACAGTGCCACAGTTCCTGCTCTTGTCAAAGTTCCTCAGGAAATCCGCACACATGCTTTAATCCACGGCCTGCCCCACCTTTTCCACATACTTGTGGAGGTGGCATCTGTCCACCAAGTCTTTGATCGCGGGTTCCTCCAGGATGGCCTCATCCAGATTTAGTGTGTGCTTGAAAGTGAACTGACTAAATCCTCGCGTCTTGATGCTGATGCCGAATTTGGTCATCTCTTCTTTAGAGAATGGGAGTTTGCCCCCTTTGTCTTGTCCTACCATGGTAGTGACCTATCAACACACCATGCCAACATTAATGCCTAACAATCGGCTTATTTCTAATCAAAACTCAGTTTGAGAAAAAAAAGTATGTGCCCAAAATGGGTATACTTGCTTAGAGGCTTGACCATTGCTATTGTTTTTCTTTGCAGTATTCTTCCATAGAAACTTACTTAATTATAACAATCTGCTAGCTAGATCGCATAACTTTCATTTTTGCTCCGCTCTTGCTTACATTGCTCCCCCTTCCGTCGGGGATCTTTCAAGGAATCCTTCCTAGGATTAGCACAGGGAGGACGAGGTAAGCGCTGTTTTGCATGGGTTGACTTACCTGGCCAATAACCAATCATAGAAGCTTGGATTGTATTCGAGTTGGGCATGACAATCAAGAGTAGATGGTTAGATGGAGACTTGGGAAATGTAGGTCAAGACATCGTGGAAGAGATCTCCAGTATTGAGGCGACTGGCCACATGTAATTCTTCTGTGGTGAGGAATTGGTCAATGTAGGGGTGGGCGAGCACATGGTCGTCCAAATGCTGATTACGGGTGATGGCCAAGACCCTAAACGAGATAGATGCCACATAAGTGGGGTCATATTCGATGGTTTTAACTGCCCTGCGTTGCTCAGCATTGGTCATTATTCGACAACCTTTTTTCTCCCATTGGATCCTTAGCGTAAACCACTGCTGCAAGAACATGGAAGGTGAGCTTGCCATCTGCGTGGGCTCTTGCAACTCCTGTTCAGGAGCAGAACGAGGAGGCTTACAATACGAAGTGATAAGTCTTCTGAGGGCAGCTTGATCCTTTGAGATTTCGTCGTTTGCTATCAGTTCGGCAGAAATTTTGGGGACTTTAGTGGTCATAAGTTCGTATTCCTCCCAAGTGCATGGTAATGCACGAACATCCGAAGCAAGCATTTTTTCAAGAAGGCCTAGGTCTAGCCTCTCATAACTTCTAGCAAATGTAGTGAAAGTTTCGTCTAACATTTTAATGCAGGTTATTAAGTCATCCCCAGAAGTTGCGGCAAGGTCCTTAGCCAAGGAGAGAAAAGGTAGTATCGCGTATGAAGGTTTAAGACCCGTTGGTGGGGGTGGTGCAACTGGACTGGATAGTGGTGACTCCCTCATTGGTGTCACGGGTTGGGCCTTGCACTCTGAAGCACGTTGAGGTGCTGTAGGAAGTTCCGGGGGCATGGGGGTTGTGCTAGGCTCTGAGTGAGCAGTCATAGTGGTTTGTAAGTTCTCTGGATTAGGTAGATTTAAGGCATGTGGCATTTGCTTTGGTCGATAGATGAGCTGAGACTTGCTAGCCACAGCTGGCCATGGTTTGCTGACTATGTTCTGGGCGCCACTTGTGCAAGCCTCTCTCATTAGGGTGAGATTGCTTGTAGATGAGCTTCTTAGATGGCCATTTTTAGGCACCCAAATCCAAGGATTGCCCTCGTAGTATCCTTGTGCCCGCAAGAGATCTTTGGGAATCCAGCGCAGCGTGGTTGTGTGTCTACAGCGATAGCGCTTAGACTGCCTCTTAGGTTGGGACGGTTGATAATTTTGACGTTTAGGATCATACTTGGGTGGTCTACCCGGATGTGGTTTTTGCCATTTTGGCACCCATAGAAACTTGGACTCTTTGGCCTTGTGAGCGCTCTTGGTGGGTTTGGGCCTGGGGTCGAGAGCCCCGCATGAGGCCGTAGTTTTCTTCTGTTCAGACTCGGGCTGAAGCGTGGTCGTAGGGGTTTCTACTGGTGGCTTCGTAAAGGTGGGGGAATTAAGACAGCCCTTGCTGAAGGTCGTCATGATACGCACATTGCCGATAGCAAGATGTATGCGGTTTAGGTTGTAATCCACATTATAGTTTGTTTGCTTCTTGAAAGTGCGACCCAATAGTGACACATTATCGGCTCCTTTAGTGTCAGGTAACACATGGAAGAAGGCTGGTAAACTTTTAGACTCGATGGAAACGACCACCTTGCACTTCCCTAGGAGTGAATAAGCGGTACCCCCAAACGGGGTGAGTTTAGAGTTAGTGGGCTGTAGTTTCGATTGACCAATGCGTGTCCAATGGTCATGCGTCAAGATATTGTAGTCGGCACCTTCATCAATCAAGGCTTCGAAAGAATAATCCTGCTGCGACTGTGATTCGTAGGTATGCCGGTGCCTTTGCTTCTTTGTCCTGATCTGTAAGGTCAGTTACAGTAGCCATGCGGACGTTCAGTGGGGGTTCTAACATGGGTGGCTCATGTAATGGATGTGAAGGAGGATAGTACTTCTTAATGCGGCTGCCGTTAAAAAAGCCTATTTCTTCACCGTCAAGTGTCTCCAACTCGACATTCCCGGTCCTACCGATCATGCGTACTCTGAAAGGCCCTAGCCCCCGAAACTTCATCTTCTGTTTATGTCCTTTTACCGAGCAGAACAAGGTCCCCTTGTTCGAAGTCTTGCTGCTTGACATGCCTGTCAAACCACATCTTTTGTCGAGCCTTTTCACAAATCAGAGAGTGAGTGGCAAGGAGTCGGGTCTCCGTTAAGCACTCTAGCTCCACCAAGCGCTTGGTCCAAGCCTCTCTTCCCTCCCAATGCTCTAGACTGCTAGCCTCAAGCTAGGGATGAAGAATTCTAAGGGTAAAATGGCTTCAGTTCCATACGTCAGCCTAAAGGGCGTCTGTCCTACAGCCGTTTTATAAGTTGTGCGATAGGCCCACAAGGCCGCCATTAGCTTGTTGTCCTAGTCACTTCTTGAAGTAGACACGACTTTTGTAAGCACGTTGACGAGGATTTTAGTTGTGGATTCGGCTTGGCCATTAGCCTGAGGGTAATAGGGAGAGGACTTTCGATGAATTATTAAGAAAGTAGAGAGCAAGTGGGCAATCACTTCATTAATGAAGTGTGTGCCTTGGTCGCTTACAAGCTCGATTGGACAGCCAAACCATGAAATGACCTGCTCCCACAAGAACTTTGCGGTGGTCCTAGCATCATTCTTCCTCGTGGCTCATGCCTCTGCCCATTTCGTTAGATAGTCAGTCACCACGATGATGTATTGAGCTTGGGAATATTGTGCTGCAGGACTGATAGGTCCAATAAAATCGATGCCCCATTTTTCAAAGGGTTGTCGGGCTATGACAGGGGTCAACTCCATCTTGTCCTTTCGCACAGGCACTTTGGTCCTTTGGCACTCATCGCAGTGCTTTACAAATTTAGCTGCATCGCGGAATAGGGTGGGCCACCATAGCTGGGATTGTAGCACCTTTCGGGCTGTTGTGTCCCCGCTAAAGTGTCCTCCAATGATTCCGCCATGTGCTTCGTTCAATGCGTCGTGCATCTCATGCTCACATACGCATCTGCGCAATAAACCGTCTTGTCCCAACCTGTAGAGTTGGCCAGCTATCAGTTGGTATGGCTGAATTTTCAAGATAAGTCTTTTCAGCCTGGCCTTCTCAATGGGTCACTCTGGTAGTCCATTTTCTAGCACTTGCACTCTGTCATCGGCCCAATACAGCATCAGATCAGCTTTAAATAATTCTCGTTCACTAGACAGGTTAAAGAGATGGGCATCCGGCAAATCGTCAAGCACGCCTTGCCCAGCGGCTTCTCCTGTGGTTATGCGGGACATGTGGTGAGCCATGTAGTGCTGCTTTCCTTTGCGTACAACCACAGAGAAGTCAAACCCCAGTAAGAGGAGTAACCATCTAGCTATGCGCCACGTAGCGCAAGGCTTGTTCACAAGATACAGCAAGGCTTGATGGTCAACAAAGAAGACAAAGGGAGTGGCCAACAGGTAATGCCTAAATTTCTTTACCTCAAATACCATGGCCAACCCCTCCCTTTCTGTCGTGGAATAGTTTATCTCGGTCTCTGTGAGCTGCCTGCTGGCAAAACTCACCGGGTAATCCAAGTTATGCTCACCAGACTGGCATAGCACGGCTCCAATAGCAAACTTAGAGGCGTCTATGTGCACATGAAACGTTACGTTCCAGTCTGGGGCTTGCAAGATTGGTGCAGTCGTAAGAGCCTTTTTCAACTCCTCATATGCGCGCTGGCATTCCTCCGTCCACTCAAACACTATCAAGAGCTTGTACAATGGTCTAGCTATTAGTGCGTAATTTAGCACAAATCGTCGATAATATCCAATGTGTCCCAAGAAGCACTGAACTCCCTTGTAGTTATCGGGTAGAGGTAGGTCAACAATGACTCTGACTTTGGAAAAGTCAGTAGCAATGCCGTTCCTTGACACTATGTGCCCTAAGATGCATCCGTGTTTTACCTAGAACTGGCACTTTAAGGGGTTCAACGAGAGGTGGTACAGCCTACACCTTTCAAAGACAGCTCTCAATTTCTCCAAGTGTTCGGCCCAACTAGAGTGTAAACATAGGTCATCTATGAACACTTCCAGTTCGCGCCTAAGCATGTCCTTAAAGATAGTGCACATTAGGCGTTGGAAAGTTGCAGGTGCATTCATTAGCCCAAAAGGCATGACAATGTAGACGAACACGCCCCATTCCATGGCAAAGGTAGTCTTGTGCCTGTCATCGGGGTGCACTTGCACTTGATTGTAGCCCGAGAAACCATCCAAAAAACTGTAGGCTTCCTTTCCTGCTACCCTCTCAAGCATGTGCTCGCTGTAAGGTAAAGGATAGTTATCCCTTTTCATAGCAGCATTCACTATTTTGTAGTTCACGCACACTCGGATTTTTCCATTTTTTTTCATGACAATCAAGATAGGTGATACCCAGTCCGTGTGCTCGATCTCATATATGAAACCTGCCCTCATGAGTTTATCGATCTCCTCTTTTACTGCATGGGCATGATTGGGATTCATGGGGTAAGGTCATTGTTTCGTTGGCACTGCATCTGGGACCATTGGGATGTTATGAGTCACGACCCTAGGGTCGACTCCCTTAAGTTCTCGTCCAATGTCCAGGCAAATACGTCAATGTACTCTTGCAGGAGCGCAACGATTTTGGTCTCTTCATCCTCCACCAAGTCATTTGGAACAAACACCGGTCTTGGTTTTTCACCTTTCCCAGCCAAGTTAACCTCTTTGACTTTGGCGGGTCCCTCGATTGGTTCACTAGTCTGACCTTGTATTTTTGCACCTAACAGAATCACCACTCGGTCACCCTTTTTAAATTTTGTAAATCGTTTGGGCAGATCCTATGGTTTCCTCTGCTTTTCCGCTTCTGAGTCCCTCGCTTGCTTCCTGGCCTCCTCTTTTAGCCTCCTGCGCCTCACGTGGACTGGCAAGTCTCCCTTGGTGCGTTTGACCTTAGAGGGTTGCGGTATCTCGGGATCACTTTCAGTGCTAACTTCCGACTCTGAGTTAAACTCGCATTCCTCACTTGAGGAAGGTGTTTCCCCAAGGGGTCGTAGTTCCGTAGGTGCATCTGTCTTGAGCACTGGGATTACCCATGGTTGTGCTACTCCGGCTTGCTCGTAATCCACGGGTCCTATGCGTTCTAGCCAGGATCTGTCACACTCCATTAGCATGACTCCTTTTTCGTTCCGACTGATCCCTTCTTTCCTAGGCCTCAAGTCTGCCCTGATTTGTTCTATCGCTTTTCCCTCCGTGCCGTACTCTATTGTGTCTATCTCTTCTTCACTCTCTTCTCCCGTAGAGTGACAGTCCTCATACTCCTCATCATCCGGGTCCTATCCTTCTGACTACTCGTCATCCCCTAAGCTTCCCTCTTCAATCTCCTTGTCGTCAGTAACTAAAGCCCAGTTATATAGCAAGTTCAGGTCGTGGATCTTGGTCCATTTCCATTCTGGTTTAGCTAAAAGGTCACGTAGAGGTTTTAAGTTAGCAGCCAAATTGCCGTCCAATTTATTGGTAAGATACTCTACGATTTCCTGAAGCTCTAATTTATTGTTGGGGATGCGGGACGAGGCCGGTTTGCCTGGGTTGAGTGAGCTTCCTGCCATCATGTAAAGCGGCACTACTGGCTCCTCAGTTGGCATGGTTGCGGCTTTAACAGCCTGCTGATGTGGTCCTTCCTCATCCGAGAATGGTAGGTCAATGGTTGCCAAAACATGCATCCAATCCCTCTCATCCTCAGGGAAAGGAATATATCTAGCGAGCGATCCATAGGGCTTGGTCGTTTGAGTATCGCCTTTTAGCATAGCCGAGATGGCAGCTAGGTCAACAGGTGTCGTCGTCCAAGTGTCCATCTCTACCCTCATTGCACTAGTTCTGTTCCCTAGGAAAATCAATCCATTGCCCCAGTCCTCTATGACTCGTGCATTCCTCATCCAAGGTCGGCCTAATAGTATGTCGTAATCCACTCCCTTCATGACAATGAAGTTTACCGAAAATTGCACACCGGCAATATTTACCGGCCAATTCTTTAAGAGTCCAAATGGTCTTACCCTCATTCCATTTGCTAGTGTGACGTTGAACCTAGCGGTCTCCACAGGAGGGTTTCCCCATGCCTCTAGGACTGCATGGTTTAGCACACTAACACCGGCACCTGTGTCTACAATTCCTTTTCGAGTCATGTCTCCTAAGGCTAGGACGGGCAAAACTGCGTGTATTTTAGTGCCTTCCCAAAAAGCATTGATGTGCAAAGACTTAGGATCTGAGTGTAGAGTTAGACTTGGGATTCGTGTAACTGCATCATGATCTTGCGGATCAGCACCCGCAAGTCTTGCATGTCCCTCGATTGAGTCTTTCAACTCCTGCCACAAGGAGTGATTTTGCCTAAGCAGATCCTCCAAACTTAGAGTTACTGGAGTGGACAGCAAGGTTGTGAGGAGGCTATTGGACCCTTATCTTCCTCTGAGGCTAGCAGTTCTAGGCCATGCATTCTGTCTGCCCTGGTAAGTTTCCCCCCGGCCTTGCTGCTTAGTTGCTCCTAGTGGTGCAGGTATGCTCCCAACCTGTGGTTTTGAGGGTGAGACTGGTGTGCTAACACTGGAGAAGTCGTCCATAGGGTCTTCCAATATGGGTTCAGCATCCTCGAGGTGCTTTTGGGCGTCCTTGACCCACTCCTTGACCTTGGCTATAGCCTCGAGTTGCCGTTTGGGGTCCGGATATTCCCCGACCTTGGCACTCCCTAGCTCTGCTGTCTTAGGAGCCGAGGTCTCTACCTCTGCGTCTGTGACCTTCTTTCCCGTTACCAGCGTAGTCGTTTCCTCGGTTTTAAGGGTTATCTTCGCATCGGTTCTCTTTTTCCGTCTCCAGCTTTTCTTCCCCATTGAGGTTGCATCAAGGTTACTTGGCCCTGGCAAGGAGATGCCTGCTTGTTTCGTTTGAGCTCGCATCATAGCATGTAGTGGGATGGGCGTATCCTCACTACCAAAAGTTTCCACTCTAAAGAGCCCCAAAGGCACCGATGGCATGTTGGCAGCGCTCCTTGATGGCTTCCGCCTAGGACAGTCAGGAAACAGATGTGTGATTCCACACTCTGCGCATCGGAGATCCGCTTTGTCTTTATTAGCTTGTTCTTGCTCTGGGCAGCATGATGAAATGTGGCCTGGGTGGCCGCAAGTCCAGCATGTGACTGGATCCTGGCTGGGCCCTCCAAAGCCTCTGCCTCGTCCTCTTCCTAAAGCCATCACCGGCACTGGCCGATAGTCCATCAGGACTGGGTTGCCCTCCTCGTCGTAGGATATATACGGATTGACATATGTCTCTTCCTCATTAGGCTCCTCCACAAAGTGAACAGGAGCATTGCTAGGTGGGTGAGTCACAAAAGGCCTTGGTGGTCTGGGTATACTAGTTGGGTTCATCTCCAGCCTAGGCACGGCAGGTCTTGAGTTAGTTGGTGCTGGAAGAGCTAACTGGGCTCCCCTGCCAAAGAAATTAGGTGGCCTATTACCTAAGTATGGAGGGTTGTACTGCTGCGTGTATGGGAATCTCCTCGACATTCTGCAATGCGCTGCATCATGCCCGAATCTACCACAATTTGAGCATGGCCGAGATCTAGGATCTTGGCACTCAACTGGGAGGTGATTGTTGCTGCAGTACACACATTGTATGTGCGATCTCACAGGCTTTCTGACGAGCTCTTGCAACCGTGCAATCTCCATTCTCATCTCTGCCATCCCTTGGTCGTGGTCTACACTTCCCTTATCCTGCACGCTAGCAGTTGCTTTTTCCCCCAAGGTGATTGATCTCTCAGGGTCCCTCTGGCTTGCACTATCTCGGTTGGTAATCCTCATGCTACGCTCCCTGAGTTGATCATCTATGCATATTGCCTCCTCGAAGACTCGAGCTAGCATGTCTCATTGTAAGGTGGAGTTACTAGCCAAAGCCTTGTAGAGCTCCTCACTCCAAATCCCGTTCATGAACACTGTAGACACTGCCCTCTCGGTAGGTCGCTCATTGGCAGGGATTCTCTTGTAGAGGTTGCGCACTTGAGTGACGTAATCCCTAATGTCCTCCTTCTCCCTTTGACTGATATTCATCAACCTAACAATGAGGTTATCCGAATACCCCGCCTCCAAAAACCTCTTGATGAAGAGGCCCTTTAGGCGAGCGAAGTTTGTACGTTCTGCATCATCCAGACTAGAGTGCTAGGTCCTCCCCTTGTCGCCTAAGCACAGGCCGAAGGCTTGAGCTTGCTGCGCAGGGTCAGTAAGACCGTTCGCCTCACATACTTGCTCGAACTACTCCATGAAGCTATACGGGTCACTGCTAGGTTCGTATCGAGCTAGTTGTTTTGCTACTATGGGGATTCTAGCCTACCCTTTAGCCCCTTGCGTGACTCCCAATCCTGATAGTAGTGCGGTGGCTAGGGCAGTAGCACTCTGTTCCACGGATGTATTGTCCATGAGTCGCTTTGCCACCAGTTCACTCAACGTCATGCCAGCCTCTGCTGCCCGTTCCCTCTCTACATTTGGTCCGGGCTGCCCCAGCTAGGTCTAGTACTCGTCTAGCCTCGTACATATCAAAGTCTTGCTGCAGCCTTCTAGCCCTTTGCTCATGGTTGTAGGCAATTATGCCTTCCAGCGCTCTCTTGATAGCTCTTCTCTCTTCTTCCAGGTTAGCTACCACTTCCTCTACAGATCTACCTTGGATCACGGTCCTGGTGAGTAGATCGTAGTCGTGGACCAGTTCTTGGACCGAGGTTGGAAATTCTCCCAAGTCTAATTGGTCTTCCCCTTGTTTGCCTCTTGATCCCGACATTGTTTCTGCTTCTAGCTCCACGAGGTTGTCAATGAATCCAATCAGCTCTGGCAGCTTCCACTCCTCTATCTTGTTGCTTCCCGTGTCTTCGTGTCTTCCTCCAGGTACTACTAGTAGGGCACTTAGGCACCTGTCTAAGTCTTGGGGTCTTCTCCTACTAGTGGGTTCCTTAATGTTATTAGATATCCTGGTGTGTTCCTTGTTATTCAAAAGCAGCTACGATCCTTATTCACACATTGTGCTTAGTGCTTTCGTGGTGCTTGGTGCGAAAACATGCTTTTCTCTTTTCTTGTTGTGTAGATTTAGTGGAGCACAAGAGTGAAGTGCCGATGCAGAAATCGTTTAATGCAAACTCCACCTTGTTTCTACCCACGTTCCCAGCCTATTTTGAGTTCTCAACTCGGTTCCCAGCTATTCTACGGTCTTTCCACACCCTAAGTTCGATTAATCTCTGAGGTTCTAATGGTCAAACTGGGTCTTCGGGGTGTTCAGGGTTGCGTCCTAGGGTCAGGTCTATGGCAAGGCCAGGAAAAGATCCTTATCTTTTTCTTTTGGCAAGATGGTCCGATTTTGGGAATCGGACAGAGCTAGTCCGACTCTGGGAGTCGGATGGTCCGATTCTTGCAATCGGACCGATCTGGTCCGACTTTATCAGTCGGACGAGGTTGGTCCGATTTTGGGACTCGTCCGACCCTGGTGGTTCGATTCTGGGAATCGGACTAGGAGGGTGGTCCTACTTTCAAAGTGGTCCGACTATGGACTGGTCCGAGTCCGGCTCCAATGGTCCGACTACGATGGTCCGATTCTAATGGGCAGTCCGAGTGCCACATGGCACTTCCAATCGGGTTGGTCCGATTCTTGAAATCGGACATGTTTGGTCCGACTCTCTCAATCGGACGGTCCGATTCTAGGAATCGGACGGTCCGACCCCAGGACTCGGGTGGTCCGATTCTGGGAATCGGACCACTGCGAGTTGGTCCGCGACTACATTGGCGGTGGGCGAGATTCCGGCGCGTTTGAATCCTTCTTAATGTCTGCTGTACTCAATCACCACAGACTTCCCATATCTGATTAGAGCACTATTGGAAAACACCAGACTCACCTGGAGCAGCACGAATCGATGGTGCCTAGAATCGGGTTATCGTTTCCTCGTCCTGTGAACCGGAAGCTCTCTCTCTCTCTCTCTCACAAGGCTAACTAAAGAAATGAGGTTTGTCCTGGTCTCCCAAGCCTCTTAAGGTCCTTTCCCAGCACTGCAAAACTTACGGTGAGTTCCCTATCCCTGTTTCACCCAGAAACTTGAATCTAGTCCCCTGTTTTCCTATTTCCAGCAGCAGCAAGAACCTTTGTTTTCTCTTTTCTTACCCTAGTCTAACCTTAATCTAGTGCAGCCAATATGCAAAATAGAAATGCAGAACATTAGTCCTAATCTAATGCTTCCAACAAACCCAAATACTTACTTGTTTCACCGATTAAACCCTCCTAAATCTTCGAGCAGCCATGGCTACCTCTCACATACTTCCATGCTCGATCTGATGCTCCATAGTTGTTTCACAGATTAAACCGAGGGGCCATGGCTACCTCTCACATAGCCGATGCGCAATGCCTACCTTATGGGTGTAGTGATCTTACCTTCATGCTCGATCGAGTACCCTCCTCTCTCTTGCATGCTGGTAGCTCCACGATCCTTGAGGCAAGCTCAAGCAACCTCAATCCCTCTCCCATGAGCCTCATCCTCCAGAGCCATGCGCGAGACAAGAGAAGAGAGGAGAGGAGGAGAAGATGAAGAGAGAAGATGGAGAGCTTCTTCTCCAAGATCCCTCACTCTCACACTCTCACACAATCACTCCCTCACACTCTCTCAATCCCTCTCTCAAGCACAAGCAAGAAGGCAAGAAACAAGAGAAGAAGAAGAAGAAGCTTTGGCCACACACAAGAATGAGCTTCCCATTCACTTTTCAACTTTATATACATGCCCTATTTTTCATGGGCAGTCATCCCCCTTTTTTACATGGCTGGCCATTAGCCTAGGCCCATTTTCTCATTTCCCACCGTTCTAGTCTATCCTATCCCCAACTAATGCATACAATTTGCACAGGAGTGAGCCTGGCGCTCTCTTACAAGGTTTTGGAAGTGTTTTGGCACTTAATGGTGCGCTTTTTATTCTTTTACTCTCCTTGGGCGACTCTAAGACTTCTTGAGGATCGTGCCCGTGTATTTAATTTTTTCTAGGGTCTAGTTGCCAGTTAAGGCGCCTTTTCCTTTTTTTTCTCTTTTCTCCATTTCCCGCTCCTTTGTGCTGCGGTAAACAGTTCCTTTGAACCAATCCGTCCTTGCTCTGGCTTCAAAAAGCCTTCAAAAAGCCACGGTCTGCCCAGTAACAGGGGGTAGGATGTACCATAAGAGTTTGGCTTCACCACTAGATAGGTTAGCCAATAATCTTTTCCAACCACTGTAATCTTCACATATGAGAGAATGCCCAAAGGCTTGATTCTACTATGATCCACCAGTCTGATGAGCCATTGAGTTGGTTGCATACCTTGTAGGCCTAGATCCTTCATTGTCACATCTGTCATAATGTTCACTAATGAGCCACCATCAATCAGTACATTTGCAATAAAGCAGCCTTCTATCCACACTCCAGTCTCTCGGGTACCAAGATCTAGGAAGGCGTTAGCCACATCCACTTCTTTTATAGGCTCTGGAGCTTTGTTGGACTTTGTTGCTGTTGAGGGAGCAATCCTTAAGCCACGTCTTCTTGTCAGTATACTTTTGAACCTTTTTCGGCAACTGAGAGACAACATCAACAATTTTCGGAATGTGAGGTTTGGTTTAAAGGTATCTAGATCGTATTCCTTAATAGGATCCACTGGCTTCTCCAACCGGTTAGGGAATGGAGCGACACCCATTTTCATTTTCCTTTTTTCTTCCAACAGGGGCATCATGGAGACTTCTTCTGCCACTTGTGGCACTTCCTCCTCTTCTATCTCCTGGACCTCTGGTCCTGTCTCTAGAATTGTATCTGTGACTCTCTGTGGCACTTTAGTGCTCTATACAGCACTGTCAGGCTCTGTTCTGTTACGTTCTTCTGTTGGAAGATTGAACTTCACTATTTTGGCACGAGGATTATTTTCTTTTTGGACAGGTGGTTCCTTCTTCTTTGCACGCGTGATGGCAGCAACTTCCAGTTCCACTAAATTGGAGGTAGGCTCTTGGGCCTTGGACGAATTATCAGTAGCACTGTTTTTCACTGGGGCTGGGCTTGGACAGTATTTTGCAGTGTGGCCTTCTCCTTTGCATCGACTGCATAAGGGCTTGTAATCCACTGACCTTCTGGGATTTGGACAATTTGATGAAATGTGTCCCTTTTCTCCGCATCTGTAACACTCCACTTCTGATCTCTGACCACCGCCAGACTGTCGTCCTCTGTAACTTTGAGAGGAAAACCTCCTTGGACCGAAATTAGGACCAAACTCTCTAGGCTTGGGTCCAATATCTTGTGTTGTCATTTTGGATTCTAGCACATTGAATCTTGCATCTTCTTCCTTCCTTCTCCTATCATGCATCTCCTTCAGAGAGCAAATATCCTCTGTATGGTTCTTCCTAAGAAAATAGGAGCAGAAAGCTCCAGGGACTATTGGCTTTCGTGTACATTCAGTGGCTAAATGGCTTGCTTCATGACACTTACCACACCAAGTATTTGACCGCATCACATCTCTTCATGCTCCTACAACGTTGGATATGCTAGCGGTATTCACTTTTAGTGTCTGCAACTGCTCTGTAATCACATCCATCAACTCCTTTTTGATATTTGCAACTGAGTTGGATAAATAATCCTTCAAGCTTTCTCCTCCTGAGGCACTAGCAGTAGGGTTTTGAGGAGTCTCTGTAATCATTGCATTAACAGGTTGAGCTGGTGCAAAGGGGTCTCTGTTCTGATTCTGATTCAGAGCTCTTGTTTGAACTGTTGGCTGTTGGCTCCAGTTGGTAGGGTTCCACTATTGCTGGTGATTGGCATTGGGGGAATTGTTTGGGACCATTGTTGTTATGGTTGAACCATCATTTGAGGCATTGATTATGGCCACTATGGATTTGGTGCACTGTACTATGATACTGGGGGCATTTGTTGGTAGGGGTAGGGGACAGTCTCAGGGATTGTATTTGGTGGGTACATCATTCTTGGCATCAGAGGAGGTGGGACTCCTCTTCCTGGATTCATCACCAATCTAGCTTCCACTTCATCGTACAGTCTTGCACCTTCTGTTGTAGCTTGCAGTGTGGCTGGTCTTTGCAGCTCCACAAACTTACGGACTTCTGGTTGTAATCCTCTAAGAAACACTCCCTTATGAATGCCACCATCTAGATTATGGTTGGTCCATCTCTTCAGGATGGATTCCATTCGCGAGACATAAGCTTCTACTCTTTCTCCAGAGGACTGACTTAAATTCATGAACTCCTCTCGCATCCGCTCTTCAAAACCTTCACGCCTGAATTTAGTGAGGAAGGCCAACTTCAGGTCATCCCATGTGCCAAAAGTTCATGCTGCTTGTCTCTCATACCACTGAAACGCCGCACCCTTGAAAGTGGCGGGGAAGATTGCTAACCAATGCTCAGGGGTTCTGGCATTGTTAGCCACACATGCTACCATAAACTCTGCTACATGAAGATCGGGGTCTTCATTGTACTCTCCCTTAAAAATTGGCAACAAGACTACATTCGCTGGCTTGTCATCAATATTTTCAGGACGGATCTGGCTTGGAAGTGGACCTCCAACAGGAGGAGGAAGGGCTTGATGTGCCATTGGGACTTCTGTAAAGAGTTCGGCAAGGGCGTCAATGGCGGCTTTTCCTACTAGCTCGTTCTCGGCTTGATTCTTGCTTTCTCTCTTCTCACGTACCTCTGAAGTCATTCTAGTGCTTGTCTCCGGATGGCGTCATTCATGAGGGGGTTGGCTCCACTATGTTGTTAGTACTCCACAAAGGGATAACAGAAGGCTTCAGTCTCTAGAGGACTCTCTTGCCAACATTTCTTCTACTTCTTCCTTTTCAACGTCTCTAAATTCTGCTTTCATGCCACTGCACATAGAGGAAGGTATTTGGTTCTGAAGGTGTCAAAATGCATACGTCTAAGCATTGTGGTGGTGCCATCATCATAGTAATGTCAGCTCCTGATGGTTTCAATAGTGTCTATTGTAAAGAACACTCTGTCTACCAACTTCCAATGGGTTGCCAATTGGACAAACAAAAGATTGTCAGAACACCAAGCATCCCACATATCTTGCTGTTGAGCATCTATGAATAAGTCCCAGCTCTGTTCCTTCTTATTTTTGTGAACCTCCACAGACCACGACTCGTGAAGCTTCTTGACTATTTCCCACTTGATGATGTCTGGAAATTCCTCAGTGAAGGCCAAATCCTCCATTGGTACTCATTCTCTCTATTCTACTCTTCAGTTTTGTGGGAGGAACTTTGCAACTGTGATGCAACTTTCTACAGCTTCAGAGGGTAGTGAAAACAGACCGTCACAGAGGGACTTCATCAGAATGGCATTGTGCTTTCTCCATTGGGGAATGAATCTTTTGTAGAATGTTGCCTTGGCAATGAAGGCTTGCAATTCTTCAATAGTGGCAGGAACTCTACTATCCATTGATTTACTTCTTTTTCCACAGTGCCACTTCTTCCATTTTCAGCCTCTGTTTGTGCTTGTTGATGGCAGTTTTCCCGGGTTGTGCACCAATAACATGGAGCCCCAAGAGAGACACCAAGGAAATAGGGTTTCTACTGCAAGAAAATCTATCTTGTCATCATCAACAAGCTTTTTTATTAGGTTTTGTATGATCACAATGAAGAAAAGAACACCAGGCACAACAAATCTTCATGCAGCATCATGTAGATCTCCCACGGATTTGATAAAATCAACCATATTCTTCATAATCTTCATAATCTCCATCAAAAGAACAAAGAACACAAAGGAATACACCATCTTTGAATGGAAATCAATCACATATTATTCATCTTCAATGTCTTCATAGTTCTCTATCTCAATCTCTCATATACAATTACACTGTTTTAATAGAATTGACTATCTTTGACTCTCTCTCTCTCTCTCCATCAATAGTACATCATATCCTCACTACAATGCTCTCATAATAACTCTTAATACTCCTTCTTAGGTTGTGGATACACCTTCCAAAAGGTATGTGTGGTATGAAGGGGCACTAGAGACTTCATAGTGTCCTGTGAGATCTGTCTTCTGTCACTGTCTTCTGTAACCTTCTGTAAATCTTCAGCAGTTACTTCTTCACTTCAATTAGCTTGGATAGAGCTTCCATTCATCCTTTCCTAAGACAAAAACACTTCCCAAAATATCCACACATCCATCATAACACTCAACAGAAACAACAGAACTGAACCATAGAGCAACAAAAGTACAGAGCAACAGAGCTACAAAAGCTTACAGAACTTCACAAAAGATCAACAGAACCCATAAAAATCATAAAAACTAAAACAAAACCAATTCAATCTTTCATAAACCTCTTCACACAACTTCAATCATCTCTCAAAACATTCATTCAACTATCTCTACTACCAAAACAGAAACAAAACAGAAGAAAATCAGTTCTTACAGAACCAAATATCCTCATCAAAAACCATAAAAAACCCTTCAAAATTATCCAAACCTTTTCAAACACTTCAAAATATCTTCAAATTCAAACAATCAATCATAAAAAACAACCATTTATCATAAAAAACAACAAAAAATCAGCCCAAAAACCAACATATTTCACACTGTCCCAAGAGAGACACCAAGGAAATAGGGTTTCTACTGCAAGAAAATCTATATTGTCATCATCAACAAGCTTTTTTATTAGGTTTTGTATGATCACAATGAAGAAAAGAACACCAGGCACAACAAATCTTCATATAGTATCATGTAGATCTCCCACGGATTTTATAAAATCAACCATATTCTTCATAATCTTCATAATCTCCATCAAAAGAACAAAGAACACAAAGGAATACACCATCTTTGAATGGAAATCAATAACATATTATTCATCTTCAATGTCTTCATAGTTCTCTCTCTCAATCTCTTATATACAATTACATTGTTTTAATAGAATTGACTATCTCTGACTCTCGCTCTCTCTCTCCATCAATAGTACATCATATCCTCACTACAATGCTCTCATAATAACTCTCAATACTCCTTCTTAGGTTGGTGACACACCTTCCAAAAGGTATGTGTGGTATCAATAAAAAATGCAGTCTTTTTCCACTCTCAACATATCCCCACACTTAGAAAGGAAGTGTCCTCACGACCTAAGGAAAAGAAGAATATAAGTTCACTAAAGACCTCAATTTTTTCTTTCGTCAGATCTTCAATAATCTTGCTAAACCACGACCCCAACTTATCACCTGTATCTGATAGAAAAAACTACTAAAGGAAAGCTTCTATTATTCATTAACTCATCTAATTAATCAGTTAAAAAACCATAATAAATTTTTAAAGGATATAAGAGGTTCTCTTCATCTTTCCACCATAGGCTTGTCATCCACCAGCAATCTTTTGAAAAGAGCTCTCGAACAAGTATTCACAATCAACACGAACTCATCACATACAATTAAGACAATACACACACAAACACTAACACTACCATCTGAATGACACCTCCAAAAAGAGATATATCATTAAGAATCTTCCAAAATACATTGCAAAGGAATCAATGAAGATGATCCCTTTTAAAAGCTTGGTGGTTTCGGAAGCGATCCATGGAGAAGGATTCATCTACAAATGTCTGGGGAGGATTTTGAAAAAATTACAAGCAGCACATTCTTTCTAGCAAGACAAGGTATCTGCTAGGGAGACATATGGCATGAAAATACAGGACATCCAATTGGTGGGAGTCAATGTTCACATTGACATTCATACAAAGTTTTGGAATGGCCTTTTGATCATTATGGGAATGCCTATGCATGTATGCTAGATACCAAGCAACATGAGCTGTCAATCTCACCGAAGGATCCAGAGATTGTGAATATTGGTGAGAAAAATGAATGTAGTTCTGGTATGCTTGACTGGCAGTTGTCCAATCTCCTAGAATAATTGGCCAGTTTATCTAAGGTCTTGTAAGAGAATCACTCGAGCTCCATCCTCTTCTTCTTGGAATCTGTTGATCAGACCCTTCATATTCACTAACCAACTGAGGGGGTTGAGAGATAGAAGTGGCAGGAGATGGAAGTGGAATAAGTAAAAGTGGATGAAGAGATGGGTATGCAAAATCATAAAAGAAGGAATAGGTTAAAGAAGGAGTGGCTGAAAATTTTAGGGAATCAGTTAGGAAGGGTGATAATTGATAAATAGGAAAGGTAGAAGGTACATGAATGGATGGAGAAGGACATGGTGGAGAAGGGAAAAATACTCTATCTTCGATAAAAGAGCAATATGTAAATATGGGAATTTAAGGAAAAGATTGAGGTTGGAAAAGAAGGGGTAAGATGGCTGTTGAATTGATTTGATATAGGGAAAGATAGGTATCATAACGGTGAGCCATTTGTTGGTAATACAATAGGGTAGGAACAGAGGGACCTAAGATAGATATTCTCTGATAGGCATAAAAAAAGGTGGAATTAAATGGATTATTTTTGGAAAGGTGAGCTAAGAGATCCACCCTCAGTTGGTTAGTGCTCTGTACATAGGTAGAAGCCGTGCTCTGTCATTGATTCAGGACCACAGAATCAATCATGGAGTGCCAAGAATTATCAGGGCAAGTAGCCACTTTGGAGGAGTAACTCTGGAACATGTCATCTATTTGCAACTCCAAATAGTTGACATACAAAACAGCTTGTAAAACCACATCTCCCACATACCACGCCATATCCACTTCATCTAGAATCAACAAGTTTCCCCGTAGATACATATATAAGAGCAACATGGTATCTGTCGTGACAGAATCTTTAAACACCATACGGACCACTTCTGTCAGCAACTCAAGAGACCAAGCCCCACTCCAACCATCCTCTGGAAGAGGAAGATCCATTGTTGAAAGCTTCATGTAAAAGGAAACTTGTGTAGTTGATAATGGACAAAGAAAGAATGGTCTGGAGGAACATATTCGCAGAAATACTCAAATGTAGACCATAGCATATCCATCCTGGACTGCAACCTTTCCACTTTACCTTGGAATAGAGGACACAAGGTAGCGTGTCTCTAGAAAACTGCCAAGTCCTATTGTGAGAGAGAAGGAATCAGGGGAACATTAGGGCTTGGAGGAACAGACCGTGACTTTGCTAGTTGGTCTTGCAACTGCTTGATTTGGGAAGCGTGTGATTCCACTGTGTCATTAGCAGTCTATAAGGCTGAAAGTTTGACATCGAAAAGAGTTTGAAACTCTTGCGCTTCTTTGGACATCCTCTCCTTCTCCTCTGAGATTCTAGTGACCTCTGATTGAGCCTCTATTAACTAAATCTTCAAAGAAGATATCTCATATCGTTGGGTTTCAATCAGTTGGGTTTGTTGCTCCATCTGCTTAAATAGATCTGCCAGGGTGTCCTTAGTAGAGGCTAACTCGGATGTTGCCTTATGCAACTGGTCTTTAGACTGCATAAGTTCTTCATAAAAGGAAGCATACAGCTGTTGAACACAAGTTGTCACTGACAGTTCAATTGAACTCTGAATGTCTTTACATAGAAATGAAATGGCATCTCCCGAGACTAGACTGTTCAGCGAGGGGACTGATATGTCCAACGAACCTTCTCGATGTGCTCTGAACAGGTTGTTACAAGTGAGATAAGCAGGGAGATCACTGCCATATATATTAGGAATGGTCACTGAAGGAAGAACTGAAGGAGCTTTATCTGCCACCCGCTTCAAGCGTTTGCATTGTATGACCAGGCGAGAAGGAGAATTCAGATCCTCTATATCAATTGGTTCTGACTCATCTGAAGGTGGAGGAGGAGGTGGAGGCACACTCTTCTGTAAACCTGAGTAGGTTAAGAAGGCAGACAGGTAGGATCCATAGGTGACATTGGTAACATTGCCCCTGGTTACTTTAACGAAATGTTGATCCATCTTAATGAGTAGGTAAGTGCTCCAATCAATAGCTACTCCTTTTAACACCATCCTTGAAGCTATAAAGAGCTCTTTGGACAAGTAATGGGATGGCATTTTTGCAGGCATAAACCTATCTTGGAGAAACTGGCAGACCAACTTCCACACAGGATCAGTGATCATGGAAAAGGAAACTCCTGAAGTGTTGATCACCTTCTTGACATCCAGAATTTCCTTGGTCTGTTTTTGTAACAGCTTCAAAATATCCTCGTTAGAGAAGAGCTGGTGAGCTGTAACAAAGGGTTCACCTTTGTAGGGAAGAGACAGAGCCTTCCCTAGGCCTCGAGGTGTCAAAGTCATGGAAGTACCATGGACCAGTCCCGACTTCTTGCTGTATGAGGCCAGGAACTCATCACACATCGATGGATCCTCGGGAAGCAAGGAAAAGGAGGAAGCCACGAAAGTCGCAAGTCCCGCCTTCGTGAGAGGCTCAAAAGTGAGTAGGGAAGAGTAATCCCTACTGACTAGTGGGACATACTAGATAGGAGGAGGAGCGTGAGTCGCCATTCAGATGGTAAACACACACACCACAACACAGACAGTCACAAAGAATGCCTGCAAAACAACCAAAGGGCTATAAAAAAGGAATCAATCCAAAAGAAGGACATTCATACAAACATAGACGTAACTAACCCAGGTACCACCCCAGACAATACACAGCCTAGAAAAATTTCGGCATGACCTCTACACATATGCGACCGAAAGCTTCATGCGATGCAACATGCAAGCACCCAAATCCCTGTATCAGGCAATAAAGAAAAAAAAAACTACACACCGTACCTATAATCGTAACACATGGACAAATCAGACGACCATAAAAATGGACATCAAGACTGGATCATAATGATCGAGACCATCAGTGCCAACTAATAGACTTTTACGCGCCCATCCCACGAAGCGAGTTCATTAAAAAGGGGGGAAAAAGTGCAGTGAGGGGGAATTACTTTAATGAAGGTTTCATTTTAATAAATTATTAACAATGGGTGGCATTTTATTAGGTGATAAACCTTAATAAGAAAACGGTGGTTCCTTCTTAAAATTTTAATTAAAATTTATTAAGTTGAAATGGTGCTTTAATGCAACTCGGACTACGATGCCCAGACTGGGTCTCTAAATGCAAATTTCTTAATTAAAAATAAGAGTGATGTGGAGCGTTTTTTTGCAACGTGTGCTCTTGTACGGCTAGTTCATTTTTATTACAAATTAAAGTGCCTCTTAAGCGCACGTAACGCGTGCAAAGTGAACGGCTGGTTGATTTTTATTATAAAATGGTGTATTTAGCGCGAATGCACGTGAAAAATGTGGGTGAATAGATAATTCATTTTAGCAATTAATGTGCGATTAAGGAGAAAATGAAAAGAAATAAAGCGCACAAAATAAATACCTGGAAGGGGTGTGGATGCAATGGTCTGAAGGTGCACGGAAGAGCCCCCCAAAAGGAATGAATCCAATCAAAGAAAATCAAAGACCACTGAGACTGAACAACAAAGACAACACCTTAGTGGGTTTGTTGATTTTTATGATTATTTGGGTTTTATTGTATTATGAGTGATTTTTTTTAAATATTATATTTTGTTAGTTTGATATTTTAGGGGTAGTATGTGTGGTGGTTGGAGTTAGGTGTGTTTTTTGGATTTGATTTTTAAAAATTGTATGTGGTTGTTTATTTTTTTCAAAAGGAAGAATAATTAAATATGGATATATGATGAAGGAAAAAGAAAAGTTTAGCCAGTTAGAAAATATCCACAAGTTATGGTATGAAAATAAGATTTGGATTGTTATATTTAATCTATTATGTGTGTTTGTTTTTTTTTTGAAAAAATTGGTGCCTTATATGAAAATATTTTAAAGTGAAAAATGAATGGAAAAAGGCCAGGGGATGGGTGGAAGTTTCTAGAAAATTTCAAAATTTTTTCTGTATTTTTTACTAATTTTAAATGAATTTTTTACATTTTGTTAAGTAATTTTGAATAAATTGGCAAATATTTAATTTTTTGTAATTTTTGGGAGTGGAAATTTCCACCTGACAAATTTCCAAAAATTTGCAAAAATATGGGGGAATTTTTAGAAATTTTTTATAAAATCCGTGGGAGATCTACATGATGCTGCATGAAGATTTGTTGTGCCTGGTGTTCTTTTCTTCATTGTGATCATACGTAACCTAATAAAAAAGCTTGTTAATGATGACAAGATAGATTTTCTTGCAGTAGAAACCCTATTTCCTTGGTGTCTCTCTTGGGGCTCCACACCTAGTGTGCAAACTAAAGAACAGTCTATATGGCTTGAAGTAGGCACATAGGGAATGGTACCATAAGTTTGATGCATTCATGCAGTCACAGGGCTACAGCCGTAGTACTATGGATCCGTGCTTATACACGAAGAAAGCCCATGATGGTTCTTTACTGATTCTGGTACTCTATGTGGATGACATACTTTTAATAGGGACAACTCATGAGGAGCTAGATGCTCTTAAGGCTCAGCTCAAGAACAACTCTGAGATGAAAAATCTAGGCCATGCCTCTCATATACTTGGTATGCGCATTACACACAATAGATCTCAGGGACTACTCTATCTGTCATAGAGGGAGTACATTCATAAAGTCCTTGAGCGCTTCCATATGCAGGATGTTAAGCCTAATGGTTGTCCATTACCTTCTCATGTGAAGGTTTCACAGGCCGATTGTCCGCAAGCAGATGAGCAGATAGCCAAGATTCCCTATGCATCAGTTGTGGGCAGTCTTATGTATGCCATGATAGCCACTCATCCAAATATTGCCTTTGTAGTTGGGGTTTTGGCATATTATATGGCTATACCTAGCAAGAAACATTGGGATGCCGTGAAGGGTATCATGAGGTACCTGAAGGGCACAGCATGTGTATTTGCTATGGCAGCCAGGATATAGGAGTTGTGGGGTACACTGACTCTAATTATGCAGTACATGCAGATAGTAGAAAGTCCACTTCTGGCTATGTGTTCACTTATGCTAGAGGGGCTATCTCTTGGATATCTAGGGCGCAAAAGTATACGGCTCTTTCTACTACAGAGGCTGAGTATATTGCAGCCACAGAGACTTACAAGGAGGCTATCTAGTTAGGCCATTTGATTACAGACCTTGGTATGACAGATGCTATGCCTACATGACATTCGGATTCTATGAGTGCCATTCAGTTGGCCAAGAATCCGGTATTCCATGCAAAGATGAAACATATTGAGGTGAGGTATCACTTCATTCGTGAGGTCGTTGAGGATAGGTCTGTTCACCCCGATTAAGCAAAATCCTGCAGACTTACTCATGAAGAGCCTCACTACACAGAGCGCTTTGCCTTCCTCAGGAGATTGATGGGCCTTGGATAAGATGATATCTTTTTCCTCATCATGTTGTACATGTGTACATGTTGTATTGTCTTTTCTTTTCTTTTCTCTCTCACTGGGGCAGATTCACCTTTAAGTGGGAGGTTTTTGGGGGTAAAGACACCTCTGCCTAGTCGCCCATGTATTACTACACTGACAGTACCCACCACTGCACACTAAGGTGGTGGGCACCCGTCACAGTCAATTATTCTTTATTCTTTTAGTGACAATTTGAAGAAAAGGAAGGCCCGGCCACACATTGTGGTCGTTGGAGTTCCCACTTTGAGTTTCACTCTCTCTCTTGCTCTTGCTCTCCATCCGCCATACTCACCGCCAAGCTTCTTCCTCCTAGGTTCCACTTCCCTTTCATACACTTGGTAGATACTTCCTTCCCCCTTCATAGCTTGTACTATATGTACCAGATATCCCCGTCGCACTGCTCTGATCACCCCATTAAGTGATGCGCTAGGAATACTCGTCTCTAAATGGTCTCATGGCCATACTAGATCATCATCAACACTTATAGAAAAGTGAGTCATTAGTTTATTGATATAAATTTACTAAATAGAGAATGCATAATAAGCAATCAATTTAGTGACATCCATCTGGCTTCTAAACAATTGACCTCAACTATAGAGGGGATGTATAGTCCTTAAGAAGATTTGGAAAGTCTTGTAGTTCTCTCTCAGTCATAAACTGAGCGTCTAATGGGGGATAATTCTTAAACTTAGCCAGATACTTCCGTAATACCTTACTTGAACTTAGAGTATTGTCCTGATGGTGTGAAATTCTTTCAGACACAAGGAACTCTTTTGTTTCTTCTATGTCATGTAAATCTTCCTTGATTGGTTCCATTGGAGGTTCTCCAATATAGGGACATATCAAACTTATATGGAAAGCATTATGAATGTTCCAATGACTTGGTAGATTCAAACAAAAAGTCACATCGTTTATCTTATCTATGATCTTGAAAGGGCCATAATAGCGATTAGAAAGCTTAATCACTTTACCCTTTTGACCTTTCTGCTTCTTCAAGCAAGCCTTCTTTTTTTTATTATCAGAGGCATAGGATCTCAAAAGGTCCAGAATAGTACAATTAGCACTTTCACTTTGCCCATTCATTTGAGGATGATAAGGGAATGAAAAATTTAACTTTGTCCCGAGGTTCTCGAAGAGAGCTTGCCAAAAGAGGTTGGTCATGCGGGGATTTGGTTCACTTATAATGGACTTACGCATGCCATGATGCTTGAAAATATGAGCAATGAATAGCTTAGTCATATTATTGGCTTGATTGTCTTTCACACAGGTATAAAGTGAGCTTGCTTACTGAATCTATCAATGATACTCCAGATTGCATCATTGTCTGCTTGTGTGTGAGGAAGCACCATGATAAAGTTCATGGCTATACTTTCCCAAGGCTCATTGGGAATAGGTAATGGCTTTAGTAGACCGGGTGGTTTATGCATATCATACTTAAATTTTTGATATATCTTGCACTCGCGGACATATCTTTCAAAAATAGCTCTTAGAGTGGGCCAAAAGAAATATCTTTCCAATGCTTGAGTAGTGGATAGAAGACCCTTATGTCCAGCATATGGAAATGCATGTGCTTCATCCATTACCTTGTGTCGCAATGGTAATGCTACAAAAATTGCTTGATGATGATATAAATAACCATCTCGAATTGAGTAAGGTGTAATCAACTGACCTGAGTTAAGCTAATCGCATATGGTTGAGAAGTCCAAATTAGTTGCATACATTTTGGGTAAATCCATAAACTCGTTATGATAAACAGTTGTGATTGCATTCACTCGAGGTCTCCGTGATAGAGCATCTACTACCACATTCTTAGTTCCGGATGTGTCAAGGATTTGAAAATGAAACATAGATAAGAAATTTACCCAACCATCTATTTCTCTGAGAGCTTCTTCTGATTCAGGAAGCATCTTAGACTTCGGTGATTTGTTTTGATAACAAAATCTGTACCAAGTAAATAGGGTTTCCATACTTGAAGAGCATGCACCAATGCCATAAGCTCTTTCTCATATACTGGAGCATGCAGCTCGTGGTCCTTGAGACGTCGGCTCTCAAATGCTACTGCATGATGCTCTTGGTTAAGCACAACTCCAATGCAATCCCCAGAAGCATCGTAGAGAACTTCAAAAGGTTTTTGAAGATCAGGAACTATGATAACTAGTTCTTGAGTCACAAGAAACTTAATTCTTTCAAAGGCTTGTAGTTGCCTTGTTCCCTAGCAAAAAGGCATTCACTTCTTAGTAAGGTCATGTAGAGGAGATGCAATATATGCAAAACCTCGTATGAACCTCTTGTAGTATGAACATAGGCCCAAGAAACTTCTCATGTACAGAAGTAGGTGTAGGCCATTCAACAATGGCTCGAATCTTCTTAGGATCCATTCTCACCAATTTGTGAGAAAAAATATGGCCTAAGTAATGAATTTTCGAAAGGAAAAATTCACTCTTCTTAGCATTGACCTGTAGTCTATGCTTGCGAAGCTCTTGAAAAACAATAGAATGTCAAAATATTAGAATGTCATCAAAGAAGACACCTGTTAGATTTGAGTGAGGTCTGAAAATTCTCTATATCATTCGATTGAATGTGGTAGGTGCATTAGTCAAACCAAATGGCATGACTAAAAACTAGTATAGTCCAAAAGTTGTACAAAAAGCTATCTTATGAACATCTTCAGGTGCTATCCATATCTGGTGATAGCCGCTCTTGAGATCAATTCAACTAAATATATCCCCTTGCAACTTATCCAAGATATCATCTATCCTTGGAATAGGAAAATGATTCTTGATTGTAATCTTGTTCAAAGATCTGTAGTCTATGCACATACGAAAAGAACCGTCTTTCTTTTGAACAAGTAAGACTGGAGAGCATTATGGAGAAGATCTAGATTGAACTAACCCTTTTTCCAACAGTTCGTTTACTTGTTTTAGGATCTCCTCTTGCTGACTTGCACTTACTCGGTAAGACGGTTGGTTAGGTGGTGAACTTCCTGGGATAAGATTAATTGTGTGATATTTCGCGCACTTAGGAGGTAAATATCCTGGGACTGAATCACTAAAACAATCTTCATATTGTTTAACAAAATCATGTTTGACTTGATAGATTAAAGAGAGGGGTTCTTTTAAAGTTGTAGACTTAGAAGCATTAGTTGGTATTGTGTGTTTATTAGAGGCATCAAGTGCCCTTGAATCATTACTTCTTTAAATTTGACTCTCGCACAAAAATGATGTATGCAAAAATAGCTTTCTTCATTTCTTTAGAAATGTTAACACGACTAACCATTGGCATAGGCCAACCTCCAACATCAGCAATGCATACTATGTTCCAACCCTTGAATTGAAATGCAAAGGTCTTCTTAACAAAATCGAGAAAGAGGTCTAATCTTGTAATGCCAAGGTATGCCTAAGATAGCATCAAAGTTACCAATGGATGCAAGTAGAAAAGATTCTTGGTCGTGGTAATCCCCAATTCTAAGATTCAAATTCCCTTGGATAGGAGTAGAATTTGTTGTAAGTCCTTCAAATCTCAAACCTGATCCAATTGGTGTTTCCAATTGATCCGGTGGAATTTATAGCCTTTCAACAGTATCTACTAACACAAAATTATATGTGGACCCTGGATCAAAGAGTATCAAAACTTGTTGATTGTTGAGTGTCCCCCAACCCTTTAAGAGTTGTCTTTTCTTCTCATTTGAATGAGTGTTAGCTTGCACATTTGGAATACAATTCGAGGATGGCGGAGGAGGATCTTTAACCGCATTTGCTTCCTTCCTTTTGTGAGGACAATCAAGCTTCATATGCCCTAACTCACCACAAAGAAAGCACATTCCTTAGGCTCTTTGTACTTTTGTATCTCAAAGGGTGAGAGATACTTGCACTTCTTCTAGTTACCCTCTGGCTTTGAATATTGGTCATGGGTAGAGGTAGGTCTTCTTCCATTAGTCCTATCTCTTAGTTGATCATAGAGCTCCTCTTGTCTATCTTTATGAGAACTCATCTCCAACTTTTGAGATGTACCAGGTGTATGCAAATTTTCAGCTATGATGGCAAACTCCATCATGCGAGATAAGGTTTCATGTGGATACACCTTCATGGTTCTATGTAAATGAGGGACTAGGCCAGCTTCAAACTTCCTTTTCTTCTCTTCATTGCTAATCTCCATGAAAGGAGTAACCTTGAGAAGAGTAGATCACATCTCTCATCTTTCTACTGAGAGAACTACCTCTCTCGTCTTTCTTAATGTAAGAAAAGACCTTAAACCTTGACTTGTAAGGGAGAGGACGACCCCAAATGAATGCAATGCTCATTACACACAAGTAAACGTTCCCAGGCGTCCCGAGATACACACATAAATACATATACACAATGCTAATGCACTTTCTCTTCTTAGAACTCAATCCATCTTTATTTATGTGTAACTCCTTGATTATTGTATACATTCTTACACTTGGCAGACACTTCCTTCCCCCTTCATAACTTGTATTGCATGTACTAGATATCCCCATCACAATGCTTTGATCACCTCATTAAGTGATGCACTAGGAATACTGGTCTCTAAATGGTATCATGGCCATGCTAGATCATCATCAACACTTAAAGAAAAGTGATTCATTAGTTTATTGATATAAATTTACTAAATAGAGAATGCATAATAAACAATCAATTTAGTGACAGTGAGTATGAGTCTCGGTGTCAATCAAAAGTTGCAGTTGAGATGGATGTTTAGGAGAATAGTGATGATGATGGTTATGGATAGAAAATTGCATCAAATAACAGTAAAAGAAACTAGCATGTTGAGGATATGTCTAGAGGTCAAGGCCATGAAGAAAGTAGTGGTAGATATAGTCCATAAAGTGGCAAGTCTAGGAGTACACAAAAGAGGAAAAAAATTACACAAGGAAAGAAACCTATAGTTGAAAGTTCTAAGGATGATTCTATGGATAATAAGTTTGGCATACCACATGTTAGAACTCGAGGAATAAAGAGTACGAGAAAGTATGTTCCACCATATGCAAGAACACTTGAGAACATCATCTAGTGTACCCTAGCTGAGGAGATCAGAAAGAATGAGGCATCCAGTGGATAGGTTGACATATAATGGCTTCATGAGGATGCATTACACATACAAAGAATATGACTTAGCCTATGCCTTATTTCTCAATAATCCAAGCCCAAAGGAAAATCTTATGCGATTTCATCTAGTTTTGTGTGACTAATATACACCATGGCTCCCAAAAATCTTTCATGGAATGCCACATTATGTGTTGAACTATCCTAAATAAAAAGTAACATTGCTTATTCTTCTCCTTGCTTGTTGTTTGGGACACCTCCTTTAAATGGTTCTTCAAGGGGAGGAGGGGGGGATTTTGTTTTAATTTGTTGATTAATAAAAGTTTGGGATTTTCTTCATTTCTTAAGGGAAAATTTTTGCTTTTATTTAAGCTTTAGCAAGAAGAAAAGTCTTTAAGGATAAGTCAAAAGTTTTTACTTCTTTTTTCTCCCTAGCCCTTATTAAAGAATTAACACTTCTTCTTTTCTTTTTTGCTCTTTCTGTTCTTTTTTCTCTCTTTTTAATTTTTTCTTTTTATTCATTATATTTTTTCTCTTTAAATATGAGATATATATATATCCCTTTTTTCTTTATTAAATTTAGTGAAAAATAATTAAAAATATGAAATCATTTTAAAATTAACCAAAAATAAAAATTAGACCCAAAATACTCAAGAAATATTTATGGTGTTAAAAACTTATAATGTCTCATAGTGCACTATGTGTATATATGCGTATGTATATATTGTATGTATGTATGCATTCTTTTTTTGTTAAATAAAAAGAATCAAATACTAAGTAAATATTTTAAGCTTTTAAAAAACTAACTAAAATAAAAATTAAATTCAAGATACTCGAGAATATTTATGATATTTTTAAAACATGCACATGTTTTTAATATATTTTAAAAATTTATGAATAAATATTTATAAATAAAAATATGAGTAACAAATCAAAATAAGATAAAATATTATCAATAAATAAATATAAATATAAATTTAAGAATATTTTAAATCATTAGGATAATTGAGAGAGACTTATAATAAATTAAAAAAGCATTGAGATAAATTATTATAATTTAAAAAATTTCAAGGTAAATCAAAATAATTCTAAATAAAATTAGGATAGCTAAGAATAGTTCAATTTAATTAGAAGAAAATCATAGTTCAATCTTAAGTATATGAACATAGACAAACATGAAGAACTCCCACTACAAGGATATCAGGCCATAGCGACGCCGATTAGCGATGACAAATAGCGGCGTCGTTATTTGCTAATAGCGACGCAAATAGCAATGATACCCAGAGTAAAAAAAACGCGGGTCAAAACCCGAGCGCGTTACATTTCGCGCATTCATGAAAGAGAGCGAGAGGGAGAGCAACCATCTTGCTGAGAGGGAGAGAAAGACAGAAAGAAGACTTCTCACCACCATCGCCGCTGCCGCCGCCGTTCGCAAAGAAAAGGAGGAGGTGTGAAAGGTGAGAAGGATCGAAGCTTGCACGCGAGCTATGGCGGGAGAGCAAGAGCAAGAAAGAGAGAGACAAGAAATGGGAACTCCAACGGTCACAATGTGTGACCGGGCCTTCCTTTATTCACTAGTCACTAAAATGAATGTAAAGAATAAAGTGACGTGACGGGTGCCTGCCACCTGCAGTGTGCAGTGGCGGGTACTGTCAGTGTAAAAAGAAAAGACAGTACAAATGTACATAGGTACAAGGGATGAGGAAAGGCGACATCTCATCCAACGCCCATCAATCTTCTGAGGAAGGCAAAGCGCTCAGTAGTGAGGCTCTTCGTGAGTAGATCTGCAGGATTCTCGTCAGTGGAGATCTTGACAAGGTCAACAGACCTGTCCTCCACGACACCACGTATGAAGTGATACCTCACCTCAATGTGTTTCGTCTTCGCATGGAAGACCGGATTCTTAGCCAACTGAATGGCACTCATAGAATCCGAATGCAGTGTAGGTATAGCATCAATCCCAAGGTCAGCAACTAGACGGCCTAGCCATATGGCCTCCTTGCAAGCCTCAGTGGCTGCAACATACTCGGCCTCAGTGGTAGACAAAGCCGTACACTTCTGAACCCTAGACATCCAAGAGATAGCCCCTCCAGCATAGGTGAATACATAGCCAGAAGTGGACTTCCTACTATCTGCATGTCCTGCATAATCGGAGTCAGTGTACCCCACGACCCTTGTATCCTGGCTGCCATAACAAATACACATATCTGCTGTGCCCTTCAGGTACCTTATGATACCCTTCACGGCATCCCAATGTCTGCTGCCAAGTGTAGCCATATAGCGTGCCACAACACCAACTGCATGCACAATATCTGGACGAGTGGCTATCATGGCATACATCAAACTGCCCACGGCTGAAGCATAAGGGATCTTGTCCATCTCGGCCCTCTGGTCATCTGTCTGCGGACAATCGGCCTATGATACCTTCACATAAGAAGGTAATGGACAGCCAATAGGCTTTACGTCCTGCATGCGGAAGCGCTCAAGGACTTTATGAATGTACTCCTGCTGTGAGAGATACAAAAGCCCCTGATGCCTATCGCGCTTAATGCGCATCCCAAGTATATGTGAGGCATGTCCCAAATCCTTCATCTCAAAGCTCTTCTTCAGCTGAGATTTAAGAGCATCTAGCTCATCATGAACTTTCCCTGCTATCAGCATATCATCAACATAGAGTACCAAGATAAGCAAACTGCCATCACGGGCTTTCTTCTGTAAAGACACGGATCCATAGCACTCCTGCTGTAGCCCTGTGACTGCATAAAAGCATCAAACTTATGATACCATTCCCTAGGTGCCTGTTTCAAGCCATACAAGCTCTTCTTCAACTTGCACACTAGGTGCTCCCTGCCAGGTTCTGCAAAGCCCTTAGGCTAATCCATATAGATCTCATCATGCAAGTCCCCATGTAGAAAAGCCGTCTTGACATCCATCTGATATAGATCTAAGTCAAGCTGTGCAACCAAAGCCAAGACTAAGCGTAGGGTGGTCATCTTAACCACAGGAGAGAAGACCTCATCAAAGTCCACACCATGTTCCTGCTTAAAATCCTTTGCTACCAATCTAGCCTTGTATGCCGGCTTGGGGTGTCTAGGGGTACTTTTTAGCTTGTACACCCACTTGCATGGCAAAGCCTTCTTGCCCTTAGGCAAGGCAACCAAATCCCAAGTCTCATTCTTATGCAGGGAGTCTATCTCAGACTGCATAGCCCTCTCCCAGGAGTGACTGTCACCCCTGCGCATAGCCTCATCATAAGTGAAAGGCTCTCCTGCATCTGTAACCAAAACATAATGCATAGAGGGCTGAAATCTGTCAGGTGGACATCTGTCTCTAGCAGACCGTCTCACCGCAGGCTCTGCTGCCTGTCTAACTGCCTGTCCAACACCCTGGCCCTGTGGAGGAACTGCTGCAGGCTGTACTACTGGCTGTGCTGGAGCTCTAGGCTCCTCCTGAAAGATCACTCTGCGGATCTCAACCACCTTCTCAGGCTGCCTGTGCATCTTGTCTTCATGGAAGACGACATCATGGCTGTGTACTATTTTTCACGCCTGCGGATCCCATAGGCGATAGCCCATCTCTCCTAACTCACCATAGCCAAGGAATATGCATTTAATGCTCTTTGGATCCAATTTACTCCTCTTGTCCTTGGGCACATGGCAGAATGCCTCACATCCAAAGACACGGAGATGCGCATAAGAGGATGGCTTACCAGCCCAAACTTCCTCTGCAACCTGGAAATCCAATCCATTGGAAGGCGATCGGTTTATGACATGCACTGCCGTACTAACTGCCTCAGCCCAGAAACTCTGGGGTAGGCCTACATGGCTAAGCATAGAGTGCACACGCTCCTGAATAGTCCTGTTCATGCGCTTAGCCAAACCATTCTGGGGTGGGGTGTAAGGGGCGGTCAACTGACGCTTAATACCCCTATCATCACAAAACTGCTCAAAAGCATGCGAGACATATTCTCCCCCATTATCTGTCCTAAGGCATTTCAGCCTATACCCAGTTTGGTTCTCAACAAGAGCAAGCCATCTCTGAAAAACTGCGAAGACATCGGACTTCTGTTTTATGGGATAAGCCCACACTTTCCTAGAAAAATCATCAATGGAGGTAACGAAGTACTTCGCGCCACCCATAGACAGGCAAGGCATAGGCCCACAAACATCGGAATGCACCAATGCCAAGGGCTCACTCATGCGCGGCCTACTCGATTTCTTATGCGTAGACCTATTCTGCTTACCATAAAGACAATGATCACACGAGTCAAAACGTGCATAGTCCAAAGGCGGAAGATACTGCAAACCAGATAACATTTTCATTCCCTTCAGAGACATATGTCCCAAACGGGCATGCCAAAGTGATACATGTGGGATAGAGACCACTACCAAAACATGGTCTACAGAAGACCCAGATACAACAAGAGGATAGAGGCTGCCAGCCTTGGCGCCTCTAGCAAGCACAAGTCTGCCTTTGGTAATCTTCCAGGCAGAATCCCCAAATTAGACATGAAACCCTGCATCATCCAACTGTCCTGCAGACATAAGACTGTGCGTAAGCGCAGGTACATGATGTACATCCCTGAGCAAAAAGGAACTGCCAGTGGAAAACTGCAACTGAATATCTCCACAGCCCACAATATCAAGAGACCTGTCATCTCCAAGTCTAACTGATCCAGATACAGTACGGTAAGAGTGAAACCACTCACGGTAAGGCGTCACATGGAAGGACGCACCTGAATCCAATAACCAGCACTGTGCATACATACTAGATGTCTCAGTCAAGTGTGAAGCATCAGAAGAACTAGCTGCAAGTATAAACTCATCACCACCATCGGACTCAGTCTGCGTGACATTAATTTCCTCAATCTTGATGCTGGACTTCGCAGGTACTATGCTGCGATCAGAGGACTTCTCCTGCACTTTATCTTTCCCCTTATCCTTGCGCTTCTCATTGCGCAACTCATGACACTGTGGTCTAATATGGCCCTTTTTCCCACAATGATGACAAGTGACATTTGCATTGCGCCCACGCGACTTACTACGCGACTTGCCACGAGATTTAGACCGACCCTTCTGCGAGTCACGGCCTCGGCCATTACCACGGTCATACCTGTCATTCCTGCCTCTAACTGTCAAAGAATGACTACCACGAGAGGCATCCAAGTTTTTGCGATTCACCTCTTCCTAAAGAAGAGCACTCTCAATATCTGCCAATTTTAGAGTAGCACTAGAGGCACAAAGAGCAGTACGGAAAACATCCCATGACTCATTCAGAGTCCCAAGCAAGAAAAGAGGAGTTACTTCCTCTCCAAAGGTGATATCCTGCGAAGTCAGGTTCTTCAGTATAGCATGGAACTGGCTCAAGTGAGCAGACATAGTCGCATTATCCTTCATGCGCAGATCCATAAGCTGCTTCAACCAGTACATCTGACTCGCCGGACTTTTCTTATCATAAAGATTCTTGATCTTATTCCATAGATCCCATGCACTCTGTGCTTCCTCAAATACATTATAATGTACCTGTTCAGTGAGAGACAATACAATTGTGGACTTGCATAGCTCATCAAGTTCAAGCTAGTCGTCATTGTCCATAGTTTCAGGCTGCTCCCCACTCAACCGAAGTGGCTTAATCTGAGATTTCTGCACCAAGACCTGCCAAATTTGACTCTTCCAATAAGAATAGTTGGTACCATCCAACTTTGTGATGTTAAATATGGCATTATCAGTCGAAGAGGACGCCGTAATGCAGGCTGGAAATGCACAGACAATGTAAAACTGCTGGCTGTTTTACTGCAGAAAATGCCCAAAATCCACTGAAATGAGCTCCAAATGGCGAGAAAAGTGTGCCAAAAGATGCTGCCCACTTGGTACTAGGTGCGGTACACCAAATCAGGATATTTCAGCATAAAAAATACTGCTCAGTCCACCAATAAATGCTTGCTGTAATAAATTTCAGAATTGCAATAATGAGAGCAAACTGTCCCAAAACTGGATCTAATGTCAACTAAACAATGCTAGGTCCAAAGCCGGCATGAAATGGACATAAGCAAGGCCAATGACAATGAAAAGAACATGAGCTCAACACCGAAGTATGTCAAAATAACATCTGCCAGTGAAAGGCACACCCCCAGACACTCTAGGCAAAGTGTTCCTGTAACTGCCAAAATCTGACAAAAATAGGTGTCTGCTCAAAGAGAAAGATCCAAATATGAGACTCAGCTCATAAGCATCCTGTGAACCAAGAGTACATCAATGCATATCCATAAAGATCGGAGTATGATCCCAAAGTCTCAATGCGTATGTAGCTGCTCAAGACATAAACTGCTCCAAATACATGTAAGTGCTCCAATAGCATGCAACTGTCAAAGGTCAAGCAAGCATGTAAAATGCTCCCACTGGCACAAAAGGCGTACAAAGTGAGCTCAGAAGCTCAAACAACCCAAGAGATAGCACCAGTGATAAGTGACCCTGTCAATGCATCAAGCGCATCCAAGAGAGCATGACATACATGAAGCACCGGTCGTATTAACCATGAAGCAATACATAAGCCCAAATAAGCTCTCGGTCAACTCAATGACATCCAAATAGCAACCAAGATCAGTGATCAAGTAAGCCGGGAATGCTCAAATACATCCAAATCCAAGCTCCAAATGTCGGTATGGCATACACGAACCAAATAGCATATGTCACGAACCAAAGCATGTAATGCAAAAGCCTAACTGTCAAGCAGAGACATGAGGCATAGGCGGTCCACGAGCATGCCAAGTCGGTCCAAATGCCAGTGAAGACAGAGCTAATGCGAAGCTCAAAAGCATCCCATAATCTCATACATATGCTCCAAGTCGTCCCCAAATGTCAGAGACATCATGCCAAAGCTCAAAGCATACATCCGGTATCGGTAGGTAAGTGCCAAAGCATGTAAAGTACCTTCAGCCCACTGTTATTCCAGCATGTATTTACTGTTCTAAACAGTAGATTTCAGCCCCGAATTCAAGCCAAAATCATGGTCAAACCAAATGCATACATCCCCAATACATCCGGGTAGGAAGTAGACCGCATAGGGCATCAAATAACTCCAATGGAATGAGGCATAAGCAACAAATGTCAGTGTCAGGGGTGCTGCCCTGTTTCCAGCACTGTTAAGCAGTGAATGACAGTTTCAAAACTGAGAATGATCAGCTCCCAACCTCAATGTCAAGCCAAAGCATCAAAATGACATCCAAAAAATGGCTCAAATGCCCTCCAAATAGGCCACACACAAGGGCTTGATGAAGATCAAGTGGCTGCAGCTTCAACACGTGAGGAGGGGAGGGCTGAATAGGTGCGCTGAAATCAGCGTGAGTTGCTACAAAATGGCTGCTGATCAACATGGCTGAATGTTGAGTGTGGGGGGGGCTCAATGATGGCCCAAGGTAGGCACATACCAAGCCATGAAGGCCCAATGCAAAGGGGAGGGAAGATATGAGCTATGGAGCTCAACAAGAGTGGCTGCCCTTTGTTCCTGCCCTATTTCAAACTGAGAATACACTCAAATGCCTGCAAATACTGAAGTAATACCTCAAGGACAAGGCCCTGATGAAGCTCAAGAAGGCCGGGATGGAGCTCAGGAAGCCGGGGAGAGTCAGGAGCTCGAGAGGTCGGCTATGGCTGCCGGGATGGAGACCCAATGCGTGAAGCAAGTCGATGCGAAGGTCGGGAAGCACCGAGTCGAGCTCGAGTAAGAGAATGCCAAGCTCTGATACCAGTTGAAAGGTGAGAAGGATCGAAGCTTGCATGCGAGCTATGGCGGGAGAGCAAGAGCAAGAAAGAGAGAGACAAGAAATGGGAACTCCAATGGTCACAATGTGTGACCGGGCCTTCCTTTATTCACTAGTCACTAAAATGAATTTAAAGAATAAAGTGACGTGACGGGCGCCCGCCACCTGCAGTGTGCAGTGGCGGGTACTGTCAGTGTAGTAATACACGGGGCGGCACGGCGGAGGTGCCTTTACCCCAACAAGGTGTACGGAGGGTGAAGAGGAGCCATCGTCGCGAAGAGGAGCCGCCAAACCCCTCTTCGAGTCTTTACAATGAGTGCATTCTCTCTCTCTTTTATTTATTTTTGTATAATTTATGTATATTGAGAGAGGGAGAGGAAATGGGAAAGAGAGGGAGAGAGAGAGGGAGGGAGAGGAAATGAGAGAGGGAGAGGGAGAGGGAGGAAATGGGAGAGGGAGAGGGGGAGGAAATGGGAAAGGAAGAGGGAGGGAGAGGGAGAGGGAGAGGAAGGGAGAGAGAAAGAGAGGGGGAGGGGGAGGGAGAGGGAGAGGGAGGGAGACATTAAACATAATAGGAAAATGAGAGAGAGGGAGAGGGAGAGGGAGGAAATGAGAGAGGGAGAGGGAGGGAGGGAGAGAGAGAGAAAGAGAGGGAGAGGGAGAGGGGGAGGAAATAGGAAAGGAAGAGGGAGGGAGAGGGAGAGGGAGAGGGAGAGGGAGGGAGAGAGGAAGGGAGGGGGAGGGAGAGGAGAGAGAAAAAAATGAGAGAATGAGAGGAGAGAGAAAAGAGAGAAAATATGTTGAACATAATAGGGAAAGAGAGAAAGAGAGGGTGAGGGTGAGGGTGAGGGAGGGAGAGGAAATGAGCGAGGGAGAGGGAGAGAGAGGGAGACATTGAACATAATAGGGAAATGAGAGAGGGAGAGGGAGAGAGAAGAAATGAGAGAGGGAGAGGAAGAGAGCAAAAGGAAATGAGGGAGGGAGAGGAAATGAGCGAGGGAGAGGGAGAGAGAGGGAGACATTGAACATAATAGGGAAATGAGAGAGGGAGAGGGAGAGAGAAGAAATGAGAGAGGGAGAGGAAGAGAGCAAAAGGAAATGAGAGAGGGAGAGGAGAGAGAAAAAAATGAGAGAATGAGAGGAGAGAGAAAAAGATAGAAAATATGTTAAACATAATAGGAAAAGAGAGAAAGAGAGGGTGAGGGTGAGGGTGAGGGTGAAGGAGGGAGAGGAAATGAGAGAGGGAGAGGAGAGAGAAAAAGAAATGAGAGAGGGAGAGGAGAGAGAAAAATCATTAAACTTAATAAGGAAAGAGAGAAAGAGAGGGTGAGGGTGAGGGAGGGAGAGGAAATGAGAGAGGGAGAGAAAGAGAGAAAAAGGAAATGAGAGAGGGAGAGAAAGAGAGAAAAAAAATTAGAGAGGGAGAGGAGAGAGAAAAAAGAGAAAAACCATTAAACCTAATAGGGAAAGAGAGAAAGAGAGGGTGAGGGTAAGGGAGGGAGAGGAAATGAGAGAGGGAGAGAAAGAGAGAAAAGGAAATAAGACCTTACAATAAGCTCATCCTAGGCTCATAGGGGTTAGGCCGATCCTCAACAAACCTAAGGGATATATGGCTAGAGAACCCTAGCACACTTGTGCCTCCTAGCATAATGTTCTTCCTACAAAGAGACTTCTCATACATGGGGCTTATCCTAGCCTCCACCATGCAAGTATACAACGAAGGTAATCAGCCTATTAGTTAGAAAAAAATTCATTTTTCATAACATAAATCCAAAAATAACTTTGGATATTCCATAAAAATCAATCTCTTCTTAAAAAGACAAATACAAAAAACTAAAATAGCATCATTCATATGCTTCGCAAAACTAAAACAACATCACCACAAGATCTCTTAGGAAACTCATCTTTAACTATCAATTTTAATTTAAAAATATAATATAAAATCACTTGCAAGGAAGGACACTCTTTTATCATTAACCCTCTTTCTTCCTTAGAATAGTCTTAGGAACAAATTTCTGCTCTAATAAGCATATATTTGAGCATAATAACTATTTTAAGGTTTATTCCATGAGTAGTAGTAGTATATATGCAACCATCAAGCTACAGATCATGCTTTGGTATCTGTGGAGATCACAATCTCATGCCCTCATAGAGATTGTAGTATGTAATAGTGTGGAGAGAAGGTGGGTGAGTTGTAAATGGTAAAGGAGAATTCTATTGATGATGGAGAGAAGATGAGGTGAATCGCAAATTCTATTTTTAGTGAGTGCAACCTACCCATAGTATGGCATCCATGACCGATTGAAATCAGTAAGACTTTGAAATCCTATCTCGAGTATTATAACTCGAGTGTTTTGTGGTGGATTTTCTTACCATGGTCGTAGTCGTGGTCCTCGTAGTCGTGGTGGTCGTGGTTGTGATTGTGGTCATGGTCGTAGTCATGGTCGTGGTTGTCATAGTCGTGGTCGTGGTCATGGTCGTGGTTGTGGTCATGGTCGTGGTTGTGGTAGTCGTGGTCGTGGTCGTGGTCGTGGTCGTGGTCGTGGTCGTGGTCGTGGCCATGGTCGTAGTCGTAGTCGTAGTCGTAGTCGTAGTTGTAGTCGTAGTCGTAGTCGTAGTCGTGGTCATGGTCGTAGTCGTAACATAGAAAAAGAGAGAGAGAGAGATGGAAGGAGAGGAGAACAATTTAAGAAAGAAAAAAAGAATGATAACAAAAACAAATTGTTTGTCATAACGTAGACAAAATGGAAAACGATGAAGGTCTTGTTGTTCAAGATCGCGACGCGAGGCATATCTTAATCAGCGTGTCCCATGTCCTTGCTCTCAATGCAAGCTGGTAATTAGACGAAAACGTTGATTGTCTATAGAACACGTACGACGATTCGACGAGTTTCAATCTGAGATCATTGATCATGCGATTGCAGATTTTCAGCAAACAGTAAGAAAAGTTAATATCAATTATGCATTGTACTCGCAAGCTAGTTGAATACCGTATACAATAAGATTCGGTCTAGTTGGCAAATTTTCTATCCATGGAGGTGATGTCTTATCTCAAGGAGGAGTGCACCCTTTGTGGCCAATTAGAAGAGTTCGTGGGCGTGTGATGGATGGAGTGCATGAGCCAATCCACAACTTGCAAGGCACTACCCAATTTATACCGTCAATGTCAGAGGAGACATGCAGCCTTCCAGACCTACCTACAATCTTGGAGCCTCAGATGGAGGCAATGATCGATGCATTGATTCCCATGGATGTCGAGATTTCTGATCCGCTTAGAGAGGAAGCATCCATACCATTATATGCTAGGTGTCGAGTATCTCGCTTGAAGACACTGCTTGCACCCTTAAGTGTGCAAGCAAAATACGGGTGGAGTGATGCGATTGTGACCGAGTTGTTCAGGTACCTTGTACATACGCTTCGTTGATTTCTTTTCAGCACTATTATTAAAAATATTTGTGCTTTTTCAAGGTGTTTTATGATTTTTTTTAGGTTATTGAAATATCATATATTACCACCTGCAAATACCATGCCTGAGTCTCGTGATGATGCACGATATGTTTTACGAAAGCTTGGCATGGACTACAACATCCATGCATGTATCAATGATTGCATACTGTTTTGAGGAGAATATGAGACTATGGAGACATGTCCAAAGTGTAGTGCTCACAGGTATCGATAGCTCTTGCAAGGGAAAACCATCCCTCAAAAAGTTCTCAGACACTTTCTGCTTATCCCTCGCATAAACCACATGTTTTGTACGTCCAACATGGCGAGCTTGACAACGTGGCATGTGCAGAATAGGTCCACAGATGGAGTTCAACAAATATCAGCGGATTCATGCGCATGGAGCCACATTGACTCTACCTTCCCAGGCTTTTCCCGAGAGCCAAGGAATCTTCGGGTCTGTCTTGCAATGGATGGCGTGAACCCATTCGGTCTACGCTCAACTTCTTACAGTGTGTGGCCTATAGTCCTTGTCAACTACAATATCCCTCCATGGCTTTCTACGAAGAAAGGACATCTCATCCTTAGTTTACTCGTCCTCGGTCGCTACAAAGTAAAAAATATGGACGTGTATCTTCGTCCATTAGTCGATGAGCTTAAGATTTTGTGGGAGGAGGGGGTCACCGTGCAAGATATGAGCAAGCACGATGGTCGACGGTCTGCCAATATTCGAACCATTCTCATGTGGATGATGTATAACTTTTCGGGATTCAAGAGTGCTCAGGTAAATAGGCTTCCATTCTCGTAGGTAACATCTATATTTTATCTCGTTCAAGCTTGTATTCACTGGGTCGTGGTGTTGGAATAGGTCTGGTTACCTCAAGTTATCATGCATATCCATTGTGCGGGCCACAGTTAGACTCTCGAAGGTCACGAACCATGAAGAAGATGGTATATCAAGGACACGCCGCTTTCTTGCCAGAGGGTCATGAACTCAGGGAAGGTTTTCTTGGTCAACCTCCAACACGTATAAATGTCGCAAGCTGGTACGAGCTGAAAATGGTCCACGAGGAGTCACATCCAAACGGAATGCGACGGTTCTCAGTTTTCTACAAGTTGCCATATTGGACCCACTTACAAGTCAACCACTTGTTGGATCCCATGCATATTTTCAAGAATGTGGGCAGCTTGCTATGGGACCACATCATAGGAAAGAGAGACACTATAGGGGCACGAATGGATTTGAAGGAGGTAGGTAAGATGGAGCCGCTTTGGTTGCAGTCGAGTGCTGATGGTCGCATGTAGCTACCTCCCGCTCCTTGTGTTTTGTCCACTAAAGAAGAGCACATTGTGAAGCAAGTAGTCAAGTCTATATACACTCCACCAATGGGTATGATGCGTTCTCTCATGTCTGCATTTTCTAAAGATGACCAATTATTAGGGCTAAAATCCCATGATTGGCATAAGATATGTCAGGTTTGTACTATGAATAGATTGTAATTGGCGTGCACATTTTGCTATTTGGAGTATAGCCATTGTTCATAATGCTTTCTCATTTGTGACAGTTTGTACTACCGATCGTGATCGCAGGATGCCTTACTCCAAAAATACGTGGGGCCATTTACAGATTGTCTACTTTGGTGCAATGGATCTCACAGAAGGAAATTTAGACGTCCTCTATTGAATCCGAGAGGAGGAGAGCAGTGGAGACGGTCTGTCTCTTTGAGAAATACCTGCCTACCAGGATGCTCACGATACAAATCCACCTTCTTGCGCATCTTGTAGATGAAGTGGAGATTGCAGGACCTATCCATACGTGATGGATGTTCTTCTTGGAGCGCTTCACTAAAACCCTGAAAGGCTTTGTGCGACAACGAGCTCGGCCAGAAGGTAGCATGGCTGAAGGTTGGTTGGTGTCTGAGGCACTAGTGTATATTTCACAATGGCTACCAACGATGGATCCAGAAAACAAAATGCTATGGTTGTTGAATGACGATGATAGACTGACCGAAGATGTGGTGGTTGGAAATAGGATAGAAAAAAGAATGGATACTGCAATAGAGGAGAAGTTGAATCGCTTTTGTATGTTGCACCATGCCTCTATGGAGACGTGGCTCGCCAAGTACCAGATCGCTAGGCAAGATCGAGAGGAAGCGTAATCTGAATTTCGACGTAGTACACATCATCGATCGATTTGATATCCCCAGGGCATGGAGGAAATGTTGCGGTTTATATCAACGCGATGGTTGCATGGAGCTTTGACCGCAGCATCTCACGAGGTCTCAATGAAGGAGTGGGAATTCTCGAGGGGATGTAGTCCAAAGGTGATGAGGTGTTTAGGATTTGTCGTATCTATATTTTATATGTGACAACTAATTTGAGTGTTTCAATGTACAGTACAAAATATATAGTGCAGCATGGTCGCGCGGACGGCATTTTTGTGTGGAGTGTATTGACAAAATGCGCTCCACAATGGATTGTGGTATCATGGCAAGGTTCGAGCAGGAGAGCCGGCGACGAGCAACACATCCAAACACGGTTATAGATGAGATGGAGTATTATGGGAACTTGCAAAGTATTATTACGGTGGATTACCGTAGCTTCTCCATGATACTATTTGATATGCAGTGGTTCAATATGGTACTTGAAGGAGCTAAAGCAACAATTTGACGAGGTCCATCTGGATTTCTCGAAATAGATTCCGAACAAAAATAGACAGATTTGCATGACACCTTTGTGTTGCCGACCCATTGTGAATAAGTACATAAACTCATTTGTTTGTTAATTATATTACGACATGGTACATGTCGCAATAGTTTAATCTCTCGTGTACGTGTTTGTGAATAGGTAATCTTCTATCCAAACCCCCGACAACCTCGATGGTGGTATGTTATTCCTTCAGCTCCCTGAAGTGCGAGAGTATATGATCAAAGCGATGTTCCAAGCATAGATGAGGACAATATGCAAATAGAGGGGTCGATATTGCAAGGGGTAGAGGCCATCGAAAGCTTGGAGCCAGCATCGGCTAACAATGATGGAAATACAAGAGTCCAAGAATTCTTTGAGAACGAGGTGGACTCATCCTTTTGTGGTGACATGTCTATCGACCTTCCAGTGTATGCGGAGTTGTGTCAGGAGATTGACATGGGACCATAGGATACTTCATACTTGGAGCATCCACTTACTCAATTCATTGACTAATCGCTTATAATGGTATATAAGATATGCATTTTAAGTGAGATTATTTTTTTAAGATTTATATTACTGTGCTTTGTATGATTTAAATTGATTATGCTAACATCATTTTTTGTATGTGCAGGTGACATTTTCAAGATGAGTCGAGGGATGAGCGATGAGGAGTTGCAAGATATCTTCATGCGCATGTCTTCAGATCAGATCGGGAGATTCAGAGACATGGCAGACTAGGAACTATCTCAGACATCGTTAGGCCGCTCTGATAGATCTACTTTGGCGTAATCGGATGCTTCAGCTTCGAGCAGACGAGGTCAATGCTCCAGACTTAGGCCAGAGGGAGGGAGTGCTTCAGGGTCAGGGGGATGCTGTAGAGATACGGAGGCAGTGAGCCTACAGTTGACATGGGATACAGGTGCGACTCCTCGCTCTTGTGGCGATTCCAGGGAGCGTGGCTCAGGTGGATGCTATGGAGGCACGGGCATGGTGTCTCTTTCTCATCGTTCTGCTAGAGTTGTGTCACCTCCAGGATTTTTCATACCTGTGGGGACGTCTACTCCAATTACTCTGGCTTCTGTTCAGCCGCCTGTAGGGTGGCATCCCTATGGGTGCCACTCCGACAGATATTACCCCGGTCGGTACACCGGATGCACAAGGGTCTCCTGGATATGCCCAGGAGCGTGGACACAGGTGGGACAGGACCCATCTTAGGCATATCCTAGGGGGATATGCTTATCTTGTCAATGATAGGTCAGGAGCTATCTTCATGAATGATGAGGAGAGGAGGGTGATGGCTCGCATGAGAGAGTTGTGCCAACAAGTTTTTTTGCACAACTTCTTAGATCATTGGAAAAACATACTGGAGGGGAGCAAGGACTGCATAGTAGCATCCTTGTATGGGGAGTTTCCAGTTCTAGCCTTAGTAGATAGATTTTCTACGGGCTAGATGATGGATTGCATGCGTGCATATATGTCACACAAACGATCGGATGCACACAAGGCACTCAAGAGTGGGGTTGCAAAGCCTGAGTCGCTAGACACGGACGACTGGCACCGACTAAGGGAGGAGGCTATAGATTCTCTAGGATGTTGGAGTCAGTAACGCGAGGCGGTGAGGGCACGACTAGAGGCCGAAGTGGTCCATCATCTTGGGAGTAGCGGCCACAGGACATATCTGGAGGACTTTGTAAGTTTTTCTTTTGTTTTGCTTGCTTATTTTTTTGCAATATCATTTGTACTAACAATCATGTTTCTAACAGTTAGTATTTTGTTTTCTTTGCAGCACTCCATTACAAATAGCGATCCGACTGGCCTTGAGACTCGATATGCAGAGAGGCACGGTCTCACTGCATTGATCGACTGATTGTATAGACGCAGTGGCCCTGTAAGTCACTCATCTTTCTTGTCCGTAGTTACCATGTTTAATTAGAATGCATTATTGTATGGTGGACTGATGTGTTGTTGTTTTTTTTTTTGCAGAGTCCGTTCGATGCTCCTTTGCGGCGGGACGAGCTTTCGGATGGTGAGGATATGTAGCTCGCCCTTGGATCCCTGGAGCTCACACACCTTCTTTTTTTTGTCTCCTGATCTGTGTAGACATTTTCTATGTAGTAGTGATATCTTGTCATGATTGTACCAGTCGCTTTCATTATGCGATCATGTATTTATTTCATGTATTAGTGTTATGATTTGATCAGTATACTTTGTTTTTGTTTACGCGAGCATTGTACACAGTGCAAAAACTATTTTGTATGGCCCAAATAAAGCACACGGTGCTATAAGCTGCCCTACCACAATTTTTTTTTTCCCCTATTACCCTCGCTATTAGCGTCACAAATTTATTGCACGCGTCGTTATTGGCATTGTTATTAGCGTCGCAGAGTGTCGATATCAGTGTCATTATTGGCGTCGATATCAGCGTTGATACCGACACAAATAACGACACTGATACCGATTGTTCTATGGCGTCGCCAATAACGACGCTTTTTGCGACGACAGGGGCAAACTTTGTTATTTACATTTTCGTCGCTTTTAACGTCAGTATAAGGCCTATATCTTGTAGTGTCCTGTTATGTATGTGAGGCAATGATAATAAGAGATAGTCAAGCAAGGTTGGTTGAAAAAATTTGGGTATGTTATGTTCTCTTCCCTTGAGAGGAATCGAGATGTCCTTATTTGGAGAGAAAGTCAAAGTGATCTCTCCAGAGGATGAACTCTTCCATCTAGGTTACATCTTCTTCTAAGAAAAATTTCCACTAGATTAGGTATCCTTGAAGGGTGTGGTTCTAAGATCCTCTCTCGTTGGACATTCATGAGGACATGCTCAGGATTAGGAATATAGGACTTCAGTAGGCTTCCATGAAATACATTCATAAATCCTTAGATGAGTGAGTAGAGCTATCTTGTACGTATGTGTCCCAAGGCATTTAATTATTTTGTACAGCCCACAATATCTAAGATTGAGATTCTTGAATTTCCCAAGAGATAAGAAACTCTTCTTGGCCAAACCCTTAAAAAGACAAAGTCACATTCTTTAAAGATTCAATTTATCGTCTCTGGGTTTGTATATGCCTTCTACTAGTCCTCGGCTACCTTTATGGTTGGGTCAGAGCTTTGAGTTGCAACCTCCAAGAATATTGTAGCCATGAGTTATAGACTCCACATTACTTACAATAGCGCCATTATAAACATATTAAATTATAATTCAAATAATTATATTTCAAATGCAAAATAAGCTAAAAATATGTTCAAAAACTAGAACAAATATGGATCTACCTTTTAATGCAACATAAACAAAAAATCATTTACACATTTAAAGTAAGTTCGATGAATCTGATGTCTATAATGCCTCATCTGTTATGACATGAGGCGTGCACAAAATTAACATGTACCATACCATGTATTAGGATGAAACTACTCTTGAGCATAAATTTTTCCAGACATGAATCACAATCAATAACCTTGTGCTCATTAGGGACCATAACAATAAAAGGTTGTGTGGGGCCAAAATTACAAACATCAAACAAGAGAAGTACATTTTATGTGTGGCCTATTTTCAAGAGCTACTAGGCTAGTACTTCATTGATGCAAATTTTATGCAGTTGTAATTTGGTGGATATGGTGAGTACCTACATGCTACTAGAAGGACAAGCATTTAGACTTACAATAAGAATGTTTACATGCTGTTGGAAGGGCCTACCAACATTCTATAGATTATGCTTTGTTAAGACAATAGCATGTACAAATTATTCTTTTAGCTTAATAACGTGCCCTCAATCAAATCATTGGCATTTAAAAGTTTAAAATGAGTAGGACAAAGACCCAAACCTAAGATGCAAAGGCCATTAGAACCATTACCATAGGAGATTGAAATGTGGGCCAAAGTTGTACTTACAAATAGTCCAAAAACTAGAGAATGAAGGAGAAATACACATATGCCATAGGTCGAACCATGGAGGTGAGTGTATATCCTACTATATGTTACCCCATGATCATGTAGTGTCATGGTGGAGTGAAGACAAAGGAAGCCATAGTAGTGAATGGTGGGAAAGAAGCGAAACATAAGATTTTGAAGCATTAGAATTAGGGATTTTTTCCTTGACCATCATAACTACTAGAAAACATGGTTGAGCAAGAATATAATAGTGAGTTGTGGAGGAAAAAAGAAGAACAAGAATGAGACCATGATAGCATGAAGGAGACTTGATTGATTTTAGTTGATTGCAAGAACATTGTTTTACAACTTTATACCTTTGATATACACCTCACACATTGCTAATGAGATCCAATTCACTTGTGTCTCTAGCATCACACATACACATTTTAATACTCCTAATGTAAATATTGTCATCAATATGCTTGTTGCCTACTAGTGGAGCTACTTATATCTACCCTTACATTAGGTACTCATCAATGTGTTTGTAGAATTAAGGTGAGATCCATGGCTTAAAAAGGTTTGAGAGTGTGATGTATATGAAGGAAAATCCAATGGAAACTTACCTCCTTCCAACTTATTTGTCAAGTTTTGCAATCACATTTTTCCAAAATTATTGAGGTGCCAATAATGCAAGTCGCGTCACTTCAAACATGAGAATGTATACTTAAAATATATCACACACACACACACACACACACACACACACACACACACACACACACACACACACACACACACACACACACACACACACAAACACACACACACACACGCACGCACGCACGCACGCACACACGCGCACACACACACACACACACACAAGCACCAAATGTGACTCACATGTTGAGGAAGCCTAAGAAGTGTGTAGGTGTCACATGGAGGGATTTCCTACCCACTAGATGGGTCCGTCCTATGTGCACCATGAAAGAGCATTCTAAGATCAAATACATTATACATATGAGTGGATTTGTGATAGGATGATCTTGTGTGCCAAGTTTGAAGGTCTATTATTGCCTCTATGAATAGAACTAATTGGGTCAAAGGTATTATAAATTGATTATCAAAGTAATCAAGGCATATGAAGTCTTTAGGATAGATATTGAATATGGACTCCTTATCTTTGATGTAGGTAGAGATATAGTGATCATTAGGATTATCGAAGTAAGCAAGGGTATAGGATATAGACTCCTTGTCTTTGATTATGGTGTTTAAAAAGATCAAGGAGTTTGAAATACTAATAAGGGGTATATCATCATGAAAATGAGAACAATGATAAAACCACTTTAGAATGTCCCATGTTTGTTTCTTTGCGAGCTACCTTTGGTAAAATATGTATTCAAAGTAGAACAACTATACATTACACCATAAAGGGGATTTGTGTGCATGCATGCGTAGTAACATGTAGATAATCATTCATCACTTGTGTCCTTTTCTCGTCCCTTGTCTCTAGCTTACAAAGAGGCATCCATTTAAAGAGAGCAACAATGGTACTAATTTTTTTTATGGGAGGTAATCCAATAAGTGCTTAATATCAAGTTATAGAGACTTTGTGATGATAGCTAAAGTCCTCATATAGATGTGAGAAAGTTTGTACTGTTGTCTTTTAATCATAAGATCTTGCATTTAAATTAATTATAGAATATGTAAATTAGAAGCACCTTACTTTCTTGCATTGGAGATCATTTTCTTCACGAGCTCTTCCTTGATAGTGTGTAGGCTGAATGGTGAGATGGCAAGACAACTAGAGCCTAATCAAATAAGTTAGTAAGCCCATTGACTGCAATGATAGTGAGGCAATTGAGACTTAGTTGATATAAGATGCTTATATTTGAATGAGATTGTTCATCTTCTCTACATTGTGTAGGCTTATCCATTGAGCCTAAATGAGCAAGAAAAGATCCATGTAGGGATATTCAAACCAGTCCATGGAATCTAAAAGACCAAGTTGCTTCAACAAGAGATTCGAGGAGGAGACCTCTTCATACTTAAGTTCCTCCAACAAGGGATGTGATTGTCTAGAGGAGGAGGAGGAGGATATCTTGAGCTACCCTTTTTACATATAGGCTGAGCTTGAATGAACAAATGACTTTAGCAAGTAAATAGGCAAGAAGAAGTAGAAGAGGAGGAGGAGCACGTAGGCTCGGCCTTTGGTATATTTAATATGGAAGCTAAATAAGAGAGCGCATGTGTTTACTAGTTTAGGAGAAGAAAAAGAAGAAGAAGAAGAAGATCAGAGTTGAATATCTTGGCCTCGTGTCAAGCGAGCCAAGAGGAGAGAGAAGAGGGCGTCTCTCTTGTCAGCACGGGCGTCCTCCCGAGCCCGACGTCGCTCCTCGACCTCTAGCCAATGCTGCTGCCTGCGGAGCCGCTCAGTCTCCAGCTTCTCCATGGATGCGAAGAAGGCCTGCTCGCGCGCGTGCCTGTCCTCCTCCCTCCGCTTCATTGTCTGAGCCCACTGCAGCTCAAGACATTGTTGCTGCTCGAAGAAATCTTCGAGCATCTCTTGCATCCTCAGCGTTCTCCCTCTCTCCGCTATGCTACTAACCCTAACGTTGTTTTGATGGTGGACCGGCCTCACTCCAATCTTCTTCGCCTTCGTCGACGCCATATCCACACCCTCATGAGAGGCCTCCAGATCATGTTCTTCTTCTAGTTCTTCCTCTGTCATGATCTCCTCCGAAGATCTGACGTCTTCTTTTGGTCTGCCTCTCTTTTTTGAAGTGGCCAATACTTGAAGATCCGACTCCAGTGCCAGTGGATTCTTTGGCGTAGTTTTGGCTCTCGTTGTGAAGATCGCATGCATCTCATCGAAGAATGGACACGATTGCCTTGCATCAGAAGTATGCTCCCCTGTTTGGCCTGACGTAGTACTCTGATCCTTGTCCACGGCTGTCATCTGGAGCATACACATGTAAGGTTATGAAGAAACCTAGAGACCTTTGCTAATTAGACAAAGTTCTTTCTATATAAACCTTAGAATGTGGCAGAAGATGAAGTTAATCAGCTATGTCCCATAACTCTGACCTACATTATCAAGCAATCTATTTAATAGCTTTGAACATGGAATTGGACGAACCCTAAAGACAATTTGGATGAAGGTTCTTTGTAATCTAGTTAATATACCAATATTGCCTGACCCTTACAGATCCTAGAAGGCTAAAGATTCTCTCATCTACTTGTCATAGAGTATTATCTAACCCTTACGTCTAAACCGTAGAGAGATTTGCTGGCCCACTTAACATATGGATGTTGTCTAACCCTTGCAAACCCTAGAAGGCGTGCTTGAAATATATTGAAGTTGTCTTTGGCAAACGCTAGCACATATTAAGCAGAAGACCATAAACATACCCAGCTGAGATAAGTTCACTGAGCACCGTTGCAGCCTCTCTTAATTAAGAATTTAAAAGAAGAACTCATTACAGTAGAGCGTTGTTTAAGGATACCACAACCTACTAGTACTTACAAGCATCTCATTGCAAAACTAATGAGTTCCATTAATGATAGGCAGAAACATACCATTAAAAAATATGCAGCCAGCCAACAACTATATATGTATGAAAAGAATGGTCTCTGATACGGTCTTACGCTGCAACGCTTGTATACTATAATTTGTTGAGATGATCACCTTGTAGCGGTTGACAAGGTTCTTCCACTTGCACTTGCACTGATCTGCGCTTCTGCGATGGCCTCTATCTTTCATCTTCGCGGAGATGAATTCCCACAGGGTTTTATTGCGTTTCGTCTGCGTGAAGTCCCTTTCGAGCTCTCCGCGGATGGCGATGAGGTCCCGGATCTCCAGGTGGCTCCACTGAAGGAGGCGGTCCACGTCCTTTCCTGATCCCAGGTGATCAACAGGAAGGCTGGATCCGAGGAGATGCTGGCGATGGCTTAGAGGCAGCTGCAGCAAGCTGGTGGCAGCAGTGACCTGCTGGATGCCGGGATAATTATTATTATTTGACATGGTCGCTGGTATGTGTCCGCCGTCGCAGACAGCCGGAGAGGCCGAGGAGGTATTAAAGCCGGGAAGCGGGATGTAAGCCAGGGTGGAGATATATTGCAGCAAGGCCGAGCTGCTGGATATGGAGTGCTGTAGGGTTTTGGCTATGGCGGATTCGGAAACAAGGGATGGTGTATTAAAGAGACGAGGCGGAAGCGATCAGTATTCAGTAGGATATGGCAAAGGACGAGCGCGACTGCTCTAAAGGAGGCTTCAGCATTTGATATAAGGACCCAGAAGTCAAACCGTGTCTTCCCTTTATCTCCATGCGTGTTCACGTCAGTCCAACCTTTCGGCTTTCCGCAACGCTCCGACATGGACTGTGCCCCGGTCAACTATTTCGGTTTCACACCGCGTTTCCACAAGACGATATATCCCCTTTCGTTTTCACCGACCCAACTTCCAAGGGCCAAGACCCTTCATTTTGATTCCAAATTTAACATTTTAAAAAATTAAAAAGATGCTCACAGCCCATTAAGTCCTCTACTTTAGTCTTTTAAAAAATTAAACATCACATCCCATCAAGTACACGACGATTAGCACCTTCTTGTAGTGCACAAGGTCAACAATTCATCGTCAATCTCACAGCAACTTCACAATGCACATTACAATCCGATGACAAGTCTACATGAGGATCCAATGGCAAGTTTCCATATGTAATGCTCATTTAATACATGGAGAAATGGAACAAATCTTTGTTCTAAAGGTCTAAATAAAATTGCCCCACCATATGTAGCGGCAACCCCACCAAATAGTAGGTCATATTTCTTATTATCATGCAAATATTTTATGTAAAGTCTATTTCATTAAATTCTAATTGCATGTTGAAATTGTTGAACCTGAGCATTTTCAATGACACATGGGAATTATAAACCAAATGAATAGTCCTAGGAAGTATGATCCACATTTTCAATTTTTGGAGATAGTTGAAGTTGTGGATATTGGGGCAAGCCCTAGGAAGGAACTTAATGTTTTATTTAGCAAGGTGGAGCTATATTACCACTTGAATTAGGTCTCTAAAGTGTGTGTTTAACAATTAAAGCAAGTGATCGAGGCTAATGTGTGTAGTTTTGGGATTCAATGGGGTGCCATTGGCACTAAGAAACCATTTATCATATTAGCGTTCAAAGGGATTTTAAAGGCACCCTACCTTTGAAATATATTTGAATAAATAAACCCCCTTTACTCTTTAAATTTACAAGCCTTTTTGGAAGTAGAATGCCTGTCCTTCATTAAAAAAGTGACACGACCATGAAACCAATCATAAGATTGTATTGCTATGGATGGGGTTTGTATTTCTTAAGGGAAAGAATAATCATTCTTAAAGGCAAGGCTATATACATATAAGTGACATGAACATGAAACCAATCATGAGATCATACTACTAAGAATGGGGTTTGGCACACTAATATTCATGCTTCAAGGCAAGGATATATACAAACACACACATATATATATTAATTAGCTAAGCTTTCTATATATTTAATTGCTTCATTAGACCTTCAACAAAATTAACTTTTTCAAATCTATGCAATTTAAGAAGAAACAACTCATGAACTTTGACATCTTTGAAAATTCCTCATAGTCCATTAAAAAAGGGCTGAAAGTTCTTAGTTTAGTCAATGCACAGTACAAAGATAAATGATTCCATTTCTTTGGTTTAAAAAGTTCCCTTATACACCACCTTTGACGATATTTCCAAGGTAAATGTTGTCTTACATTTAGTCAACACTATGGGAAGACATAGATCTTATGCCTTCTCGTCATGCTTGACTCTCTTGAAAGTGTTCTGATGCTTTTTTAAAAAAATCTTCTCCATTGGCTTACAACTGTAATGCAACAAGAAAAAAACTAGATTCAAAGTTTGCAAACATACTAGCTACAACACTTTTACTCATAATTTAAGATTGATTTGTCACAATATAATATCATACTACATCATATGGTAAAGTTACATTTTTAGCCTATGTCAATATATCTTTATTCCTTAACAATTTTTAAAAACCTTAAAACCGACCATGGCTCAAGTAAATAGATTTGGCAATAGACATTCTTATTGTATATTTGACAATGTCCATGAAGTTCTATTAGGATCTCATTTTTCATAATAATGGGTGAAATTTTGTAATAAACCATTCATACAAATTCGCGGTGTTATTTATAACCTTTGAATTTACTAGCTTAAAAAATACCAAGAACATTGTAGTGAGTATGTATCACTATAAGGAAACCCATGCATACCAATTATCCTAACCCCACACTTTCTAGGATGCCATAATTTGTGTCATTAAAAGTATCATTATTAGTATCAAAGCATTCATAATATAGGGATGCTGTTAGCAAAGCATTTTATGATGCTAATAGAAATGATAAACTCGGGCAAAAAAAAAACACAAAATCACCATGGCATTTTCTTCGTGGAAAATTTCTACACACACACACACACACACATACATAGAGACATGTGCGTGTGTGAAGAAGAAAAGAAAAAGTAGTTAAGAAGAGTGAAGAATGAGACTTGTGAACAAGAGTGAAGGATCACTAGGGAGTAGGAAGGTAGTGTGAGGAGCATTGAGCCTTGAGATGAGTTCCATCTTTCTTCTTACCTTCTTGTTTTGGGCATCTTGTGGAGAGAGAGAGATTAGGGGTGTTCTTGAGGACAAGGACCTTGAGCATGTTAGGATCAAGATGGATAATACCCCTGCAAATCATCTCATGAAAAGTTTACCTTTTGAGTGTTTTGCACACTACAGAGTGGTTATGGGCATTGGACAATATATTCACTTTCTTATTATACTTCCTTAAAGGTGCATTGACCTCTTTAAGTGGGAGGTTTTTTGGCAAACATCGTTTATATAAGTATACATTTTATAGTCATACATAAGTGAAAATAACAAAAAATAAGGGTTCCTTTTCATTCTGTACCCACATAACACTCTTGCATTCTCTCTCTCTCTCTCTCTCTCTCTCTCTCTCTCTCTCTCTCTCTCTCTCTCTCTCTCTCTCTCTCTCTCTCTCTCTCTCTCTCTCTCTCTCTCTCTCTCTCTCTCTCTCTCTCTCTCTCTCTCTCTCTCTCTCTCTCTCTCTCTATCTATCTACCTACCTATCTATCTATCTATCTATCACCCACTCTACCATTGCTTTCCTCTCAACTGGTATCAAAGTTTCCTTTAGTATTCCTAAAATACTCATGGAAGCTCGTGCTTGGAGCGAGGAATGTAAGGAGTGAAGAATTGTTGCAAGGATGGTAGATTTGAGCTTCTTTGAAATTAGTGCTTATACTGCGCACATCTTAATAGAGGTACTATTTTCACACTTAACTCTACATCTAAGGCAAACAAGTACTTTGGATTAAGGAGCTATTGAGGCTTGATTCAAGGGATCTTATACCTAGAATTGGTTTCATTTGGATAGCCATTAGGGGCTAGAATTGATACAAAATAACTTGGCTTTTTGGAAAGAGATTTTAGATGCTTAAAAATATTGAGTAGTAATATTGAATCTTTCTAAGAAAAGAGGAATAAATATCATCTTGTATTTTCCTCCTCTCAAATTTATGTGGAGTAGAAGAAAAAGTGAGAATATCTTTCAAGCATTCACATTGGGAATTGTTCCACCCTTTTGAGTGAATATAGAGCATGCTGTAGAAGTCGTGGACTGCTATGCTAGTTTGATAGTACTTCAATATTTTGGCTAGAAATTTTGCATCAAACATTAGATGTAGTTCCCAATTCTCTATTTTACAAAGAATATTATTATTCTAATTCTGACAATAGTTTTAGATAGCACCTTGAAATTGGTTTCTTATAGATAGATTGCCTAACAATCTTAGGTAAATAAGGTCTTGTTTTGAAGCTTATTTTTAGCATGGAATAAGTATATAAGGTGTTTTCCTACATTTTGTATTAGTTTTGGGATATTTATGTTATTGGAGATATGATACTTTGGCTTTTTAGGGCACTCATTTTGTAGCAAGTTGGTCTCTTTTGAGCTTGTAGTTCATGAATACTACTATATAAAATATACAATACTATTTTCATTATGAATTTCTCATTGACATCAAAATGTGTATTTCTCAATATTGACAAGCTTGATGGAATAGACCTTTCAAATTGGAAAGAGAAAATATACAATATATTAGCCTAGAAGAAGTAGATGAAACCAATCAAATATGCTTGAGGACATGCATACAGATATATATGAAAATTTAGATGAGCTAGTACACTCCACTATTACTTTAACACTCTTAAAGTCTTTGTATTTTAACGTAAAAAACACAAAAAATATATATAGTGTATGGAAAAAGCTTGGTGACCTATATGAAAAAGAAAGTATAGTCTAGTAGGTTTAATAGATTAAAAGCACATTGGTCTTTGCATGGAGAAGGGTGTGTTGATATCTAATTAGATCAATGAGTTCAACACTATTTTTAGCCAATTAACATTCCAAAATATTATCTTTCATGATTTAGTAAAGGCTATATTCTTATTAGTCATATTGCCTAAGAGATGAGTAAATTAAGGACAACCATTACTAACTATTGCAAGTGGAAGAACATGAAAAGGGTAGAAAGGAAAATGAGAATGATGGCAAAAAGAAAGATAAAAGCAAGGCAAACATTTAGGTGATAAATGCATACAACAATGATGATTGTGATGTTGTGTATCTTTTTTTTTGTTTAATGTATTCTTAATTGACATGGATAAGGCATGTCTCAAAATTGGCTATTGGATTCTAGAGTATCATTTCATATCACTTTGCATAGAGAGTGTTTTACTACTTAAGATGTTTGAAAGAGAGGATGAGTCTATCTTAATTAAACTAAAATGTGGCATGAGAGAGGTAGTGGGAGTAGAAGATCATAAAGTCTTGATTTGATTCAGAGTAATTTGTCTAGGCCAATGCCCATAGATTCATTGGGAGAAGCCTTATACTTTGTCACTTTTATAGATGATACCATAAGAAAAATTTGGCCTTATCCTATTCATAAGAAAGGTAACATGTTATATACATTTCAAAAGCTTTTTAAATTTATAGAGCACCTTGCATGCCATTTCAAAATTTTGTGCAAAACATTGTATAAAGAGAAAGTTGATAGATAATCCCTCTCAAAATGATTTGTTTCAAAAGATGAACTGGAACACTTGAAAAAGGGTCCATAATAAGCTCTCTAATGCTAGTCTCACTAATGGATTTTGGACTAAAACTATAAAGAAAAAATGCACTTGATCCATAGGTCTCCTAAGAAGTCATTGGATGGCAACACACTACAGGAGTTATGGTCTAGCAAGAGACCTAGTTTTCATTGCTTGCATGTTTCTCACTGCGAGAAATTTTCACATGTACTTAGGAACAAGTAGACTAAGCTTGATCTTAAGTCCAAGAAATACATATTTTTAGGCTATGGAGAGTCAAAAGAAATAGGCTATTGTTTGTGGGGTCCTTAATCTAGAAGGTAGTATACATCTATGGTATCATCTTTAATGAGGAAAATATGCATAAGTAGCCTATCAAAAAGATTGAGATCCAAAGAGTGATATTTCAGGAGGATATGTGGTCAATATATGAGCATATTGTATGACATGATCTATGTGATATAGGCCTTTGACCACCTACTAATGCTAAGGTGGGAGTTCCCCACGAGTGCCCTGGGATGGTGGGAAACCTAATGAATTACAAGATAGACAACTGAGACAACTAGATGCTCCTAGTGAGCTAGGTTTATGTAGATCTACAAGGATTTATAGATAGTTGGACATATGTACTCACTTTTAAGACTATGTCATGGTCATGGATTGTGATGAGTTTTCTTATTATGTGAAAGTAGCCCTCACATGAGAAAAAATAAATACAAAACCAAGGTAGAAGCATGAAAACTCTATGCATATGGTTGCACCATTGATCTCAAAAATTGAAACAAACTACAGAGCTCTCTCTTAACAAAGTTAGCAGAGACTCATAATCTTCATTGTCTTCCATAGCTTCCATTCCACAAAAGAAAGAGAAAAGAGAGGAAAAATTTTGCATAGAGGAGAGAGGAATATTGGCACCATACAAAAGAAGAATGTGTGTGTGTTGGAAGAAAGGAGAGAAAGAGGAGCATATCAGCCGTGCTCTCCACCCCACCTTTTCCCAAAAAGACACACAACCCTTCATATTTTTATTATTTTTTTAAATTTTTGATACATTTGTATTTTTAAGGCTTTAGCATTCACATTCCAATTCTTTCTAACTTTTTAGAAGTGCATGCATGTACAGTTTCATGCATACCATTTATTTGTGATGGATGTGGATGTGCATGTGGCCCAATGGATGTGGATATGGATGTGTCCCCCTCCCTCCCTAATGTAGAATCTACGTTTGGTGATTTTGCAAAAAAAAAAAGAATTTTACTTCCTTTACAAAAAATAGAAATGTGATGTATGCATAGACATCTTTGTGCCTTGTTTTGATGCTTCTTTTGGTGCCATCATTTCCTCCCACACTGAAGTGTCCTTGTGAACCTTGTCCAAGAAGAACCACTATCTAACACAATAAACTCATAAAATTGTTAGAAAAACAACATCAATGATGAGGACAAGGCCTATCCATTGTAGGGTATAGAGACTCCAAAACCATTACTACCAGACTAAGGGAACTCGTGCCTCAATTACTCCCACACTAAAAAATTTACATACTTTTGAAGGATAGGGTTTTGTCTTCCATAATGAATCACAAGAACAACTTCTCGATCCAATGGAGAAATAAAAATTACTTTCTCCATTATCTAGCTCAAAGGACTAAGGGAAGAAAGGGACTAGTGTCTGTAAATGGATATTCCTGTATCCTCTCCAATTAGACTTATTAGAAGATGTGGATCTAGAGCATGACACAAGCTATGGTGGATGAAAGATGAAAACCAAACTCATAATGACATGGAAAAGTAGAGAAAAACTATTACACGAGTGAATTAGGTTCCAAGATAGATTAGCTTGGACTCATAAACACAATCTTGTGTAGAATTGATAATGACAAGACACTTAATTGAAAGTACAAAGCATCATGACATTGTATTCATTTCATAGTCAAGTACAATGCTTTATAGACTTTGAGTTGTTCCACTCACCTCACTGTGCATATGGGATTTAGGACAGCTCTTCTTGGAGCATACATCATTTGTCTATTTCTTAGCACCCCCCCTCAAATGATGAGTCCCTACACTTTGCTGACTTTTGCCCCCCCTACATGATAACATGGCCAGGAAGACTAGCTCATAGGCAGCCTAGTCAAGTTAAAGCATGAGACTTTACATCTTTGGCAAGGGCTTTACAATCAAATCCACTAAGGGAAACATAAAGATCCACTATGGGAATAAATTTCCTAGAACAACCTGTCAGAGTTGTTGATGGTAGCGGAAGTATCTTTTTCTTCTTCTTCATTCATAAATTGACTTTGGTGATGGTCATTCTGCATTTGCTGTGCTCTTTTCTTGTGGAAGAATTCACTGACAATATGGCCAGTTTTACCACAATAGCGACATGTCATCCAACTCCTGTTGTTAGTGTTGTATTATCGACCTCTTCCCTTGGATCCAGTAGCTCCTCTAGTGTATAAGAGGTTTTCCCTTGAGCTGGTCTCTTTTACATCTTTGCTTTTAAATTTTCTTTTTCCATCAAGCAGTGAGTGCTCAATATCTTTGAGGAGTGAGAGACTTAGAACATTACTTAGAGTGGACACAAGGTTCTCATATGGATCCTTGTTTACACTTGCAAGCAGTATGGCTATTGCTTCATCTTCATCAATATTCTTCTTAAGAGTTGCAAGATGGGTTTTTAGGCTCTTGAACTTGTTAATGTGTGTGGTCATAGAAGCACTGTCTTTGATATCTAGTTTATAAAACTACATGAGGAGTTTTACGTTTGAGTTCTTTGCTTGGGTACCAAACATTCTATCAAGTTCCTCCCAAGCGGTTCTAGCATTTCTAATGCCAGATATATGATGTAGTACATCATCACTTAGTCCCCAAGCAATGATGCCTAGTGCCTTGTTATTCATTTTCTTCCATTCTTTGGTTTTGAGCTGGTCTTGTTCAATGAGCCCGTCTTCATCATCTTCCCCCTTGCTATCTGCATCATCTTCAAACAAGTCCCATAAGTCCTTTCACATCAGGTGATACATGGTCTTCTCCTTCCATGCATGAAATCCTTCATCATTCAATTTAGCTATTTGCTCAAGCTTTTCCATGTTGCTAAACTTCAGTTAACCAGAAAAAGTTTGTATTTTTATGTGTCAAGAGACACAAGAGAATTAATGTCAAATTGACACTAGTTGAGTGTTAATGGATACTAGTCGGTACTTGATCTACTTTCTCTTAAAAACTTCATGGATTGCTTCTGAGCTTCCTTGGGCACTTCCAACACAGTAATGAACTTAAGAGAGTATTTCTCTCACTGATTAAAATCGTTGTTGATGACTTCAGTGAGAAGAAACTGTGAAAAATGTCAAATTTTGAAGCTTTGGCTATGGCTTCCTGGATTTTTTTATTGATTTCATGAGCTACACTGGATCATTTCCAAAAGTTTTTTTATGGAAATGTAGCTCTCTTAAAGCTCTATAGAAGCCCTATGATTTTGGCAGAAATTGCGATGCGTGGAAGGAGAATAGACTGTTTGAATGGAACCAGGTGCAGATCAGACATCGTCGTCCAATTTTCGCAATGTTGAGTAGTTGGGGGGCCAATGTCTGACTATCATGTGCCAGATAGAAGCGCCTAGAGCTCACAAAGGTTTTCATAGAAGAGACCTTGGAGAGATATGGCCTCTATGTGGAGATACAACTCCTCCAAGTCAGGTGGGTGCTGCTGTCCACAGACGGAGATATGGCAGCAACTTCAAAAACAAGCAATGTTGAGGCAATAGTGACATTTGAGGTGCAAGATAGGAGCTCTCGAAGAAGAGAAACACTTCTCTAGAAGGATGTTCAGAGAAATTTGTCCTATGGAGAGAGATATAAAACCTTCAAGCTGATAGGGTAGTGTTGGCTATGGCTGCCATGGAAGCGTTATTGAAGGTAGAATTGTAAATGAAGTTGGGGATGAGATCCAACACTCAACCTGAGCTGGGAAAAGATGGAGATGATATAAGCCATGCCCGACTGGGCTTTGGTACCATGTTAGAAGATGCAGATCTAGAGCATGACACAAGCTATGGTGGATGAAAGATGAAGACCAAACTCATAATGACATGGACAAGTAGAGACAAACTGTTACACAAGTGAATTAGGTTCCAAGATAGATTAGCTTGGACTTATAAACACAATCTTGTGTAGAATTGACAATGACAAGACACTTAACTGAAAGTACAAAGCATCATGACATTGTATTCATTCCATAGTTAAGTACAATGCTTTATAGACTTTGAGTTGTTCCACTCTCCTCACTGTGCATATGGGATTCAGGACAACTCTTCTTGGAGCATACATCATTTGTCTATTTCCAACAAGACTTGTGTCTCATCTTTTAAAGACTAAGGAAAGCCATCAATGAGATAAGGAAGAGCATGGGGAGTGCCGCTTGTTTAAAGTTCTTTTAATGATAAATACTATTTTCATTGTAAAGCTTTCTTTTTCCAAAATAGGCAAAGAAACAAGACCTTGTAAAAAGGAAATGTAAGCACACAAATTCTTACTTTTATATTTATAAAACTTAAATATTGTTTTAGTTTTATTATTTTTATATTTTAAATCCCTCTTTTATTATTTTTTCCATAGTTGTGGATAAGGAAAGATGAGGGTATGCATTTCCCAAAAAATGAATTTCATCAATGGTATCGAAAAGAAGTGCACTTGGCAAACAAGGTAAAAGAATAGGCAACTAGTTTGAAAAGGACATGAAATGGGAGGCATGGATACAGACACTTTTGAAAAGCTCTCTCTCAGAAGTTTTTTCTTAAGAATATGGTGGCTTTAGCCTTATTTCTCTTTGTATTGATCATGAGTCATTGTCAAGGCACATTGTCAAATAGAGACAATGATGGTTGAAGGGAGATGCAAAGATAATGAGGGAAATGGAATAAAAAAAGAAGTTATTCATTTTCAATAGATTATGCATGTTGGGTATGGCCGAGAGCAAAGTGCAAGAGGTTGGAAGAGTTTGGGGCAATGGAAGGAGAGAAGGAGGCATTCTTTGAGATGAAGATAAAGAAAACGGCCGTATGTTGTGAGTTGGGTGCCTTTGTGGATGAAAATCATCACGGAGGAGAGGGCAAGGTTGAATATGGACTCTCATTTCTGCCCCTTAAGGAGTGAATAAACAAATATAGGCCTAACCAATGAGTGAGCTGGGATTCTAGATTCATGTAACATGAATCTTCTAGCCATATCTTGGCCCAAATCTTCCTCAACAATAAAATAAGGGAAAATGTGGGAAATACAATGCTGTCACTTCTTGGAAATTTGTGACTCAAATTTTTATTTTTTTTATTTTTTAATGTTTTACTTTTCACTTCTCCCCTTTTCAGTTTCCCCATCTTTCTTAGTAAAACTCAAATTTATCATATCTCTTTCCCCGCTTATTCTTTCTTGACGAAATTTTATAGCCTCATTGTTGCTTTTCCTATTTGTAACCTTATGAAATTTCATTTCCTCTACACAAACACAAAGTGAGTTTCACATGTTTTATGAGAGTAGAGCTTGTTCTACCAAAGCCCTAAGATTTTCTTCACAAAACTTTATAGGTATATTGTTCTCTTCCATGGATGTTCTATGGTAAAGTTTTATCTCATTTGGACAAAACCTGTGCAAGTCATGTGCATTCTTTGACATGTAATTTCTTTTGTTTTGGTACTCTAGGAGTCTCTTACAATCAAGAACAATGATCTTTTGAACACTCAACTTCTTCTTCAACATCTTAGGGTTTCTATGTAAATAAAGTTACATGTATGTTGTCTTGTTTTTTTGTTGCTATATAGTTAAATTTTATCTCGTTTGGAAAAAATGTATGCAAGTTATATGCATACTGAGATATCCTTTGTTTTTTTACTTGAAGAATCTCCGAGGGTGGAGAACAATGATTTTTAAAAAACTCAACTTCTTCAACATCTTTGGGCTTCTTTGCAAAGAGAGCCACATGTCTATTGTCATTTTTTTCTATTGCTCTATGGTTAAGTTTCAATTCATTTGGACAAAGCCTATGTAAGTTATATATATGCTTTGACTAGAGATTTATTTTGTTTTTGTACTCCAAGAATTTGTCAATGAAGGAACAATGGTCTTGTTATAAGTCAACTTCTTGTTAAACATCTCTAGGCTTCTTTGTGAACAAAATTACAAGTACAATGGTTTTTTTTGAATTTGCTCCATTTAAATTTCATTTCATTTGGAGAGAACATTTGCAAGTTATACATATGCTGATAGTTAACTTTTCTATTTGGTTATTATAGATGTCTTCATAGAGGAAAAACATTAGTAACATACTTGCAGTGGAGGTCTTCAATAGGAAAGATAGTGGTAGTAATTGGATTTGTGATAAGTACTATACGTTGGATTGGATTTTGATGCACCCAAGTACTTGAGGGAGTTTCAAGGTCAGGTGTAAGGATGTTGCAAACCCCAACAAACATTGGAAAGGTATAATTGTAGAGTTCAGAAAAGTGTTTAATGAAAAACAAGTACAATAACGTAAGTGTTGATCCAATATGTTTATATGCACAAATAAATCTCTGTAAATGATGAGAACTACATTGCAAATTATAAATAAAAATTTAATTTTTTAAATTTTATCGTTTTTTATTATTTTGCATCAAACTTTTTTAAAAAAATATTTTGCAGTATTCTAATTTAATCTTATTTTATTGACAGCTCTATATCCATCGACTTGCTTAAATGGCACAATGTGGAATGTTTGAGCGGAAAGTTGCATGTTTGGCATGAAGACATAGGTTCTTTGATCTATGATAATAACTCTACAAGTTAACTTGCGACTCAAAATATCTTTTTTTATAATTTATTGTATGTAGTAGAAAGCCAAAGATTGCAGCATGTCCCATTGTCGCCATTATCTAGTGGGAATGGTTGATTGGTAGCTTAAAGTTGTCACGAGCATGTAAGTCCAAGATAAAATCTGGCATCAATAGTGCTATGAAACCCACCACAGGCCCCAAAGATGTGCATCTTAGTTAGTTTATTCCATTCTCATTGTTTGCACATTTGTTTAGTTCATATGATGTTTTGAAGAAAACAAAGATTACTTATCAATACAAGTGTCCATCCAAGGAATGGATGAGTTAGCTATTGGGTGATTCTTGGAAAGTCAAAAGAACAAATTTTGATGAGACAATTGAGTGCAGGGTCAACCAATCTGTAAATCTTTTTTACTACATTGCATGCCATGATTTAATTGACATAGATCTTGCTTAGATGTTATGTTAGTCACATTTACTTACCATTATTTTTGTTTTTGTTACATATATTTCATCGCTAAACAAACTTTGTGTATTCACTTTTGATATAGAAGATGGTGACTTTTGCAAGGGGAGTGGATTAGCTTGGATTAAGATACCAGATATGAGACACATACAGCTCTCATAGATGTAATTATCTTGTGGAATGGTCATAATCCTTTTGTGGTTAGCGCAGAGAGTCATTGTCCCATTTCTTTTCTGAGATAAGAAATCTAATTAATGTTCAATGATCCCCTCTACAACATCTATTTCAAGTTAGATAATAGAAAAGTTAGGATTCCTAGTGAGCAATCCATGACATGTAAATAATGTGCTTCTCCACCTATCCTCGAGACACTGGAATCCTTATAATTTTTTTTAAATTAAAAAAAATACAATTTTTTTAAACTTTTGAGTAATTTCAATTTTGATCATCTTAGTTTACCATGATCGAAGCGTGTAATAATACATACTATAATTAGTCAATCGTGGTGGTGAAAATCATATTTAAATTGCATGCTGGAGTTTTATAATCTATGGAATATTGTCTTTGCATAATGATATATTGTAGCTCATCTCTTCTACTCATTTCTTAAATTTAAATATTAAATTATATCCAAAGGGATTTTGAAGGTCTTTTAGATTTCTTTTCTTAATTTGTTTATTTTTTCTCTAATGGGAGGATACGATAATGTAGAATGAAGCATTTGTCTGTATGAGTAATTTTAATAGTGAATTTAAAGTATTGAAATAAAGAAACTAAGATAAGAGTTTTAATTTGAAGCTTTAGGGTTCAAAATTTTATAAGAACCTTTACATAAAACCCTAGATACATAAAAGCTACAACTCCAAACTCATTTTCACTCTCACTCTCTACTTCCCTTCCCTTGTGTTCTTCTTCCTTCTCTCTTTATCTGCCATGGCTACCACTCCCACCTTTAGCGCATGGATTAGCTTTACATGCTATGCGCTCATAGGAGACCAGATATACCCTAGATTTTGCATGACCTTGAGTCAAGGGAGCTTGCTTTTCGCTGTAGACCCTAGCTCTAGTATAGTGGAATCATTTTGTGATACAACAGATCCTCTCAGTTAGTCTATTCTAGACTCTCCTCTCAAGTGGGTTCCCATAGATTTTTTGTATAGTCTACATGTTGGATCAAGCCATGCAAAGGTGATAAATCTAGCCTTGGTGCATGTGGAGCAACATCTCCGCGCTAGAGCAATGTCCACCTCATCTTAGGACCATGCCACAATAGATCTCATCGAGCGTGATGCAGTCTTTGCCATATATGTTTTGTGCACTGAGGTGCAAGAGGACAATGACAAAGACATCAATGCACCCTCTAAGCCAGAGCTAGAGTATTTTGAGAGGCAGCTTGAGGAGATCGCTCTCGATCTAAGCATAGAGGCAGCACAAAGCTTGGGCATTGTGCATACACCTCCCTGCCCCCCTGATGAGATGCTAATGAGCGATGAGACACCTCTTACTTCTCTCCATGCTCTCACCATCGAGGGGGTGGAATATCTACTCATGCAAGATGTATTAGAAATTTTGGAGCTAAGATAATAAAAACTATATTGTATCATGGTGCATGATGCACATGATGATTTTATAGATTTTGATATATAGGATGCCCCAGCACATGTTGATGAGGTGGCTCGATATGATGGCACGAGAGTCAATGATATCTTTGCCATTGTGAGTATCTAAGAGTAGATTGAGGATGCAACACCATAGTATGAGATCTCTGATGAGGAGTTTGAGCGGTTGTAAGAAAGCCTTTTTGGTCCTCGACATGACTACATAGTACCTTCTCAGGAGAGAGACGAGGGTGTACCGGTTATTGTGGGAGTAGACTTGGATACTCCATTACAACAACAGATAGATGATACATAGAAGTTAATATTCTTGGTTTCATACAACTTCACCACCAGTAGGACCTCTAGGGCATCAGACCCTCTAGGTAAATTTTCTTCGAGATCGGGTACCTAGAGCACCCATGGCCAGAGGCTCATGTCTGAGGGGGACTTAAGTCCCCATACACACTATGGTTAGGGATACTCTAGGGGACCTGATTATTCCAAAAAAAGTTTACCTAGAGGGTCCTGATGCCCTAGAGGCCCTACTGGTGAAGTTGCACATAAATATGATGTATATATTTTTAGCACACTCCATGCATAGTGAGTCTGACATTGGACTTGTGTGATGCAGGACATTGTCTATATAGATGAGTTTTCATATAGGCAAGGTGGCTGACTTGGTAGTAGCCAAGGAAGGGTGGAAGACTCACCATTGAAGGAGTACATTGGCCAGCTTGTGAGCAACATTATTATATTTCATAAGACATGCTCTTTGGCTTTGGTTGAGAACTTCTTGAAGTTGAGGGCACTAATGAAGGCTGGGCCCTTCAAGACTATCCTGACTAACTCCAGCTTGGAGAAAGTAGTGTTACTTCGATGTTTGAAGCTACTCTACTTATTCACTTGAACTAGGTATGGGATACAGTTTTCCACGGTGGCCCGTGGCATGGTTGCTGGCATTCAAGACCCCAATGTCATTAGGCAGAAACTATTAGGGCAACATGTATTGCTGCCTATGATCAAGAATAGCTCATACCATGGGAAGTGTAGTTTGAAGAAGCCTAGGAGAGAGTAGATGTACTTATTACCAAATGATGTCTCATGATGAATGCAATGCATTTTGTAATCTTTTCTTGAAGTAACGAAAATCAATATTTGTTGGATTTGTGTGCAATGTAGTTTGTGATTCATATCAATTCTCTCTCTCTCTCTCTCTCTCTCTCTCTCTCTCTCTCTCTCTTTCAACAAAATTGATCAAACATATTTAAACACATTTATACATAAGCTTGACTAGTGAAGAACAATAACATCATTTTATATTTTGCCTAATTTACTCTATGTCACTCTATCACTTATTTTCTTAGTTCATCTCACACAATCCTCTCTCTTTTTCCCCCTTCTCCCTCTCTCCTCCCTCCCTCCCTCCCACCCTCCCTCTCCCTCTCCCTCTCCCTCTCCCTCTCCCTCTCCCTCTCCCTCTCCTCTCTCTCTCTCTCTCTCTCTCTCTCTCTCTCTCTCTCTCTCTCTCTCTATGAATTGATGCTTAAGGATTAAATAAAAACTGTGAAGAATAATAACGTCATAGAGATTTAAAAAATAAAGATACCTCCATTATCACTTGATTGCTTGTAGTATAGATTGTTGAAAAGGAAGATATCTTATAGCATAATACTGAAGATGGAGATTGCTTGTAGCATAGTAGACAGAGATTATTTGATTTTAGCAAATGATTTCAAAACCACTACTCAATGCTGCTTCCGAAGAATTCATATGCAAGAAACCATATTTTGGAAAAAATGAGAAGAGTACACAAAATTTAGGACAAAACTAGAGCTTTGAGAGGGAATGAAAAAATGCCCAGAAACAGATATATACTTGTCCAAAAAATATAAAAATTTGCAAGGAAAATCTCGAGTCAAAACTTTGTCTCTAGGTTAAAAATAATCTTTAAATATGATGTGTATGTTATTTTATATTATTTTTTAACTTTTGCCCTTTTAAGAAGCAAGAAGTAGAATGATTCTAATATATTTTAATGTTGAAAAGTCATTAAAGAGTCATATATCAATGATTGGCTCTGCTTTTAGAGAAAGTAGAATTGTATTTTTTTAGTTATGAGGATTTTGAGAAAAAGTGACCTTATTCAAGAGTTTGGGAATAAAATAATAGGTGAAATCTATTGAAAATACAAATATGAGATTTTCTTGATTATAGAAGATATCTGATTATAATATTATTTTGGAATCTCTTTTTAGAGAGAGAGAGGTGAGAGAAACCGCTTAAGGGGCAAAAAAGAGAGTCCATATTTCTCCTAATGGAGGCAACTAAACGCTGCTGGCGATGGTCGATGTGAGGAAGGAGATAAGCATATGAAATGGTGGCTTCTTCTTTCTTCGACGTTGTCTCCTCTTCTTTTGTTTCTTCTTCTTAGGGTTTTGAGATTTTTTTTTGGGGGGAGTGATAGCAAAGTTGAGGAAGTAGAAGTTTCTTTTTCTTATGATGTTACATGGGATTCGCACAAGGGGGGGTTCATGAAAGTCGTGGAAGATAGAAAAGACATCTACGCAATCATTCCATCCAGTCCCTTTTCTGATTGCATCTTCTATTGTTGAAAGTTTAGATGATGAAGCTTTACCTTTCTTTTCTACATGCAGTGCATAGGACCATAAAGGAGACTTGTCCTTTGGCAACTGCTCCATTTGAAGACCATAGACAGTAGCTTCTCGTGCCACCTCTTTCTTCACATAAGAAGAGCATAAAAGAGATTCCTCCAATAATTTCTTCATACCTCCTTTGCCGAAATGTGTTTTAAGTGGTTTCTCTGTATCTCCAAAACATATCATCCTGTCCTTCCAAACCACCAACTTCAATCTTTTCGCCTCTTCAAAGTGTTGACAGTCCTTTCGCTCATGGTCTGGACTATCACACCACATGCAACGATGAACATGATCATTTCTAGAAGAATTCATAGGAGTAGAAGAGGTTGGGGCAGAAATTGGGGTTGGGTTAAGTGGTTGTCGTTCTCTTCTGGTCAACTTAATTTGAAGATCTTTCAAGTTCTTTAAAACTTTTTCCACCATGTCTTCGACAGTCGGTTTGGTGGATGGTCTGACAATCGTAACAAGAATAGGCATAGTCATGGAAGTAGGCATAGACATAGGATGAGAAATAGGAGAAGAAGTGGAAGGAGCAACAGGAGAAGTAGAAGAATTCGAGATAGGAGAAGACATATCTACAAGTGTTTGCATGATGTTTTGCAAGCGAGCCTTCCATCTCCGCCTCTTCATCAATGTGGAAAGTGCATCAATAGTATCTTGCCAACCCGTCTTCAATCCCATAGGCTGCGTATGGTCTTTAATCCATCTTCAATCCCATAGGCTGCGTATGGTCTTTAATCCATCTTCAATCCCATAGGCTAAATGCAGTCTTTAATCCGTCTTCAATCCCATAGGTTGTGTATGGTCTTCAATCTCTCCCAACTCGTCCTGAAGTGCAGGATTAGTCGTTTGCAAGAATAACTCCACTTTCTCCGAGTTTAGGTCTCTTTTCTCAAGTGCATCCAACTAGTTGTAATGTTCTTCAAACTCAGGCAATAAATCGAAAGCAACAAGTCCTTTGTGGGGCTGATAGACCCATTCTCTTAATGTCTTTCACGTAGAAATTCCATAATCTTCTCGAAAATATTCATCTTTGAGTACCTTCTTGAAGACATTCTAGTTTTAGTCTTGCACAAACAAATCAGTCACTTTAACTTGCAAAGCAGGCATGACAAGCCGTAAGAAATAGTTGCTCCAGTTGGTAATAACTCCAAAGAAACGCATCTAGCTTTCAAAAGCTTTAAGATAGGCTGAGACATTGCGGACATCAAATAATTTGTAGTCACTTACCATGGCCTTGATTGCCTTGGTTGCACCATGCGCATGCTCTTATTCTTGATGCATCATTTTTTGTTGATCCAATTCTTGCTGATGTAATTGCTGTTGTTGCTGCATCAATAACTACATCTGCTGATTCTACATCATAATGGCTGAAGAAAGAGTTTATAATAATGTATTCATCTCATTGGTCGAAAAGGAAGAAGTAGTCGATGATGAAGTGGGTGGAGTATTTGAAGAGTCTCCCATCTTGACAATCAGAAGTGACGCTTTTACGTACCAGGTGTTGCACAGGATTCGCGCAAGGGGGGGTTCGTGAAAGTCGCTCGCCACAGGGACGCATAGCAAGATGGGAGCAAAAGATGATGAAGAGTACTTAACTCAAGGCAAATTCACAAAAGAAGAAGTTTAGATCCAAGAGGATTTCTCAAAGTAAGTTCATGAGCTAAGGGTAACTTTTGTTTGAATAAAAAAAATAAAGTCAACATAGATTTATGTTCTCTTCAAGGCACAAGTTTTCAAAAAGACATACTCCTCCAATCATAAATCTTGGACCTTCATTTACGCCAACAAACTCTTGCAAATCTTATTTAGTGCTCTATGGCTCAAGAATCAAAACAAGGTGGTTTCAATATGTTGACACATAAATGATTGAGTTTAGAGCATCAAGAATACCCATCTTCTCTTATAAGTAGCTTCTTCTTCCATGCAATATTTACACCATGGTTGATAATACCACTAGTAGGAAGGAGCGACATAAACCCTCCATAAGATGTCAATTTTTGAAGTCGGCATGGCAGTGGTCAGATTATCAACTACTCTCTTCGATTGTAGTTGGATCATGTGGTTCAGGTGCCAAAGTAACTATTTTCCAACACAACATACCTGAACATCTGAAGGAAGTTTTATGGGAGGCAATTGCAGAAGGACAGTCCCGAACTCACACATCTTGGAAGAAAATTATAGTTTTGGTTGAAGGCATCTACATTATGGAAGGGGAAATGTGCAAGCTGAATGAAATTGTTACTATTTGTAAGAAGTACAAGGCATACATCTACCTTGATGAAGTGCACAACATTGGAGTTATTGGCAAGAATGACAAAGGGATATGCAAACATCTTGGTGTGGACTGAGTTGACATTGATATTATGATGGGTACCTTCATGTAGCTGGATTGAGGGAGCTTATAATATATCTAAAGCATGTTAGTCCAAGTCATCTATATGTGAGTGCTATGTCTCCTCCAATAGTTCATCAAGTGATCTTTGTTTTGAAGGTTATACTTGGTGAAGATGGTTCAGATCGAGGAGCAATGAAACTTGCACAGAATCGAGAAAATAGTAACTTTTTTCAGGGAGGAACTGCAAGTACAAAGAGTAGCTACAATGTGCAAGCGTGGGACTTGTTACAATGACCATGGAGATGCTTCTTGCCTACCATAGACCAACAAGGTGCAACCACCTAGGGATTTTGTTGAAACACCAGCCATCTCCTTCGGATCATCTTTGGCCTTGGAAACTCCTCTTGAATAACCATATTTCCTATCAATTGTGCCCTCGACTATCCCTCTATCTGTACTTGCTCTCTCAATAGTCTCTTCACAGATCTCTAACCCCACATCCTCATCGACTAGCTTGTTGCTACTATTAGGAACCATGCTCTCCTTGGCATATTTTCCCTTCTTGTTAGCCTCCCCACCACCCCCTTCTCCCATCAGCAACCCCTTTCCCACTTTTAGTATCATCAATAGAAGTTGAATCCCCCTTGACCCCAACATCATGTGGCACCACTTCATCAATTGAAGAGGTTTTCTAAGCCTTAGTGTGCTCCACATGTGGAACTTTATCCTTGATTTTCTTAGGTTTAGCAACATAACTCCCATGCCTAGGTCTCGTAGGACATTGCTCACCTTCTCCATAATGTGTAAGTCCTCATACATAGGACTAGTAGTAGAGTCTTGTTCCATCATGTTTCACATTATGTACTTTCTTTCCATCTTTCAGCATAGTAACCACATGCAATTCCAAACAAATGAGCACACCAAATCAACATTGTTATTAGCATGTAAAATAACTACGATGGATAACCATGCCAACTTACTCTTCATATGTGGACACTCGAGGATGAAGTTTCCCATGACATGTGCCACTTTCGAAGAGGGTGAATCTCTTCTCCTGCTTCATACCAGTGATCATTTAGTTGACAAAGTCTATGTGAATATGTTCTTTCTTGCAAGAGGCCTCTAGCTTTTCATATTGTGACTATTAAGTGAAAGAAATAAAGAGGATTAAACTTATAAAAACATAACATCATAGAAGTTGACCACCAAATATCATGAAATTTTTTAATGACTTGCAATATGAAAATTTTCTACTTCCAAACATCATCCAAACAAAACCAAATTAGCTACCAATAAGTACTAAAACTTCCAACCTTAGTACTAGTATCAACCATTGTACCAAAAACAACCACAGACGGATGCATCAACCAAAACCAAGTGTATGTTGAAAGATACCAATAATAATGAGAGGCAACACAAAAAAGAGTCAGTTTCAAAAATAGCATTGGGAATTACCAAAAAATACCAAAGGTACTAAAGAGTACTGGAAAAAACTTAGTACCAAAGGTACTAAAAGATATCAAATGTGCCAAATGCTACTAAATGCTTAGTACTAGAAAAACCTTAGTACCAAAGGTATCAAATATACCAAATTCTACCAAATGCTTCAAGTACTGGAGAGCTTAAAATGTACTAGGGAGTATAAGAACCACCAAAATTTTACCAAAAAAAGTAAGATGCAATAAAAAATATCTTTTTAATAAAACAAACTATAATCCCAAAGTACCAAAAAACACCAAATGTATCCCATAGTTTCAAATGTACCAAATGCACTAGATTTACCTAATGCACCAACGAGCATCAAATGTATTAAACAAGACCATATCAATCAAATACTTTGAGGATTTTTACCCAAGCTAGTCATTATTATACTCTCTAATAAGGGTTTCCAAGTAATAGTAGTACCAAATACTTTGAGAATGTCTACCAAAGCTAGTCACTATCTTTGGGCAAGTTACTGATGAATATATGTGACCATCACATGGGTTCAAAATAAGGTATTTTTAAAATAATTTTTTAATACATTTTTTACATACAAAATGTATAATATAAAGGGATTATTTACAGATTGAATAGGAAAGGTTTATGTTTTATTCAAGAAAAATCCACAAATAAGGATATTTATAAATAGGCCTTGAACACACGTGATGTAGAGGATATATGTATAGTAACTTCCCCGAGGATGGGCCCCCATGTTTAAATTTAGCATATCAATAATCATTATGATCCTCACATGGCTTGAATTGACACTTATTATACCTAGTCACACCTACTTAAGTTGGCATAGTTATAGTGCCAATCAACTATTATAATTAGTTATACACAATTTGACTTTGCATACCACTTTCTTTTAAAAATGTTATTATCCATACTTTGTGTATATTCTTTACTGTGAGAAAGAGGAAAGAAAATCTAGTAAGAAAACATTTTAAACTCCATCTCTCTTCTTGTATTATTCATGCATGTTTTATGTGTGTTTGTCTTTGGCACTTGATTATTGGTAGAAAGACTTGAGCAAATCCCCCCTTCCATTTCACGATTCATCACATGGTATAAGAGCTACACCACTGAGAGAGGTTAGTTTTGGAGACTAAAGTAAAGAAGAATGGTGCGCAGATCGGACGCAGGTAGCTCTCGTAGTGAATTCCCAAAGATCCCCAAGAACAAAGCACTCTACTTTTTAGCACAAAGACCAATGTAAAAACAAGCACGACATGAGACAAGAGACAAATTGGGTTGAATCTCCCCCATGCCTTGTGTGAGCGCTTCACAAAGCATGTATTTAATATATATTTTCAATCTTTTTGCTCAAAAATAGCCCAATTACAAAAATATGACAAGCTTTTAGCTTTTGAGTTTGCTTTCTACCACAAATAGGAAAATAAAGCTAATGGACGGTGCCCAAAGAGTCTGGCACGCCCAATCTCAATGTCCAAATAAAAATAACATATCCAGGCGCATAAGCGCATACAAAATAATAATAAATAGTCGATGTCTGTATAGACATAATCAAAATATAGGCGTGGCGCCTATCAAAATATATCCAAAGGTCGGAAACCCGCTAGACTCCAATGCTTTCCTCCGCCACTGCTGCTATCTCTACACATCAACTGAAGCATTCACAATCGTTAGTAAAATAACACAATTAAACCGACAAAAGTGAATACCTAGCAGTCTTCAGCTACATAAATAAATCAACTGGTTAGAAATAAATCCTAACCTTAATTTATTACGAGTGCGCACTCTAAACTCATAAACGTTTATTAATTTAATATGCATTTTGCGGAATCACCCGCTATGGAATCACCCATGTACACACTAAATTAATGAAACGCCCGAAAAGGACAGGCGTCCCCATCAACTTCTCGCACAAAGAATCCTCTTTGCGTATGAGCCCCGGTCATCTAAGTTTACGGAATCCACCGTAAAACCTCACAGAATCCACCGTGGAATATGCCTCCTGGCATCATACATCCTCTTTTGCGTATGAGCCCCGGTCATCTAAGTTTACGGAATCCACCGTAAAACCTCACGGAATCCACCGTGGAATATGCCTCCTGGCATCAAAGAAGGAGCAAGAATTTGAGCAAATAAGAAATGAATAAGAATCTCTTCAATAGATTATATGTAAATTCTCTTGTATGAGCTTCATTATTGAGAACCATACATGGAGAGGTTTAAAAAGATATACATGGTTGAGAATGACTTGACCAAGTCTAACCCTCCCACATGATTCATGACATGGTATTTGAGTTACACCACTAAGAGAGATTAGTTATGGAGACTAAACACTACAAGATACATGCCTCATATAGACATTCAAAGTGATGAAAATGTTATTAAAAAAAATTTACCCCCGTCATCGCTAAAAATGTCGATATTAGCGACGCCATAGAACCGTTGCTATAAGCATCACTATGGATGTCGATATAAGCATCGCTATGGATGTCGCTATCATGCAAATAGTGATGCCCATAGCGACGGTTTGTGGCGCAAACTATGATGCTAATAGTGATGCATGTAGTAAATTTACGACGCTAATAGTGATGGTTACAGAGAAAAAAAAGTTGTCGCAAGGCAGCAAGCTGCCCTACCACAAATAGCACTCATACAAAAGAGTTATAGTAAAGTGTACAATGCTCATCAAAATAAAGGCAAAGTGTACTTGAATCCATAAGAGTGATACATAAAATAAATACAAGATCGTGTAATGAAAGTAATTGTAGAATCATGGCAAGATACAAAGGATTATAATAACACAGTGCATAGAAAATTCCTACATAAATCACATGACCAAAAAAGAAGAGGATGTACGCTCCATGGATCCAAGGGCAAGCTATAGATCCTCGCTACCCGAAAGCTTGTCCCAGCGCAAAGGAGCATCGAATGGACTCTACAAAAAAAGAAACAACTATATATCAATCCACCATACAATAAATGCATTTTAATTAAAATGAGTAATTATGGACAAGAAAGATGAGTGACTTACTGGGCCACCGCATGCATACAATCGGTTGATCAATGCAGTGAGACCATGTCTCTCTACATATCAAGTCTCTAGGCCAATGGAATCACGGTTTGTAATGGAGTGCTGCAAAGAAAACAAAATACAATTATTAGAAACACGGTTGTCAGTACAAGGGATATTGCAAAAATATAAGCGAGAAGAACAAAAGAAAAACTTACAAAGTCCTCCACTTAAGTCCTATGGCCGCCACTCCCAAGATGATGGACCACTCCTGCCTCTAGCCATGCCCTCGCGGCCTCGCGCTGCTATCTCCAACGTCCTAGAGAATCTGTAGTCTCCTCCCTGAGTCGGCACCAGTCATCTGTATCTAGCCACTCGAACTTTGAGGCCCCACTCTTAAGTGCCTTGCATGTGTCCAATCGTCTGTGTGACATGTACGCACACATGCACTCCATCATCGAGCATGTGGAAAATCTATCTACTCTAATGGGTATCGGAAACTCCTTATGCAAGGATGCTACTATGTAGTCCTTGCTCACCTCTAGTATGTTCTTCCAATGATCCAAGACATTGTGCCAAAAAACTTGTTGGCACAACTCTCTCATATGAGCCATCACCCTCCTCTCCTCATCATTCATGATGACAACTCCTATCCTATCATCTATAAGGTATCCATACCCCTCTAGGGTATGTCTAAGATGTGTCATCTTCCACCTACGACCATGCTCCTGGCCATATCCAGTAGACCCCTGTATATCTAGTGTACTTATGGGGTGGTATCTCTCGAAGTACCACCCATAAGGGTACCACCTGTGGATGTTTGAGAAAAAGCTGGAGTGACTGGAGTAGACGTCCCCATAGGTGTGAGAAATCTCATAGGTGATGCAACTCCAGTAAAATGATGAGATGGAGACACTGCATTGGTACCTCCACAACAAACACCTGAGCCACACTCTCTCAAACATGCATGAGAGCAAGGAGAGCACCTGTATCTCGAGCCAACTACCGGCTCACTGCATCCACATCTCTGTAGCATCCCAGAACCACTTTCTCTGTTCAGTCAAGTCTGGAGCATCGACCTCGTCCACTGGAAATGGAAGCATTAGAGCATACTGAACTAGATCTAATAGAATATCCTGATGGTGTCCGAGACAGCTCCTAGTCTGCAATATCTCTGAATCGAGCCATCTGATCTGGAGACATATGTGGGAAGATCTCCTGTAGCTCCTCATCGCTCATCCCTTGACTCATCGTGCGGATCCAAATATCCACAAAGGTCACCTATACAAACAAAAATTGATGTTAGCATAATCAATATAAATCAAGCAAAGCATGATAATATAAATATTTTAAAAATGCTTACTTAAAATGCATATCTTATGTATCCTCATAAGCGATTTATCAATGAATTAAGTAGGTTGATTCTCCAAGTATGATGTACCCTATGGTCCCATGTCAATTTCCTGACACAACTCTGCATACACTGGAAGGATGATAGAAACATCACCAAGAAAGATGAGCCCACCTTATTCTCAAAGAATTCTTGGTCTCGTCTTTCCATCATTGTTACCCGATTTTGACTCCTCTACATGCTCCAAGATTTTGGCAACCTCCACCCCTTGTAATATCAACCCCTCTATTTGCATACTATCCCCATCTACATTGGGAACATTTCTTTCATCATATACTCTCACACTTCGGGGAGTTGAAGGTACAACATATCACCATCGAGGTTATCGAGGGTTTGGATAGAAAATTACCTGTTCAAAATCACGTATAAGATAGATTTAACTTTTGTGACATGTACCATGTCGTAATAAAATTAAGAAAAACATGAGTTCATGCACCTATTCGTAATGGGCCAGCAATACAAATGTGTCACGCAAATCCATCCATGTTTTATAAAAATCTATTTCGAGAAATCCAGATGGACCTCGTCGAAATATTACTCTAGTTCCTTCAAGTACCACTTTGAACCACTGCACATTGAATAAGATCATGGAGAAGCTATGGTAATCCACTGTGATAATACTTTGCAAGTTCCCAAAATACTCCATCTCATCTATAATGGTGTTTGAATCCATTACTCGTCTTCGGCTCTCTTCCTTGAACTTTGACATGATACCACAATCCGTTGTGGAGTGTATTTTTTCGATATGCTCCACATAGAAATGCCGTCCGTACGACCACGCTGCACTGTATATTTTGTACTATACATTGAAATAATTAATTAGTTGTCACATATAAAATCTAGATATGAAAAACCCTAAACACGTCGTCACCTTTGGACTACATCCCCTTGAGAATTTCTACTCCTCAGTTGAGACCTCCACCCCTTCGCGAGATGCTGCAGTCAAAGCTCCATGCAACCATCACATTGACATAACTGCGGCATCTCCTCCATGTCCTTGGGATATCAAATTGGTCAATGGCATGTACTACATCAAAATTTAGATCGTGCTTCTTTCCAATTTTTTGTGGCTTGCTCATAGCTTGTGAGCCAGGTCTCCATCGAGGAATGGTGCAACATAAAAACACGATTCACTTTCTCCTCCATCGCAGCATTCATCCTTTTTCTTCCTACCCCATTCCCAACCAACACATCTCTGGTCAATATATCATCATCCTTCATTGATCATAGCATACTATTGTCTAAATCCACTGTTGGTAGCCACTATGAAATATGCACTAATGCCTCAAACACCAACCAACCTTCAGCCATGCTACCTTCTAGCCGAGCTCATTGTCACACAAAGCCTTTTATTGTTTTCATGAAGCACTCCAAGAAGAACATCCATCACATATGGACAGGTCCCGCAATCTCCACTTCCTCTAGGAGATGCACCAGAAGATGGATTTGTATCGTGAGCATGTTGATTCAATAGAGATAGATAGTCTTCACTCCTCAAAGAGACAGACAATCTTCACTTCTCAAAGAGACAGCCAGTCTTCACTTCTCAAAGAGACAGACAGTCTTCACTACTCCCCGCCTTGCAGATTCAATAGAGCATGTCTGATCTCCTTCTGTGAGATCAATTGCACTAAATTTGACAATCTGTAAATCACCCCACATATGTTTGGAGCAAGGCATCCCGCGATCGTGATCGGCAGTACAAATTGCCACAAATGAAGAAGCATTATGAACAATGACTAGACTCCAAATAGCAAAATATGCAAGTCATTTACAATCCATTCATAGTACAAACCTAACATATCTTATGCCAATCATGGGATTTTAGCCCCTGATAATTGGTCGTCTTTAGAAAACACGGACTTGAGAGAACACATCATACTCATAAAAGTGCTGATAGACTTGATAATTTACTTCTCAATGCGCTCTTCTTTAGTGAAAAAAACCCAAGGAGCGTGAGGTAGTTGCAATCGACCATCAACACTCGACTACGGCCAAAGTGCCACCATCTTCCTACCTCCTTCAAATCCATTTGTGCCCCTGCAGTGTCTCTCTTTCTTGTGATGTGGTCCCACAGTAAGCTACCCATAGTCTTAAAATTATGCATGGGATCCAACAAGTGCTTGATCTGTAAGTGGGTCCAATATGGCAACTCATAGAAAACTCAAAACCGTCACATTCCGTTTCGATGCGACTCCATGTGGACCATTTTTAGCTTGTACAAGCTTCGGGCATTCATTCGTATTGGAGGTCATCCAAGAAAACATTTCATTAGTTCATGACCCTCTGTCAAGAAAGCAACATGTCCTTGATATACTATCTTCTTCATGGTTAGTGACCTTCGAGAGTCTAACTATGGCCCACACAATGGACATGCATGATAACCCAAGGTAACCAGACCTATCCCAACACCTCTATCTAGTGACTACAAACTTGAACGAGCTATGATAGATATTACAATGAGAACGGAAGTCTACTTACCTGAGCACTCCCCGAATCCTGGAAAGTCATGCATGGTCCACATGAGAATGGCTTGTATATCGGTGGACCATCAACCATTGCACTTGCTCATATCTTCCACGGTGACCCCCTTCTCCCACAAAAACTTAAGCTCATCGACTAATGGACAAAGATATATGTCCATATTCTTAACTTTGTAGCAGCCAAGAATGAGCAAACTAAGGATGAGGTGTCCTTTCTTCGGAGAAAGCCATGGAGGGATGTTGTAGTTAACAAGGAATACATGCCACACAGTGTAAGAAGTTGAGCACAGACCAAATGGGTTCACGCCATCCATAGCAAGACCAAGCCAAAGATTCCTTGGCTCTTGGGCAAAGCTTGGAAAGGTAGAGTTAATGTGGATCCATGCGTGTGAATTTGTTGATATTCATTGGACTCCATCTGTGGATCTATTCTACGCATGCTAGGTTGTCAAGCTTGCCATGCTGGTTGTACAAAACATATGATGTATACGAGAGATAAGCAGAAAGTATCTAAGAACTTTTTGAGGGACGGTTTGCCCTTTAAGTCCTATTGATACCTGTAAGAACCACACTTTGGAAATTTCTCCATAGCCTCGTATTCTTCTCAAAACAGTACGCAATAATTGACACATGCATGGATGTTGTTGTAGTTCAGGCCAAGCTTTCGTAAAACATGTTGCACATCATCACGAGACTCAGACATAGTATTTGCAAGTGGTAATATATGATACTTTAATAAGCTGAAAAGAAATCATAAAACACATTGAAAAAGCACAATTTTTATTTATGATGGTGCCAAAAAGAAATCAAAGAAGAGTACGTAGAAGGTACCTAAATAACTCGGTCACACTCGCATCTCTCCACCCGTATTTTGCTTGCACACTAAAGAGTGCAAGTAGTGTCTTCAAGCAAGTTACTCGGCACCCATGATATAATGGTGTGGATGCTTCCTCTCTAAGAAAATCAAATGTCTCAACATCCATGGGTATCAATGCATCAATCATTGCCTCCATCTAAGGCTCCAAGATTGTAGGAAATTCTAAAAGACTGCATGTCTCCTTTGGTATTGACGATATAGATTGGGTAGTGCCTTCCAAGTGGTAGATTGGCCGCAAAAGGTGCACTCCTCCTTGGGATGATACGTCACCTCCATTGACGAAGGAAATTCGGTATGGCAGCCTCTATACTATGCCAAACTCCCTTCTGCCACAAAGTGAATGAGATAAGGGCACCACCTAGTCATGGAAGAGCAGACTAGGATGCTATGCAAGAGGAAAAGGAGCTTGTGAGGGAGAAGAGAGGAAAACTAAGAGAGGATGTGTGTGTGTGTGTGTGTGTGTGTGTGTGTGTGTGTGTGAGAGAAAGAGCTAGAAAAAATAGATGAATCAATAAAACTTAAGAGGGCACAAGAGATGGAGAACCCTCAAGACATAACCAATATACACAATATGGACACCAATAGCATGGGCTTATTACACTGTAGAGCATACATAAGCTCTAGTAAGGGAATGAACTGCATAAGCTCATGAGAGAGAATGGGGAAGGCTCAATAGGGCTGAAGAAGGCCTCTTGGCTCTCTCTTGCAAATTACAAAGGAAAATGCCTCTTTATATAGGCCTTGAGGGTGTTTAGGGAGAAGGTTAAGATAGAATAGGAATTAACACCACTAAAGCTGCATTAAGGCGGTTCCACCAATGTGGAAGCTCCATCTAGATGTTTTGTTGACCAATTTTATACTTAATCAAGTTCCATCATAGGTGAGTTGTCTCCATTGTCCCTCCCATAGCTTGAGTCCAAGAGCTCTCCTATAAAAAAATATATAGAATCTTCATAAAATAAGATCATATCTAGCAATAATGGAGAGAGAGTAGTGAGAATTCATACATTACTACTACAATTAAGGATGATTTGAGGGTGATTTAGGAGGGGAATTCTAATGGTTTATTATCTTGAGAGAGAGGAGAAGAGAGGGAAAATGGTTGGGAGTCTAATGAATGATGTTTTATGGAAGTGTTAAGTGTGGAGAAAAAAGTGTGGGTGTGTATAAAATTGGGAGGTGGTCTCTACCGCAATTGGAAAAAGTTGGCGTCCACCATTTTGGCTATATCTCCTGATCCGTAGCTCCAAAAAATTATAAGAAAATACCAACCAAAACTTTGACTCACGTGCTACAACTTTCATGTTGAATAGTTTTTTTGGATCGGAGTGGAAGTATTTTTAAAAAATCTTACAAAATCATGTGCTTGATTTTTCTTCCACTAATGCTTTCAAGAGGGGTCCCATTTGTTTGAATTATCATAAGGCTCCAAAGCCATGACATTATGAGCCTTACATGCCCTTTGGATGGATCCAAATCCATTTCATGTCTTTTCTTTTCACATTATGCATTTTCCCTTCACCTTCCTCCATTGATCTTTACTCTTCAACCCCCCTTGGTAAACCCGTCCATGAAATATTTCCATCCAGTGATTTCTTGGATTTCCCAAGAGATTGTTCCCACCCTCTTCTTTATTTCAAACCTCCAAATGTATAAAAATCAACAAAGTGTTAGACAAATATTTTTTTGTGATTTTCTCGGATCATATAGCCTCCCCCCCCCCCCAACCTGGCTACAGGTATTTATGCCTCTAGAAACTCTTTGATATCTTGAGCTGACCCCACCCTGATGTGATAGGGTTTTAAGCGACATCCATTTACCCTGGTCTTGTGCACTTTTCCCTCAATGTCTTGAAGTTTGTAGGAGCCATTGTTGAATTTTTTTGTGACCCAAAACGGTCCCTCCCACTCGTAGAGAAACTTGCCATCCTTTCTTTTATGAAAGCAATTGTCATATCGAAGCACTAAAGATCCCTCCTTGATTTTTATCTATTAGCTTCTTGTTGAACTTTTCTCTACACTTCTCAGCTTCCTGGGAGTAGTGGTTGATGGCTTCTTCACGATTCAATTGTAGCCTCTCTAAGTCCAGTAATCTTTGATGTAACTTCTCCTTTTGAGAGCCTACTGTGCCACCTAATACCTGAAAGCTAGCTAATTTCACCTCAATAGGCAAAAGAGTCTCTTGTCCATAAACTAGATGAAAAGGTGTGAACCTTGACATGGTTTTGAAGGAGGTTTTGTAAGCCCATAGAGCTCCACTAAGGTGCTTGTCCCAATCCCGGGGCCTTGAATGTACTTGTTTGCTGAAGATTTTACAAATCATTCCATTTACCTTCTCCACCAATCCATTGCATTGCGGATAGTAAGGGGTAGAGTGTCGTCATTGAATATTTAGCTTTTGCATGAGTTCACCCATCACATTAGCTCTAAACCTTGGTCCTCTATCTGATAGTATTTCAAGAGGGGTACAAAACCTACAACAAATGTGGTCAAAGATGAATTTACTCACTTTCTTAGCAGTGATTCTTCTAGTTGGCATAGCCTCGGCCCATCTAGTCATGTAATCTACCCCCATGATAATATACTCTTTTCCTGATGGAGTGCGTGGTAGAGGCCCTATGGCATCAATTTCCCACTTCTCAAAAGGGTCCATAGACCTTGATTGGGGTTTGGGGTTTTGCTATGAGCCATCGTGGTCCTAATTTCTAACATTCTTCACATGTTTGATACCACTATTTGATATCTCGGTGTAGACTGGGCAAAGTAAAGCCGGCTTGTAGAACCTTTCTACTTGTGATGTCATGTGCAAAGTGGCCTCCACACACATCATCATGGAAAGCTTTTAAGATTTCTTCAATTTTTCACTTTCCTAAGCATACCATCCTTACCAAGACAATATAAACTATCATTTACCATGCGATATCTTCTAGCCTTCCAAGCTAGCCACTGTCTTTCTCCCTTAGTCAGGTGTTTGGGAGCTTCTCCTTGCTCTTAGAGGTGTATAATATCTTCTAAGTCTTCCTTGCCTTGCTGAAGTGGGGATTTGATAGCCACTGCTCCCACCATTGACTCATTCAGTGGGGGTTTGATAGCCACTGCTCCCACCATTGACTCATTCAGCTTTGATGATGGTAGATGGTCGGCATCCTTGTTCTGGTCTCTTAGCACATGATGTACAAGCCTCCCTAAATCTTCTCATAAGAGATTTGGCCTCTCTCATTTTACTAGAGAGGTTTGTATTTCTGCATGCCCATGTACCTTACATCTACCTTACCAATACCATGGGGTCTCCAAAAGCGTTCAACCTCTTGATTGAATTACTAAGACACCAACAAAGACCATGAATTAAAGCTTGATATTCTGCCTCATTGTTAGAGTGAAGACCTTCCAAGATGATTCCTTCACCATAGATTTTCTCCCCTAAATGAGAGAAAACAACAATGCATGCGGCTGCCTTATCCTTAGTTCTCTTGTATGCACCATCAAAGTAGAGGCTATAAGCATCTACAAGAGTCTTTATGGATGGGGACGGTGGAAGGTCCTTTCTTTTCACCCTAAGATTTTTCTCATAGCACCTGTTTGTCAAAATATCAGCCATGCATGCTCGAGTTGTTTTTTCAACATGCACTGTATAATCAAACTTTTGAAGCCAGACCACCCACTTTGCTATTTTTTCAGAGATTTCCATATGTTGTAGTGTATAGGGAAACATATTCTCCATAGTGATGATCATAGACCTCTTTGGAAGCAAATATGGCCGAAATTTGGTTACTGCAAATATGAGGGCCAACACTAGTTGTTCCATGGATGTGTAAGCCTTCTCTAAGGCTTTCATGAGGCGGCTGGCAAAATACACAGGCCTCATGAAGGATATTTTTGGATCTTTTTGTAGGAGAGCAGCACCAATGGCCTCTTCTCCCACGCTAAGGTTTACAAAGAATGTTTCTTCCCAATAAGGCTGGAGGATTATAGGAAGTGATCCCAATATTTTCTTTATCTCCTTAAAATGTCCTTCACTTTGTTCACTCCACACAAGTATTTCTTGGCGTGTCAGTTGCTGCAAGGGATATATGGCCTGAGAGAGTAATGTATAAATCTACCCAAATATCTTAGCTTTTGTAAGAAGGAGACTAATTGTTTGATGGAGATTGGGGAAGGTAGAACTAGCAATGTTTCTACATTTTTTGGATCTACGACAATTCCTTCAATTGACACTACATGCCCTAGTAGTGTAACCTTACTTTCCCCAATGTGACATTTATCCTTATTAAGTTGTCCACCCAATCTGGCTAAGTGAGTAAATCCTTCATCAACCTTGTGTAGATGTATGTTCCTTGAGCTATAAATACAAAAGTCATCTATGAAAACCCTTATGGGCTTACCAAAGTAAGGTTGGAAGACCATATTCATGAATCGTTGAAAGGTTGCTGGGACATTTGTGAGACCAAAGGGCATGACCCGAAAGACAAAACAACCCCATGGTGTAATGAAAGTGGTCTTCTTTTAATCCTCCTCTGCAATGTGAATCTGGAAGTAGCCAGAGTAGCCATCAAACACTGTATACCGCTCATGTCCCGCTACTTCATTCAAGATTTCATCCTAAAATGGGGAGATGGAAGTGGTCCCTCTTTGTTGCAGCATCATTTAGTGGCTTGTAATCTATGCATACTCGCCAGTTACCATTTTTCTTTGGCCTCACTACTACTGGGGAGACCCATTCTGAATCTTCCACTTGGTATATGAATATTGCATTCAAGAGTCTCTTCACCTCAGTCAACAGTGCATCCTGTTGCACAACTCCTAGTCTTCTCAATCTTTGTACTATAGGTTTGCTTCCTTCTTTGAGTTGGATGTGATGCTTCACTACAGTGACACCTGTAATGTGAGTATAATCAGAAATAAACAATGATGCATGATTCTTGAGAACATTCACATAACCCTCTCGTTATTCATCCTTTATATCCTTGGATATCATCTTCTCTAGGCTAGCATCCCACACATCTTCTCCTTGGATTCTTGGGTTGTCTTTAGATGATGTAGGTTCCTTTAAGGTGATGCCCATAACTTTGAGAGTGCTATCACTCTCTCCACTTGAGCTCTCTTCCTCTTCTACCGATGAGAAACATCCACTTGAGCTCCACTCATTGGTAGATGTTTCTAGTTCAAGGTTCTCTTGATGCCCACTCTTCAAGTTGTAAACCACCTTTTGATCGTGGCCACCCACCTTACGTGGCCTCAACTCCAAATCCCCTATTGCCCAATCTTGCCTAGATCCGATGCCCATAAGCCAAGGTCTCCCTAGGATGAGGGGATATCCTTCTCTCTTTATTGGCATCACATAAACATCCATTGCTACAGTGATTCCAAAAACAGAAACTCTCAAAGCCTTCACTACACCCACACATGTGACTGCATCGTTGTTGGCCATCTTTGCCCTAAAGGTTGAGGATTCCATTACTTCTAAACCTAATTGATGCATAAGCTTTTCTGTCATGACACAAACCTCTGCTCCACTATCGATGTATGTTTTTCGAATCCGTTGACCTTTGATTTGAGCCTCCACTAAAGGCACTATATCTTTGAGGCCATATGCCTTGATTGCACTAACCATTTTACCTTGCCTTGCCCTTGTGCTTACCATTTTTTACCATTGTCGTCGTAGCTTTGGAGAGGCATGAAGTAGTTGTGGCCAAGTAATTTTTGGCCCTTGAGAGCTCACATCTGCTATCAAATCATAAGGTTCTGTCTAAGAACCCAAAGGGAAGTCGGAGATATCAATTTTAGACCTAGTTTGAGTCTTCCTTTTCTTCCCTTCATCTCTAGGTGCCCGTGATGTACTTGGCTCACTGATTGCTTCCTTGCTTGCCTCAGTTTGGACACGTACTCACTTGATAGGCATGGTCTCTACTACATCTACCTTCATCTTACCTCTCGCTATTTCTTCTTAGAGCCTTCTATCCCTGACCACCTCCTCTCTAAGCAATAGGCGTTTAGACTCATTACTTTGAAAATGCACCAAAATAGCAACATGCAGCTAATCTCCTAAGACGGACAACTCTGAAAATGCAAACGAGCCAATTTCATGACATGCACCAATCCTTATCTATCGTTCAAAGAGATAATTTATCAAATGTACTTTTATCACTACCCATGAATTAATGATAAACGTAAAATGCATCCTCCCTATGGAATTAATCGTGTTTAAAGCATTCCTTATATGTGGGATTAAATTCTTCAAACTTGGGCTTGTGGATCCCCGGTGATGTCCACGTGTAAGTTCGGGGAGGAACCTCCCATGGGTGTGCCTTGCGTCTTCTTGGGAGCCATTGTAGATGTGGTTACAGACTCTGTGGATTCCCTCTAGCCTTTACTCTCGCTCTCCGAGCCTGTCTGGAGGTCGATACCTTCTCCTCGCATAAGAGTTAGAGTTT